>NC_080186.1:149794605-150123355 GCF_030028045.1 Hippopotamus amphibius kiboko
GCCTGCTCATCTTGGACATGAAGCAACATCGCTGCCTGAATCCTGTCTCTCTGTAATCTTTCACCAAAAAGCCTTCCGTGGATGGGCTTCCAGTTTCCATGAATCATACTTTAGATTCATAAGAGAAAGACAATATGGTTGCTCATTGATTCTGTGGGACACTCGAGTGTCCTTCTCAGGAGCTGAGAGTCTGGAACACAGGGATAGATATGTTTGGAACAGGTAGCATCCTAGAGGAGACATTTTAACAAAGTTACATAACTAGTGAAGAGCAAATCCCAGGCTTCCAGATTTGCTCAGTATCCATTGCATCCTTCTGAGATACCCCCAAGGAATTCTAACAGTGCTGCAATGGCTAGAGTTAAACCAGCTCCAGAAGGAAAGAAAGCAAGTGGTAATAATTTGAGATGACATTATTCCACTTTTATTTGATTGTGAATTTAAAATTACTTTACAAAAGTAGCAGGGAAACACTCCCTGCCACCCACACGCTTTCCTTCAGTGGCTTGGCAAGCCTAGCTAATCTTTAAGATCCCTTCCAGAGTGGGGGAGGGGAAGTAGAGTTTGATGATTGCAGCATCAATACTGAAAGTTTTGACCTCAGTTTAATAATGGGGCAGCTGATAACTAGAAAGGGGAAGAAATTATTCCATAGTACCATGTAGATCAGTGGCTAAACTGGGACCAGAACACAGGTATCTTAATTCCCAGTCTGTGACTAGCACCCAACTTTCTGCACATTGGTCTTATATGTCAAGTCCAGTTGGCCATTGTAGCAGTCTGGATTGCTTTTGTAGAAGGATTCTGAGATCACACCAATTCTTAATGGAAAAAATCTCTGTGATTAATTTGTAATGTCTGTATTGTGTATGGGAGAAGGGGATAGTGGCCTGAGTTTTTACCATCGTACATTTGTCCTCTTTTCCTCTCTGCCTCATTATGGCTGAGTGACTTCTCACATAAACAGGAAACTACATTTCACATGCAGTATGTTTTTTCTTCACATGATGGTGTCTCTTTTTCACTTGCATTTTGATTTCTAACCCTTTCCCTCTGAACAGGAGAGGATTGATTAGAGTTAAATTTATTTTAGCTAAAGTGATAATGTGGAATACTTGTTTCATTGCCCAATAAACATCCATCTTCTACTAGGTTATTTGCCTTGAAAGAAAATCAGAATTTTAAAGGTACACTGAGACTACTAGTGGTAATAATCACTTATGTTTATAGTATTTTTATTTATAAATAATTTTTTTCATTTTTATGCTTAAATGAATGACATAGATCAGCTAGCCAAGGAGAAAAATGTTTTTGTGTATTCTATACTCTCTTTATAAAATTCACTTAAATTCAAATAGGTTACATGAAACATAATCATATATAAAATTATCGCCACTTATTTTGTTTCTTACAGCTATTCTAGCCTGTTCTAACTATAGGCCATTGGATCCGTATTAAATAGAATTCCTAAAAGCATTGCACTGTAATGCAAGGGGCATTGAACCACAGAAATGACAGCCTGGGTTTTGTGTCAAATTGTGTGACTTTATTAAAATATCCCCACCTTGGATACCTCTTGTACACATATCTGTCCTTGTATTTTTACAGGGGACTGCACTTGGAAAGCATTTGATTCCTGAACATCAAGCCATATTCAAAATCACTTCCTCCCACTGAGGGAGTCTGAGTGCATAGATAGAAGATATTTTGGGTCTCGTGAAATAGCTCTAATCTCTTGGCTGTGCCTATCGTCATGCTGGGATTAGGAAGCTTCTGAGACTACATATAAACTTAGCAGAAGGAAAGTCAGGGACTCTAAGGCAATACCTGACACAGATGTAAGCTGAGCTGTTTGCTTAATGAATTTTTAAGTGATAGCATCCTGCCCCAAATAGTCTTAGTTCTTCCCAGAATGTGCTTCTGCCATGTTCAGGTGGGTCTGAACCATAGCAGCCAATAAGTCTACAACCTAAGACCACCACCCTACCTACTCCTACTCATCGTGGGAATGACCTTTCATAGGAATTCTTTTTTATTCTCTAGATCCTCACCTAATCATACTCCAAGATCTAGTCTCAATGAATGATCTCACAGAAATTCCAAAGGTGGTAAAAAGTGTGCTCACATCCCTCATTCCTGGCTGTCCATGATTCCCCTTCTTTAGAATCTGACACCTGTGCTGAGTATGTATGAGGGGAGGGGTTGGGAGCTTGGGGCAATAAAATGGCACTGGATTAGAAATTAAGAGACCCATGTTCTTATCCTGTGTTTTTTTTTTTTTTTTTTTTTTATAAATTTATTCATTTGTTTATTGGCTGCATTGGGTCTTCATTGCTGTACACAGGCGTTCTCTAGTTGTGGTGAGCGGGGGCCACTCCTCATTGTGGTGACTTCTCTTGTTGTGCAGCACGGGCTCTAGGCACACGGGCTTCAGTAGTTGTGGCTCACAGGCTCAATTGTTGTGGTTCACAGGCTCAATAGTTGTGGCACACGGGCTTAGTTGCTCCATGGTATGTGGTATCTTCCTGGGGTAGGATCGAACCCATGTCCCCTGCATTGGCAGGTGGATTCTTAATCACTGCACCACCTAGGAAGTCCTATCCTGTTTCCATTTGATATTCTATGTGTCCTGGGAAAAGGCGCCTCCGTTTCCTAATGAAGAAGAGAGGAGAGGAGTCATTATCCTCATCTTACACAGCTGAAGGTCAGAGTGGTTATTGGTCAAGGCTTCCCAGCTTTCAGGGATAGCCCACAGACACAGCAGTCTTTCTGCTACAATTTTGCTGCCACCATAGTTCTACCCTCTGAGTTCTGGAGTCAGTACAGTAGAGAGACATTGCAGGATCTTGGAAAGAAGTAAGGAAAATGGTTTAGTTAGAAAACAGAAGATTTTAGAAGTCATTTATTTGCAGCCTCTATCTCCCTTCTTCCCCCTAGTTAACCCATCTGTCTGCTGAGCCTTTCTACCCACATGATCTGGCTTTAAGGACAAAGACATAGTTTCCTTGGGAATACCGAGATTCAGGAAAATTACTGCCTTGTCAAATCCCTTGCTCCACCCTAGCATGCTGAGAAATCTAAGGATCACATCCTTTAAGCTCACTTTAGTGCCAAGAGAAGAGAGAGCCCCTAATTCCTGGCTATTTACCTTTTTCATTTTTGTTGAAACCCTTAGTTCTCATCTATAGGCTAAGAATTTAGTGGACGAGACCTAAGAGTTTAGCTAGTCATATCACCTCAATGGATATGGGAGGAATTTGAGACCTGTAGATGAGAAGGATTTTCCTAAGGTTAGATAATAAATATATTAGTGATGGATCTTGGACTAGAACCCAGGTCTCTGGATGAATGTCCTTACAGGGTGGGTGGTCAACTTCATTCAACAAATATTTTTCAAAATTTGGAGGGCCTTTGTTCCAGATGCCTATTGTTACATTAGAAAACATCCTTACATTGGAAGACATCCTAAAAGGTTAGTGGCATGAAACAATCAGTTTCTTAAGCTTATTGTATATACACATCAGAAATCAGAACAGGCACAACCAGGACAGCTCTTCTCCACTCTATAATTTTATAATTCCCAGGGCTTCACCTGGGATGCCTGAATGAGGACTGGATCACCCAAGGCTGAAAGATCTACTTGCAAGATAGATTCTTTACTCACACACCTGGGTCCTGGATTGGGATGGCTAAAGAAAGGGATCAGCTTAGACTACGTACTAATGCATCTATGTGTGGTCCTTCCAGCATGATAGTCCATGACTAATGGACTTCTTAAAGAGCAGCTCAGGGATCCATGTGTGCACATCCCCAGCAAACAAGGCATAGCTGCATGGGCCTTTCATTGACTTACTGTCGAAAGTCACAGAGCATCCATTCCACTGTATCATATTTATTAAATCTTTCCCAGATTTAAGAGCAAATAATGTAGTTTCTACCTCTCAGTGGAAAGAGCATCAAAGAATTTACAGCCAGGTTCTAAACCTGCCATAGCCAGTTACCTTCTAAATCTGTGTCTTAGGTAGACATAACCATTAAGACTCCTCTCTTAATGGAGCTGATCTCCTTGAGAAGCAGACAGACCTAAACAAGCAAACAAAACATATAAACAAACAACAAAATGTAACTAGATTTTGAGAAGTGCAATAAAGGAAATACGTGGGATGATGTGATCAGTATTTAATAGGACTGGGTAGAATCATTGGCTGAAACATAGAGGGGTCAAGAAATGTTTCTTTTTTCTTGTTTTGTTTTTTGTTTTTCCAGATATTTATTGGAGTATAATTGCTTTACGCTATTGTGCTAGTTTCTGCTGTACAACAAAGTGAATCAGCTGTATTTATACTTATATCCCCATATCCCCTCCCTCTTGAATCTCCCTCCCACCCTCCCTATCCCTCCTTTGTAGGTCATCACCAATGGTGGAGTTGATCTCCCTGTGTTATGCAGTTGCTTCCCACTAGCCATCTATTTTACATTTTGTAGTGTGTGTATGTCAATGCTACTCTCTCACTTTGTCCCAGCTTCTCCTCCCCCACCTCCACCCCCGTGTCCCCAAGTCTTTTCTCTACATCTGTGTCTTTTTTTCCCCCTGCCACTGAGTTCACCAGTACCATATTTTTAGATTCTATATATATATATATGTGTTAGCATATGGTATTTGTTTTTCTCTTTCTGACTTACTTCACTCTGTATGACAGATTCTAGGTCCATCCACCTCACTACAAATAACTCAATTTCATTCCTTTTTATGGTTAATATTCCATTGTATATATGTGCCACATCTTCTTTATCCATTCATCTGTTGATGGACATTTAGGTTGCTTCCATGTCCTAGCTATTGTAAATAGTGCTGCAATGAGCATTGGGGTGCATGTATCTTTTTGAATTATGGTTTTCTCAGGGTATATGCCCAGTAGTGGGATTGCTAGGTCATATGGTAGTTCTAGCTTTAGTTTTTTAAGGAATCTCCATACTGTTTTCCATAGTGGCTGTATCACGTTACATTCCCACCAACAGTGCAAGTGGGTTCCCTTTTCTCCACAGCTTCTCCAGCATTTATTGTTACTAGGTTTTTTGATGATGGCCATTCTGATTGATGTGAACTCATTCTACAAGGCCACCATCACCCTTATACCAAAGCCAAACAAAGATGTCACAAAAAAAGAAAATTACAGGCCAATATCACTGATGAACATAGATGCAAAAATACTCAACAAAATACTAGCAAACAGAATCCAACAGCACATTAAAAGTATCATACACCATGATCAAGTGGGGTTTATCCCAGGAAGGTAAGGATTCTTCAATATACACAAATCAATCAATGTGATACACCATATTAAAAAACTGAAGGATAGAAACCACATGATAATCTCAATAGATGCAAAAACAAAATTCAACACCTATTTATGATAACAACTCTCCAGAAAGTGGGCATAGAGGGAACCTACCTCAACATAATAAAGGTCATATATGACAAACCAATAGCCAATATCATCCTCAATGGTGAAAAACTGAAAGCATTTCCTCTAAGATCAGGAACAAGACAAGGGTCTCCACTCTCGGCACTATTATTCAACATGATTTTGAAAGTTTTAGCCACAGCAATCAGGGAAGAAAAATAAAAGGAACCCAAATTGGAAAAGAAATGTTTCTTGAAGGCAATAATGTTGAAGTTGAAATTTGGAGGATGAGAAAGAGCCATATAAAGCCATGGAAAAAATGTCCTAGATAGAGAAGAAAGTGTAAAGGTTCTAGGGCAGGAATAAATTTAAGCAAACCAGTAAAGAGGCCAGATGGCTGAGAGGGAACAAATGTTGGGAAAAGAGAAGAGTTTGCAGAGCTGGGTGGCACGTCATGCAAGGATCTGTGGGACCTGATTTAAAATAATAAAAAAAAAAAATACAGCCTTTATCCCAAGTGTGATGGTAAACCATGAAAAGGTTTTGAAATTTTCTTAATGGCGTGGATGAGAACAATTGGAGTGGGTTATTACTGGTAGTGGAAGACCATTTTTGTTCATGTAGTAATGTCCCAGGAACAAATCGCAGGATACTTGTGTTGGGATGGAGTTCAGGGAAAGCAGATAAAATGCAGAATATGTTGGAGGCAAATAGACACAAGTTTCTAACAGATTTGAGGTGAGAAATAATTTTTTTTAAATCCAAAGATAATTTCTAGATTGGGGCTTGACCGTTGGGTTGATGTTGCTGCCATTTCCAAAGGCAGTTTCAGCTTCCATGTTAGCTCTGATCAATAATTTATGTCTCCCCAAGCACTGGATCCATGTGTTTGCTTTTGGGTGCAAGTAACAAAATCTTTGATTCAAACCTGCCTAAACTATAGTCTGTTTTTTATGTCTATAACTGAAAGTTCAGAGGTAGGTTAGGCTTAATAATGTTACCATGGACCCAGTTTTTTCCATGCCTCCATTCTGCCTTGCTCAGTATTCATTTTATTGTAATGCTGATTACTTTGTGGTGACAATGTGACTTCAACTGATATTTGTGACTATGTGGTTTGTTGTTTACTTCCTGTAGAAAAGAGACGGATAGTACACACACACACACACACACACACACACACACACACACACAGACTGAGATTGAAGCCAGTCAACCAAGCATAGACTAAGATGTTGCATTTGGACCAAATGAGGTCACCTCTGAACCCTGTAAGTCATCCAGAAAAGACCATGGGCTGCTGGTTTGGACCGATCAAAATGTATACCTTGATTAGATGATAAGGTCATCTTTCCTTGAGTCATATTTAAAAAGTTTAGCAACATGAACATATGTAGAGTTCTATAAAGAATAAAGGAGAAAGGAATGCCTAATAAAAAACTGTGGGAAACTCTGACCAAGCCACATATGGAATGAGAGGAAAAAATTGACTTTGTCCAAAGGAATTATTTACTTGTAAAAATTTTAGATATTGTGGCTGGCCAGACATGCTTCTGATGAGAGATCTTTTGCTGATAGTTGAATAATTTGTAAGCATCATCTCTCCTTATAAGTTATAGCTCACCCTGTACTCCTTCCATGAAGACTGGTGCAGTGGAAAGTGATGGTTGTAATATATTTTTGTGGGTCAAACAAGCAGGCACTCTCAGAAAGAGGAACTCTGGTAGAAAGAGGTAACCTTCAACTTATACTTACCTTCTAATCTTCTGCAACTCCATGGTGCTACTTTATTATGGTTTACTCAAAAAAAAAAAAAAAAATTTCTATTTCACATGGGTAAGTTGCCCTACAGGAGAATCTGATGAGTAAAAAAGATTTTATGGTTTATAATAGGCAGGGTTAAAATAAAAAGTCAAGGTTCTTGAGTATTATTAGCGTGACCATATCATTTATTGTCTAAATTGGGACAATTTGAGGGTATTGGCAATTGCTTTGGGACATCGGCATAAGCCAGGGCCATCTTGGGCAAATGAGACTCGGGTTGCTCTAGGCATTATCTGAATAAAGAATGTGTGGTTGAGGATATTTTATGGATACAACAGATAAGTGGCTTAATCTTAGCGTAACGTAGGAATACTAGTCAATTATTGCTTCTACCTTTGTTTTTTTTTTCTGTATCCTAACACCTTTATTATTTACTGTTTTTACCCCAGCAATTTTTCACGTCCACATCATTTAAAAGATGAAACTGTCATATTTTGAAATGTCCCAACAAAATATTTTCCACTATAGATTTTATTAAATCATTATTTTTAAAATGCAAAAATATAGGGAATAAACATATTAAATATATTCTTTACAATATCAGTCTTGTTTTCCCTTGCATATTATTTTCCATTGTACTTAAAGTACATCTTCAAAATATATACTATGAACTAATGTAAAAATACCTGTGAAGGCACACAATACGTAGTTTGATTTTGATAATTTTAATTCTCTGGAGCTACTTGAATAGCCTGCTCCTCTGCTTTCCCCTAGGCCGTAACTCTGAGGTTAATCTTATGGGAACTGGATTATTGCTTTGCATGTTAAAGTCATTTCCTTATAATCAAGGAACTCCAGTTATGGTTAAGAATCACAGCTTTGGAGTCACACCTGAACTTGACCCATATCTCAGCTACTATGAAATAGAGCCATGTTTATTTGTCTGCACCTCAGTTTTCTCATCAAAGCCTCAATATCCTCATCTTTCATTTCACCTTAGGGCTGTATGCAGTAAAATAAAATATTTATAAGGCATTTTGGGCTGTATTTGGAACATAGCAAGTAATCAGAAAATAGCAGTTAGAAGATAAGAGTGACAGTAAAGCATCAAGATGAGAAACTCAAGGACACAGTAAAAATTCAAAGGGAAAGTTTTGTGATACTTCGGAAATTCAGCTAGGTCTTTCAGACTTCTGAGAATATAGCTCTGGTCATTTATTAAAGGAAATGATGCATTTTTAATAATACTATTTTACTTAATTATGTAATTAAAACACTGTTGATTATAAGACACCCTGTTGATTTCAATATAAATGTTCAAGAGAAAATAGTTGTAGATATCACATGAAATGCATGCATCAATTTTAAGACTCATTCTAATTTCAGAAATAGTAAAAATTTACAAAGACTAGTATAGAATTGCGAAAATAGGTGATTTGAGTGTGAGATATGTTAGCACTTACCTTTATTATTTCACATGAGAATATTTGGAAACCACTGTGATTCCTCAAGTGTGTCTAGTGTCTTTGACACTCTTGGTTACCAAGAGAAACTTGTCATATCTTTGGTGTTGCATGTTTATAGAATTTGAGAATAATTTATTATGTGATTACTTTGTTCCAAACAATGTTCTGATAACCCTACTTTCATTATCTCATTTAATTTGGCACCAATGCAGTGAGAAATAATTACTAATACTCTTGTGTAGAAGAAGAACCAGAATTGACTAATGTCCCTGGACTAGAGGTTAGATAGGAACCCAGGTTTACAACTAAAAATCTATACTCCTGTTTTACTGAATCACCTCCCTGCATAGTTGGCCTGCCTTGCAATCTATCAAATTCACCACCCCTTTCAGCCTGGGTGGTAGGAAGAAGTGGCAGAGCTCAAAAAAAGCCAATTGTCCAGTCCCATGCCTCCCTAAGCAATTCCTTTACTAGTTGCCTCTGACAGCCATAATTAACATGTATCCTGAGGAGTGGGGGGAAAACAGGTGATTTTTTTCACTGTTGGCTTGCTCTGTTTAAAGTAATTGCCCACATTTAAGCTTTCAGGAGAAGAGCATCCCTGGAGAAAGAGTTAGAGGGAAGGATAATAGGAAGTGTGAAAGGAGGGGGGCATGGTAAAGAAAAAAAGGGCTTAATTATAATACACACTGCTGCTAATTTGGAGCTCTGACAATATGCAGATTTTTTTCCTTTTAACTACGTTCGTGAAATTTGTGTTAAGCATTAACAAAAATCTAATGATTGCTAGGTTTAGTGGAGAGTGATAAAAGAGGAGTAGGAGAGTCCATACATAGCATCAAGGCAGGGATTTGAGGAACTCTATTGTTTAGTAAAAGTGGTCAATCTTGGGGTTTCAAATGAGACTAGAAAAGAAAGATAAGAATGGACTCAGGTAATTAACATGTCTTGGAGATATGCAGGGGAAAAGTGCAGTAATTGATTAGTCGTGTCTGCTGTGGGCAAGCTTTATCAAGGAGTAGAACTTGTATTTGTATTAGTTATTCACCAGATTGAAGTTTTAAATATAATAACAACTAATGTCATTTCCTTACTTAATCTAATTGAACGTAGGATAACATAACCAAGACTGGTTTTATTAAGGCTCACGATTATTGGATTCTCTGCTGAACTAAGGGTAAAGAGTGCTCTAGAGAAATATGAAATATATATTTGAAAAGGAAGGAGTTGTTCTGGCCACTGGAAAAACAAGTTGGCGGTCTGAATTTCTTAGGAGGAGGTCAGTTCTCCAAACTGCTTGTGAGTGAGAAGAATGGGAGAAAGTTTTTGTTTTTACTTTATTTCCCCTTTCAATTCTAGGTCCCTAAAGATACAAAACATGTCTGTGTTGCAATCCTTACTTCCATGAAGTATCCAAACCACTCCACCAGCTTTGGGTACATTGATGGCAATTTGCTGAATGTTCTAATTAAATTAGTAGTAGATGAATGTATTAAGTGTGTTAATTGAATTCTGCTTGCATGAAATCCTGGCTGTTCATTAGTTAGAACTTTGAGAGAAGAGCAAAAGATTTTTCATCTTAGCAGAGAAAATATAATGTAATTTTGATGAGTTGGAGAAAGAAATATATAATATGCATAGTATAGCACAGACTTCAACTGAAAGAGACTTCTTTGGGAGCTTATACAACTATTATCTTAAAAAAAAAGTGGATCTTTCATGGACACATTCACTAGGCTTCACCTCTGACTGCTTTTCTCTAAAAGAATGGCAGGGTCTGCTATGAGCTGGAGCACGATTTCAGGAAATCTAGTTCTGTTTTTAGTGGTGGAACCTTTCAAACAGAACAGAAACAAAATTAAAATAAATATAATAGAGAAAAGTGGGGCTTCTTTGGTTGGCAGGGTGAGTGGAGGACACAGAATCCAGCCCACTAGACATTTTTGGACCTCATAGGTCCTTCTGGCAGAGTATGTGAACCCCCTGATCTTAACCAACCCCTCAGCATGTGAAAGAGGAATCGCTATTCAGATGGGCTTAGTAACTTACTCAAGATCACACAATGAGGTAATGACTAAGTCAAGCTTCTACCTGGGCATCTGACCGCCAAATCAGTGCTGTGAGCTAGAGCTCTTGCCATAGGGCTGTATTGTAGTGCTCTTATACTATACATTGTCTTTATACAGAAGGTCAGAGAGGTTTCTCCTTTCTCTTTATATTTTGTTGTGTTGTTTATTTTGTAATCTGTTTTAATTTAAGACTCAAAAACATTTTCAATTGTAATTTCTAACACACTATTTTTATTAGATTATTTGTTTATATATATATTTTTTCTGGATTAGAGGCTCCTTGAGGGTTAGGGTTAGTGTCCTCATATGTCCTCATATGTTAGTGTCCTCATATGTTAGGGTTAGTGTCTTCAGTGTCCAACATATCTTTTTAATAAGCATATGTTTACATAATGAATGTGTGATAATAACCTGGACCATATATTTATAGAAACTTTTTGTTAAAAACAAACACATACACACACACACACTCACACTTATGCACTCACACACAAAAGACTTATAAAATGATTCCACCTCAGCATCCCTGGTACCAATTTTTCATGGCATTTGAACACCAGAAGCACTTACTGACTGGTACCCTAATTTGAACCATTTTTATGACTGTTCTTCCCAGGTAGCTTTTTTCTATTAATATAGCTCATGTTCCAAATTAATGTGTGCACATTGTCTTGTATAATCATATTGTGCTATCATATGTATTCTATCATATTGTTACCAGAGACACTAAAAATATTTAGTAACTGATATACAATCCAGGCCCTGACCAATCAGAATGGACACAAGCTACAGCAAAAACATCATCACAGCCCTCTTTATGCTGTTCACTAAGTGTTTGTGTCATGCACCCCAAAAGGAGCAAGGAGCAGGCTCCCATGGGCATCCTTTTTTCCCTCCCACCAGCCTCCCACTTACTCAACAAGTCTGTCCATTTTCCTACCCTCAATATGTTCTGTTAGACGTTCATGAAGCTAGTTACCTTACTGAAGGTTTTGTTCAAAGATAAAAGGATTTTATAGCACACAGAATTTCACTTTCCAGATATACATCATACTTTCATGCATTTATTCAGGAAATGTTCATTAAATGCCTACCATATACCAGAATGTCTCTTCTTCCCCATTATTCACTTCTTAGCTTCTGTGTCTCTGGGTCTCTCACTTCCCTCCCACCCTTCTCCATGGGCAGCCATCAGCCCTGGACTCCTCCCAGATCTTCCTCCCAAGCTCTCTGTATCCTTGTTTTCTCTTGCGGAGTGATTCAAGTCTTCCACTGGCTAGCCATACCTACCATAATACGTGCTTCAATATGAGGATGTTTGCAGAAAGATGACGTGTGCTCACTGAACAAGTGCTGTTCAGTTGTTAGGACTTAGTCGCCTTAGAAAGGGGAAGAGGAAAAATAACTATTTGTGTCAGAAGACAGTAATTTCTAAGGGTTCTATTATCATCTGTATGGTGAAATGCATATAATATATGCTCTGATAAATATATACTGAGAGAAAAAAAATCATAGAAATAAGTTAATTCAGCAATCTTCTTTTCCCATTCTTAAAAGACCTACTAAAATAACATAGAGTGTTGGATGCCGATACTTAATAGAAGGCATTTATTCAACCATCAATTCATCAATTTTTGACAGTTTGCCTTTTTTGTGCGTGAGAGACTGGGGATCTGAAAGACAATAATGAGAAGCCCTTGCTGTCCAGTGGAGGAGATAGACAGTGGGATAGTGTGGCCAGAACTATGACAGAGGGATGCACAGTATGTGCTATGGGAGGGGCACTCAAGGCAAGGGAGGTGGGCTGGGGACCACCAGGGAAAGTTCCACAGAGGACAGAATACCTGCCATGAATTTGAAAGGAGGAGTAGGAAATACCCAAGTGAAAGGGGGTCCACACATTCCGGGTAGTTGAAGCTGGTTGTGTATAAACCACAAAGAGCATGGTGACTTCAGGACGCAGTGGAAGCTCAGTAGACTATGAATGCAGGTGTGAATAGGGGGATCTGGGGACAGAGGGTGCAGAGGTAGGCACCCTGTGTTTTCTTTTGTTTGTCTAATATTTGTCACTTTTATTTTGATAAAATTTCAAACTTACAGAAAGGTTGTCAAAATAGTACAAAGTACTCTTATTTCCATTTTGCTCTATTGATCTTTCCACCTGTCCTTTTCCCTCTTCCCCCCAGTCTCCCTGTAATTTTGTTTTTGGACCATTTGAGAATAAGTTGTTGATATGTTGCCCTTTTAGCACTTCACTCACTTAGTGTGTATTCCTAAGAACAAGAATATTCTCTTACATATAACCACAGTACAATTCTCAAAATTAGGAAATTTAACATAGATATAATGCTAATACACTTGCTACTCATATTTTGCCATTGACCCAATGATGTTCTTCATAGTGTTGAGTTCCCACTCTCCCCTCAATTCAATACCCAGTTCAGGAACACCCACTGCATCTGTTGTCAGGCATCGTTAGTCTCCTTCAATTTAGAACAGTTCCTTTGCTTTTCTTGACATTTTTGGAGAGTATGTGCTAGTTATTTTGTAGTACATCTCACACTTTGGTTTCATCTGATGTTTTCTTATGATTAGATTCAAATCTTACATTTTTTGGCAAAAATTCTGCAAAAGTGATACCATGTCCTTTTCAGAGCGTCACATCCAGAGGCACAAGATGTCCCTTTATTGGTGATCTTAACTGTGATCACTTTGTTGAGATGGTGTCAGCAAGGTTCATCCATTGTAAAGTTACCATTTTTATCTATTGTAAAAACTATGATAAAGTAAAAATTACATAAATAAGTAATTTATGGGGAGATACTTTGAAACTGTCAATATCAAGTTCTCATAAAACTTTAACCCACTGATTTTAGCATCTCTTGTTTTTGTTTTTGCTTTTGTTTTTTGTCTGAGTCTATTATTAGTGTGGTGGTTGGAAATGTTGATCTGGTCTAACTCCATCTTGTAGATTTATTGGCATTCTATTACTAAGAAGGGCTTCCCTCCTCTTTATTTATTTGTTTATTATCAGTGTGTAATCATGAAATTCTTAATTTAGGTAATGGGTTATAATCTAGTGCTGTCATTTATTTTGAGGCAGAAATTGGCCAGTGGGTATCCTTTTTAGTTGTCTCCTGTGAACTTTTGGCATGGCTTCATCAATTTTTGTAGTACTTTTACTTTCCAGCACTAGATATTCTAAGCTCCACTTACCTTTTCCCTGCCCCAGCCATTGAATCAGTTATTTTGATTCTTCTCTTTGAGCAGGTCTTTTTTCAGATCTGAAGCTTGGACTGTGGGATACCCTGTAGTTGTTTGGCAACATAGAAGGCTTTCAAGTGGGCAAGTGACATATTCATGTTTGTTTTTGAAATCAATGATGTTAGCTCTCAAGTGAGAACAGATTGGAAGCAGTACAACTGTCCAGACCGAGGTCAGATAAATCAGTGGCTGTAAGCTTTGTGCCAGTTAGAATCACCTGGAGAGCTTTGACAAATTTTCATGCCCAGCAGGAGTCCAAGGGTTATTAATCGGAATCTCTGAGAATGGGACAGAGATATAGGTATTAAAAAAAATTAAATAATTCTACTGTGCATCTGTGGTTGAGAATCAGTGTTAGGGGTCCCTGGCAATATCCAGGAATGAGATGATGAAGGCCTCTAAAGTAATAGCTGTGGATTAGAGCAAAAGACCTTTTTGTCAAGTCTTTGGGTTCAGGATTTAATTCCATTTCTTGTTTGTCCCTGTGCCCTCTTGAGTTCCAGGTTCTTTCCTTAAAAGGAGATACTTTATTTTGCCTTTTGTACAGAATTCTTACAGAGATCAAATAAAATAGTAAATGGGGGGAGTGTTTCTTCATATGCAAATTATTTAAATGTAAAGTAGTATTTTCATAATTATTTCATTGATTGCATAAATAGATTAAAAGAGTAGAATGCCTTTTTCACTCTTTAGCAGATCTTCAATTTTGCTTCCAGATTCATTTATTCTTTCAACCAATATTAATTAGGCATAGGTACCAGACATTGAGAATACAATAATAAAGGGGGGAAAAAGATTCCAAGATTTGTGTTTCTTATGGTCTCATGGAGTGATATAGACAGTAATTCAATGGAAATAAATGCAAATATGCAATGTAATAAGTCCTGAAAAAAAAAAAAGAGGTTTATGGTCTTAAAAGCAAATGTAGATAAAGAAAATTTAATTGGGAATAATTCAGAATGGATTGTTTGAAGGAATGAGAGGTACAGATTAACCTAAATGCTAATATTAAAAATTAACAATGTAAGCAGGTGTGTGTATCCATGAAGTAGGGTTAACCATACATCTTGGTTTGCTTGGGGGCAGTCCTGGTTTATACCACTTGGCATAGCATCTAACTAGATTTTCCTCTTTTTCCCCCCACCATCAGTAAGGTATAAACAAAGTACAATAAACTATACATATTTAAAGTGTTTAATATGGTGATTTTTGATATATGTGTATGCTTGTGAAACTATCACCACAAACAAGATAATGAGTGTATCCATCTTCCTAGAAGTTTACTTTAGCACTTTTGCAATCTGGACCTTCCTCACCCACCACCCATTCTCACTTTGTCCCAAGGGAACCATTGATCTACTTTCTGTCACTATAGGTCTATTTTCATTTTCAAGAGATTTATATAATAGAATCATCAACTATATACTTTTATGAGTATGTGAGGATCTGGCTTCTTTCACTGTGTGATTATTCAAATTTCATTCATGTTGTTGCATGCATCAATCATTTGCTCCTTTTTTATTGCTAAGTAGTATTCTTTTGTAGGGACATGCTACAATGTTTTTACCCATTCTTTATAGATGAACATGTGAGTTGTTTCCAGCTCTTGACTATAACAAAAAAGCTGATATAAACATTTCTGTACAAGTCTTTGGGTAAATGCGTGTTTTCATTTCTCTTGGGTAAATGCAGAGGAGTGGTGATTGTGTTGTTTGGTAGAATATGTTTAAGAAAATCCCAAACTTCTCCAAAGAGTTTGTACCATTTTGCAATCTAGTGTATGAGACTTCCCATTCCTATCTTTGCCAATATTTGATATGGTCAGTTTTCTAAATTGTAGCCATTCCAATGGGTGTGCAGTGCTATCTCGCGTTTTTAATTTTCATTTCCTCAATGACAAATGGTGATAAGCGTGTTTTCATATGGTTATTTGTCATCTTTATATCTTCTTTGGTGAAGTGTTTGTTCAAATTTTGACCAATATTTTATTTCTAAGTAGAGATATCTATAAAAACAAAGATATTAAAGAAAACAAAGGTTTTTTGGTGTTCTATTTTATTTTATTTTTAGAGATCAGTCTTTCAAAACATTTTCTCCCAGGCTGTGGATTGCCTTGTCTTTTTCTTCACAGTTGTATGAGGAGCACAGGTTTAAATCTTGATGAAATTTAATTTATTGATTTATTTTATAGTTTGCTCTGTGTCTTGTTTAAAAGTCTTTTCCACACCCTGTGTCACAAAGATTTTCTCCTATTCTCTTTTATGCTACAAGGTTTATAGTATTAGCCCTTATTTTTAGATCCATGATCAATTTTTAGTTAGTTTTTGTATATGGTGTGAGATACATATTGAGGTTTCTTGGTTTATGTTTTGTTTTGTACGTGGCCATCCAATTGTTGAGACACCATTTATTGATAGCTTATCCTTTCTCTATTGAGTTGCCTTGGCACCTGTGTGGAAAAATCAATTAAAAATATATGTGTGGGTCTATTTTTGGACTCAACAGTCAGTAGTTGTTTTATGACAACTTTCTCCAAAACATGGATTTAACACTTCTAACTTCAGAAGGTACATTTGCAGAGCACTCTGTGAAACATGACTTTTCATTGAGATAACATTCTTTAACTTGCATGTGAATCTGAATATCCTGGGGGGCTTGTTAAAGCAGATAGCTGAGGTCCACCGCCAAAGTTTCTGCTTCAAGTAAGTCTGGATTGTGGTCAAAGAATTCACATTTTTAACAAATGTCTAATCAAAAATCAAATGAATACTTTTCTACATTTAAATTTTTTCATTCTCAATTCTAAGTTTTCTGTGAATATACAGCAAATGAAACAACTGATAATATATCGTCTCAGCTTAGCAGAGAAAGGACTTTGCAAGTTGCTAATGATGCCTATTGTCCATTGTTATTATCAGATGCTTCTAATATAAAATCAGTTCATTCCAATCATGATTCAGTGTTAACCAGCTCGTGGAATCAATGTAAAACTTTTAAAACTTGAAATGTCGGTAGTGAAATATGACATTATTTTGATTGTTAATGTAAATTCCATTTAAAAATTAATCGTTGAAGATAATTTTTGCCGTACTAAAAGGAATGCACATTTTGCTGGGATATAATATTATATTCTTACTAAATTAAGTGTTCTTTCTAAATTAAATCTACAAAGCTGAAATGTCCTTGGCACTATTTGTGAGACATCCACATTTACAGTCGCCTCTAAGCAACATAGTTTTTTTACCAATCAAAATAGACACAGCAGTTGTCAAAATTTACAAACATTTTTATGCATGCAGAGTTAGAATAATTAAACCACATTTGTTTAACAAAGATGAGGTTGAATGTATTTTTGTAAAAAAACCTTCAGTGTGGCAATATTCACTTTTTCTCTTTGCTGCCCAAATTCAGTTGGGTCTCAGAAATATTTGAGTTTTTATTAAATTCACCTTATGGGTCTTGTAGTATTACTGATTTTTTTTTATAAATGAATCCTCTCCATTTTTATTGTTTTCATCAAAATCTGTGGAAAATCTTTATTCCAATATTAATGCAGTGGAGCATGAAGCACATCTGTCCTTTTTTTTTTTTATCAACCCTATAAAGTTGATTTTTTGTTTGTTTCCTGGCCTGAGTTTTATATTAATTACCTGAGTATTATACTAATTACCTTGGGGAAATATTAGTAATTTTGACATGATTTTCCAATATTAATATTAATTAGAGCTACCATGTAACTCCTACCATGAATGAATTTTTTGTTGTTATTTTGTTTCTTTTTAAGAGCTCTTTTTGGAAATAATTTTACTGTGGTATGATTTACTTACAGTGAGACATTCCCTTCAGTGTACGTTTCTATTTATTTTGATATGCTTGTATAATCATGTAATGACTACCACAATGAAGGTATATAATGTTTTATCAAAATTTCCTTATGCCCCTTATAGGAACTCCCTTCCCCACTCCCACTGTCACTCTCTGTCCCTTTTTGCCTTTTCCAGAATGGAATGTATACATTGAATTATACAGTAGTAGCCTTATGAATTTGGATTCTCTCACTTAGGGTGAGATGAGTTGAGATTCATCCGTATCATTGGATTGTTCATTCCTTTGTAGGGTAGCGCTCCATGGTATGAACATACCACAGTCGTTTTATCCATTAACAGTTTGGAGGACACTGGGATAATATTCAGCTTTTGGCAATTATGAATAGAGTTGCTATAAACATTCATGGACAGGTTTTTGTGTGAACATAACTTTTTATTTCTCTTGCGTAAATACTTAGGAGTGGAATTACTGGATTATTTAGTAAATGTATGTTTGTTTAACCATGTAAGAAACTACCATACTGTTTCCTAAAATTGCTGCCACCAGCACATCACCTTTTATAAAGTTCTTGGTGAATTACAGTTATTGTAACAAAGCTTGCAAACTGAAAGGTAGTGAAAACTTTCCCTATTAAACAAAGAGGATCCAGACACATTAAATCATGAGAGATCATGTTATGCAAATTTAAACTTGAATTCTACAATTGTGATTTGATCTTGATTTGTAAGGAAAACCTTTTGATGGAGCACCTATTCTGAATTAGATAGATTTTCATTCTCTTCTGTAATAGAGTGAAATTGAGATGATATATGATTTTGTTTTATCAACTTAAAAGTATGAAATCAATCATAGAGATAAGTTACTGGGAAGATTTTTTTCCCATAAAAATATTCAATGAAGAAATAAACTCTAAATTGAAGCTAAAAAAGTGTTAAAATATCTGTATAAGACCATTTTCTATTTAGCAGAAAGGATAGCTAATAAGCTTATGCAACATCTAGAAAGACAGTTTTCATAATTAAAAAAAAGTTTTATTGAGTCATTTGAAGTTGTCAAATTTTTAAATCTATTAAACACAAAATGCAATGTTGAAGAAGTTTACAGGTAATTTTAGGAAAAAAGTAATAATGATAATAAAGCCATATTATTGGGGAAAGCATACATGCCTCCAAAAAAAATGTGAAAGACATTTTTAAAGGCAAATATGGCCAGGAAACTGATTAAAATACTTGATTAAAGCTTATTCTGATCATTTTATTTTTAATATTAAATAATCAACGTAAAGTTTTAAAATTTTGTTTGTATACAAAGATATGTCGTTTTTATATTTTATTTTTGAGACTTGTTTAAGAATAGGACCAAAAATGTTGTAAGACCAATTGAAGGATCCATAATCATTTCAATATTACGAGTCGTGATTTTTAGCTTTACCTTTCACTATCAAAATCATTCTGGTTTGAAGCATAATCTCTATAGTCATCCAACTTGAAGGGAAAGTAGTTTTGATTGATCAGTATATACACAGGCTAAGAGGCAGAGAGGAATGTAGAATATTTGTAAATTGAAAAGAGGGCTGGTGAGGATTTTCCTTGCTACAAGGTTTCAGGTAAACCACATTATTTTGACTCTTTTTCCTGACAGATTGAAATGCGCACTCACTGCCTTATAGCCAAGGATTCTTTCCAGCAGGTGAGAATATGCAAAGACCTGTCACTTACAAAAGATCTAGCCACTCATTTAGAACAAACACATGCTGCCATTCAATAACTGAATGAGCATTCCTCTGGATGTGCTTCAGCTTTGAACTGGGTTTAAGTGGGCCCTATTACATTGTTCTCTCTCTTACTCTATTTCAGTTACCATATGTTAATTTTGTTAGAGACTACAGAGAACAAAAAAGAAAAATTCTCCCTTAAAGTGGTTCCTCTGAGGGCAGATCATGAGTATTGATCTTGCCTGATGTCTCCTGTAAAAATTGCCTCTGCCTAAGAGGAGATTCTCAACATAGGTTCCTCACTTGCTGAGAGAGTATTCTAAGGGACTTAAGTGATCAAACATGGAAGTGCTTCCTTTTATTTTTATGGTTGGAAGTCATGCAATATCATGAAAGTATATATATATATATATATACACACACACACACACACTCAAATGTATTTGATATATATATAAATCTTAATAATGTAAATCTTTATATACATATATATGTGTATATATGCATACATACATACATACATAAATCTTCCTGGTAGCCTACCAAGCTTCCATTAAGGATCATCAGTGTTTAGTCCTCTTCTTCCTCCTGAACTACGTAGACTGTCAGTTCTATAGTTGACTGGGCTCTAAATTTGTGTTTTTTGAACCATGGACTCCACACATTCATTGACAACATTGAAAAACTCTCACATTCCCTCCATACAACAGATTTTTGGAATTTCTTGCATTTTCCAGTAGGATCATTGACAAGTTGGTTGTAGTTTTCAACAGCTGAACTTCTATTAGTTTAGACTTCTCTGGATTATTTTGTGTTTCAATGATAATCTTGTACCATCTGACTAATTTGATTTTCATTATTTCTTATCACCAAATTCCATTCCTCCACACACATCCCACAGGCTAGTAGTGGATGAAGTACATGAACCAAGGGGTTTTCCTCATTTAGGGAAAGTGTGGTACAATTAAAATAAAAACCAGTGCTGGCCCTGAAGGTGCATTTTCTAGTAACTTAAGCAGGACTAGGTTTAGCAGGCAGCTGGAAGAGTGTTCTGGAGTAGTCTTGGTTGGCCATGGAGGATCCAAGGGAAGTGGCATTAGCTCATTTATTCATTTGAAACACATGGAACACTTTAATGTTCCTGTTCTAGGAACTGAGGAAAATGTAAAGCATTCACTGCCCAGGTGCTCAATCCAGCTGGGGAACAAAGCCCTGACATAGAAAGCAGTTAGGTAACTATATTAGGCAGCATATGCTTAAGCATCCAAAAAATATGCCAGTAATAAATGTTACAAGGGCCCACAGAAAGGTTAATGTCAGTGTGGAGACTTCAAAGACAGCTTTGTAGATGAGCACAGAATTAGGATGGATTTTGAAGATGGGCAGTCTTTGAAAAAATAAAGGGAGAAAGAGATAGGACACTTAGGGGCATAATTTAAGATTCTCAATGTTTCATCCAAACACATATTTACCCCTTAAGGTGGTCTACTCTGTTCTAGAGATAAAGAGCATTCTCCATGACTGCAGCAGAGAGGACGAGGTAAACATAACACTACATTTATTGTTAGTTAACACTGAAAAATACATATCTTAGGAACTTCCTCAGAGTTTGTAAACTTTTTGAGAGCAGGCATCATCTATTTCCCACCCACCTCCACACCTTCTGCCTCCATGGCATATACAACATATTCAACACAGTGCCTTGTCTATGGTACTGAAAAACGTTCGGTAAATATGTATCTGCTTGAATACTTGAGCACCTTGACTCTGATAGAATTTCCCTTTGTTCATAGAATTTCATTTTAATTAGATTACATTTAGATTAGGAATTTAGGCAGGATGGAGATGAAATTCCTGGCTAAATCTCAGCCACTGGCAAAGCTCACATTTTGCCTATCAAGTCCAGTTCTAATTTTTTGGGAACACTTGGTTATGACTATCTCTTTCTTCCAAATCCAGTGCACTTTCTATCTAACCAATTTGTTTGATAATTAGTCATATGCTGTTGTGTGAAATTGGCATCAAAATAGAAAGAATGAAAAGGTCTAAAGACCTGAGATCCATTGCTATCTGTTTCTGACTTTGGGAAAGTCTCTTGTCTTCTCTGGAAAGCATATGTAAATTTTAGCATCTTGCTGATTTTACCACTGTTTAAAATTATTTTTCAAGCATTTAGGAACATATACTTCCTGCTTTGAAAGGGTTTCCCTTGCAATTTCTTTATGTCTTGCTCTAGATGTTTATGAGACATTCAGCAGCTGTTCCCATTCCATGAAAAATGAAGTGAGTAGGTTTGGCAGCTGTTTCCATGCTGCTTTGGGATACGTGGCCTTAAACTATTCTGTATAAATGGATTGTCTTAATCATTCTCCATTCAAGTGTTTACATTTTATAAGCAGCTTCAGAAAAAAAAGGAAGAAAAGAGTTCGACTTGTGCACAGACACCTAAAGATAATTTAATCTTAATTCCAACAATTATCCACAATAACAAATGAGTGATTTTGAGATGCCCTTATTAAAATATCTTATGGATTAGAAAAGGTTAAAGTTTAGGTTTGAAGTCTCAGTGTGTAGGAAACTCTGGGCAGGGGGTGGGCAGAGAATGGGTAAAGAACAGTGGATGGTTGAGGAAGAAAGGATGGCATTATATCCAAATATCTACATTGCTACATGAAGAACCAGACATATTCCACCTGCCTCCAAATGAAAGGATAGGAAAAATGGATGTAGGGTAGGAAACAAACTTTAGCTAAACATAAGAGCTTTCTAAAGACAGCCCAAGGATAGAACTCACATATAGCAGTAAAGTCCCCATCACTTGGAGTAATTGGGGGTATGGCAACATTGAGAGCGACTTGATTTGGACATCTTTCAGTTTTAAGTGAAAAATAACAACAAATCAAAACTCTTCAGTCCACTTAAAGGAAAGAGAGAATATATTGTTTCTGGTGACTGAATAGTATAGTCCCAGCAGAATCCAGGAGCTCAAGTAATATCGCTAGGACCCAGTGTCTGTCTATGTCTTGACTCTACTATCTTCTATGATATATCCATTTGTCTTCATCTGTCAGCTTCATTGTCCCAGGCAAGTCCTGGCCCCCCATACTGGCAAGATGGCTTCTATAAGAGTCAGATTTACATGCTATGAGATCAGTTCTGAGTTTCGTGAAGATAAGAGCCCCTCTTTGTCAAGCGTTCATGTTGAAGTCTCAGCACTGGCTCACGGTTGAAGTGCAAGTCCCCTGATCTTCATCACGTCTTGATGCCCAGGTCTGATAAGATTCCTTCCTCCTGACCAGAAGTGTCTTCACTCCTATCTCAGCAGAGAGTATCCAATGTGTGAAGGGTATTACACGAAACAAAATCAAGTCTGGTGGCATAAGAAGAAAGATAAGCAGAAGCGACAAGTTTCCATCATAATACTTGAGTCCTAGAGAAGTGATAAGATCAGATCAACAGTTTTCAGTAAATTTTTAGCAGTGAATCAATATCGCCAATGAATTATTTCATGAAATATATATAACATTAAGAATGCTCTTCTGATTGAAGTATAATGAGTGCCCAAAGAGCTCACAAATTAAACATTGCCTTTACCCCAATTTATATCCCCTTTTGAAATCTACTGAGCAGGATGAATAATAAGACCCCATAGAATCTGGAGTCTGTGACTATTATATTAATTTGGTCCTTGTGTCTGATGGAATCTTAGCCATGCTTAATCAATATTTGCTGGGTTGAATTTTAATGAGATGAATTGAATTTAGGTGGGGGACACACCTGTGTGACCTTTGTGTGGCATTTGCATTTTCCAAAGCACTTTCGCTTACATGTTCATTTGTTTTTAATGATATCCATGTGAGCTAGGCAGTGCGTTATTTTCATTTTTCAAATCTTTATTTTGATATGCTTATATAGGAAATAAGGAAGAATAATATAATAAACCACTCTGTACTGACCAGCTCATATTTTTCAAGTTTTAATATTGTATCTGCTCTAGTTGTCTCTCCCTGTTTAATGAAGAAAATATTATGGTTAAAATCCCCTATATTTTACCTTGTTCATTTCCTCTCTCTCTGCCCAGAAATAAACATCATGAATTTGAGTGTTTAGAATTTCTATGAATATTTTATTATTTTCCTGCTACCTATTTATCCACAAAATATATATACATATATTTTGCATTTAATATAGATAACATTAACCAGATGTATAAATAAATCTTTTTTTTTTTACCTAAATGATTTTTGAAACTTGTACTGATACATATAGATAACAGCTTGTTTTTCCATTACGAGGAATTGAAATGATCAGTGTAATCAAAATGATATCATTAACTTAGCATTATGTTTAGGTGTTTTTTTTTTTCCTGTGTTTTTTTGTTTGTTTTCAATGGACATTAACCATTAATCAGTAGACTTAACAAATATGAGAAACCATCACATTGTGAAAAACTAGATTTAATCTACAGAACACACACACATGTCCATAGCTCCACGGCAATTGTTCCTGCCCTAGGATCTCTGTTTAAGCTCCAAGAACTCCATGAACGTCCTGAAGCAGATTGTGGAAGCTTGGAATTTGTATTAGAATTTTTCAGAGAAGGAACTGCTTTTATCTTTGGAATCTCAGAGAGAACGATAACCTGCAAAATTTAAGAACACTGCCTTAGATGTGTTATGAAACATTTACAAGTCATCTCCAACTTGCAGAATAAAACAGTTAGCAGATGGGATAGGGATACTTTGTAGTCCCTTTCTCAGCAGCCTACAGAAATGACATTCATTATTTTTTATTCCCTCTGTGTCTCAAAAAGCAGGGGGTGAAGTTTAGCAAATGAATAATCATGACAAAAGTGGATCAATCTATTCCTTTCACATACTTTCGTATCACAAAACTTTTGAAACCAAAAGCCTAACCTTTTGTTCTTTTGTGATCAGCATGTTTCTTATGATGCGTCATTGCTTCTATGCCAACTGAGCTCAACCATTCACAAATGGTTCCAACTGAAGCTACTCAACACACTCATTGAGAACTTAGAGGAAACTGTGCTTCTCAGCACGTGGAAAGTAAGGTGAAGAATGAACCCTCTACCTTTTCCAAAATTCTGCCTAAACTGCTAACCAGGGAAGCTTGGACTCTGAGAATGTCATAGAACATAGACTCAGTGCATGTGTCTCGGGCTGGAGACCCTCCAAACCACAGGTCCACAACGAACAGGTTGTACAGTTGGGTTTCTGTTTAGCTACCATATAATTTTTTTATTTTATACTAAACTTGGAGAACTGTTCTAAATCTTATCACCCTGTATTTGATACCCTGCATTTAACATCCCATATTTTTCTTAACTGCCCTGTTCCTTTCTTCTCTGTTACTACAGGAGTCTAATACCAGAAAACAATAACAGTGGAGGTAACATTAACAAACAGTGGTTATTGAGGCTGTCTCTGAGTCAGGTACTGTGCTAAGCACTTGATTCATTTGCCGATTCATTTATCTATTCAAGTAATATCTGCTGTATATATACCACTTTAGCTGTCAGGGAGGATCAATGCTGAGCATAGACACTTTTCCTTGATGTCATGGAGCTTAGAGTCTAATGGGGAGGTGGGTATGAATCAAATATGAACTAATGAATGTGAACTTGCAATTGTGATCAGAGCTACAAAGGAGAAGTGTGTAATTTTACAGGAACAGGAAATAATGGAATTTGATCTGATTAGGTAGGAAAAGGAATGGATTTCCTCAAGAAATGATGATGGCATTGACATAGAAAGGATTCGTAGGAATTAACTAGGCAAAGAGGAGATGGAATAGAAATCTAGACAGAAGAAACATCACGTGTAAATATTCTAAATGATGGGAAGTAGCATCCTGGGTTCTAGGTATTATTATCTTTATTTTGCTGTTGAATCGAGGCTAGGTGAGTTTAAGTTGGAAGTAGCAGGACCAAATCAAATTCCTCAAAAGATGTACACTTAAAACCACGTCACTCCTTTGCCTCACGAATAAAGTGTCAGACCCAGATGATTCACAGGGGAATTCTAACAAAGATATAAAGATCACATAATCTTGGTGCTTATTTTAGATAATGAAAAAAAGAACAATTCTTAAATTGTTTTTATGAGACTGCTTATAGCCAATCTTGTTTCATGTGTATAACCCATATTGAGTGGTGTTTAATCAAACCCTATCATGTCATTTCCTTCATAAATATACCAGCATATATCTCTAAAAGTACTCTTTTAAAAATATATAACTACTACAATATTGTCATAACTAAGTAGATACAAATGGTAATTATTAAAGTAGTCAGCTTTTTTCAATTGTCTCAGAAGCTCTATGTCCTGTGTCTCTCTTTTCTGTTTTTCACAAATGGTTCCAAAAATAAAACTTAGGTCTATACATTTTGATTGATTGATATGTCTTTTAAGTTCCTTAATCTTTACGTTCTCCTTCCATCTCTTATTTTTTTCTTCTAATATATTTCTTTTTTTTTTTTTTTTTTTTTTTTTTTTTTTTTTTTTTTTTTTTTTTTTCAATTTTAGAACATTTTAATCACCCTAAAAATGAACCTGTAGCAGTCACTCCCAATTCTCCTCCAAATCTCCACCCTCCCGCCCCAATCCCAGCTCTTGGCAAACATCAATCTGCTTTCTGTCTCTATGGATTTGCCTATTCTGTACATTTGCATAAACAAAATCATACAACATGTGATGTTTTATACACTAGCTTCTTTCACTTAGCATAATATTTTCAGGGTCCATCCATATTGTTGCATATATCAGTACTTCATTCCTTTTTGTTGATGAGTAATATTCCATTGTACGGATATACCACATTTTATTTTTCTACTCATCAGTAGATTGACATTTGGGTTGTTTCCACTTTTTGGCTATTATGAACAATGCTGCTATGAATATTCACATACAAGTTTTTGTGAGGATGTATGTTTTCATTTCTCATGGGTATACCTATGAGTGAAACTACTGGGTCATATGGTAAGTCTATGTTTAACCTTTTAAGAAGTTGCCAGACTGTTCTTCCAAGTAGCCATTCTATTTTACATTCTCAGCAGCAATGTCCGAGGGTTCCAGTTTCTCCACATCCTTGTCAAGATCTTGTTACTATTTTTTTATTATAGATATTCTAACAGATGTGAAGCAGTATCTCAATGTGATTTTGATTTGCATTTCCCTGACAGCTAATGATGTTGAACATCTTATGGTCTTGTACTCATTCACCATTTTTGTATCTTCTTTGGAGATGTGTCTGTTAAGATATTTGCCCATTTTTAAATCAGGTTTTTTTTTTATTCAGTTGTAGGAGTTCTTTATATATTTTAGATACAAATCCTTTATCAGATACATGACTTGCAAATATTTTCTCTTTTTATTAGTTGTCTTTTCACTTTCTTGATGATGTGTCATTTGAAGCAAAAAAAAAGAAAAGAAAACCTTACTAATTTTTATGAAGTCCAATTTACCTATTTTTCTGTTGTGATTTTTTTTTTTTTGTATTCTTTTTTTTTTTTTTTTAATTATTATTTTATTTTATTTTTTTTGGGGGTACACCAGGTTCAATCAACTATTTTTATACACATATCCCCATATTCCCTCCCTTCCTTGACGCCCCCCCCTCGATTCCCCCCCACCCTCCCTGCCCCAGTCCTCTAAGGCATCTTCCATCCTCGAGTTGGACTCCCTTTGTTATACAACAACTTCCCACTGACTATTTTACAGTTGGTAGTATATATATGTCTGTACTACTCTCCCGCTTCTTCTCAGTTTCCCCTTCACCCCCCGCCCCCTCCCATACCTCGAGTTCTCCAGTCCATTCCCTGTATCTGCTTCCCTGTTCTTGTCACTGAGTTCATCAGTACCATTTTTAGATTCCATATATGTGAGTTAGCATACAATATTTGTCTTTCTCTTTCTGACTTACTTCACTCTGTATGACAGACTGTAGTTCTATCCACCTCATTACATATAGCTCCATCTCATCCCTTTTTATAGCTGAGTAATATTCCATTGTATATATATGCCACATCTTCTGTATCCATTCATTTGTTGATGGGCATTTAGGTTGCTTCCATGTCCTGGCTATTGTAAAGAGTGCTGCAATAAACATTATGGTACAAGTTTCTTTTGGGATTATGGTTTTCTTTGGGTATATGCCCAGGAGTGGGATTACTGGATCATATGGTAGTTCTATTTGTAGTTTTTTAAGGAACCTCCAAATTGTTTTCCATAGTGGCTGTACCAACTTACAGTCCCACCAACAGTGCAGGAGAGTTCCCTTTTCTCCACACCCTCTCCAACATTTGTTGTTTCCAGACTTTGTGATGATGGCCATTCTGATTGGTGTGAGGTGATACCTCATTGTGGCTTTGACTTGCATTTCTCTAATGATGAGTGATGTTGAGCATGTTTTCATGTGTTTGTTGGCCATCTGTATGTCTTCTTTGGAGAAATGTCTATTTAGGTCTTCTGCCCATTTGTGGATTGGGTTATTTGCTTTTTTGGTATGAAGCTGCCTGAGCTGCTTGTATATTTTGGAGGTTAATCCTTTGTCCGTTGTTTCATAGGCAATTATTTTTTCCCATTCTGAGGGTTGCCTTTTAGTCTTGTTTATGGTTTCTTTTGCTGTGCAAAAGCTTTTAAGTTTCATGAGGTCCCATTCATTTATTCTTGATTTTATTTCCATGATTCTAGGAGGTGGGTCAAAAAGGATGTTGCTTTGATGTATGTCAAAGAGTGTTCTGCCTATGTTTTCCTCTAGGAGTTTGATAGTGTCTGGCCTTATATGTAGGTCTTTAATCCATTTGGAGTTTATTTTTGTGTATGGTGTTAGGAAGTGTTCTAATTTCATTCTTTTACATGTTGCTGTCCAATTTTCCCAGCACCACTTATTGAAGAGGCTGTCTTTTTTCCATTGTATACTCGTGCCTCCTTTGTCAAAGATAAGGTGCCCATATGTGTTTGGGCTTACTTCTGAGTTCTCTATTCTGTTCCATTGATCTTCCTTTCTATTTTTGTGCCAGTACCATACTGTCTTGATCACAGTGGCCTTGTAGTATAGTTTGAAGTCAGGAAGCCTGATTCCACCAACTCCATTTTTCCTTCTCAAGATTGCTTTGGCTATTCGGGGTCTTTTGCGTTTCCATACAAATCGTAAGATTTCTTGCTCTAGTTCTGTGAAAAATGCCATTGGTAATCTGATCGGGATTGCATTAAATCTGTAAATTGCTTTGGGTAGTACAGTCATTTTCACGATGTTGATTCTTCCAATCCAGGAACATGGTATATCCCTCCATCTGTTTATGTCATCTTTGATTTCTTTCATCAATGTCTTAAAGTTTTCTGCATACAGATCTTTTGCCTCCTTAGGCAGGTTTATTCCTAGGTATTTTATTCTTTTGGTTGCAATGGTGAATGGGAGAGTTTCCTTAATTTCTCTTTCTGCTCTTCCGTTGTTAGTGTATAGGAATGCAAGAGATTTCTGTGCATTAATTTTGTATCCTGCTACTTTACTAAACTCATCAATGAGTGCTAGCAGTTTTCTGGTAGAGTCTTTAGGGTTTTCTATATATAGTATCATGTCATCTGCAAAGAGTGATAATTTTACTTCTTCTTTTCCAATTTGGATTCCTTTTATTTCTTTTTCTTCTCTGATTGCTGTGGCTAACACTTCCAAAACTATGTTGAATAATAGTGGTGAGAGTGGACACCCTTGTCTTGTTCCTGTTCTTAGAGGGAATTCTTCCAATTTTTCTCCATTGAGAACAATGTTGGCTTTTGGTTTGTCATATACGGCTTTTATTATGTTGAGGTAATTTCCTTCTATGCCCATTTTCTGGAGAGCTTTTATCATAAATGGATGTTGAACTTTGTCAAAAGCTTTTTCTGCATCTATTGAAATGATCATATGGTTTTTATCCTTCAATTTGTTGATATGATGTATCACGTTGATTGATTTGCGTATATTGAAGAATCCTTGCATCCCAGGGATAAACCCCACTTGATCGTGGTGTATGATTTTTTTAATGTGCTGTTGCAGTCTGTTAGCTAGTATTTTGTTGAGGATTTTTGCATCTATATTCATCAGTGATATTGGTCTGTAGTTTTCTTTTTTTGTGACATCTTTGCCTGGTTTTGGTATCAGGGTGATGGTAGCCTCATAGAATGAGTTTGGGAGTGCTCCGCCTTCTGCAATATTTTGGAAGAGTTTGAGAAGGATAGGTGTTAACTCTTCTCGAAATGTTTGATAGAATTCGCCTGTGAATCCATCTGGTCCTGGGCTTTTGTGTGTTGGGAGATTTTTAATCACTGCCTCAATTTCTGTACTTGTGATTGGTCTGTTCATGGTTTCTATTTCTTCCTGGTTCAGTCTTGGAAAATTGTATTTTTCTAAGAATGTATCCATTTCTTCCAGGTTATCCAATTGATTGGCATATAGTTGCTTGTAGTAGTCTCTCATGATGTTTTGTATTTCTGAGGTGTCCGTTGTGACTTCTCCTTTTTCATTTCTAATTCTGTTGATTTGCATCTTCTCCCTTTTTTTCTTGATGAGTCTGGCTAATGGTTTATCAATTTTGTTAATCTTCTCAAAGAACCAGCTTTTAGTTTTATTTATTTTTCTTATGGTTTCTTTCCTTTCTTTTTCATTTATTTCTGCTCTGATCTTTATGATTTCTTTCCTTCTGCTCACTTTGGGGTTTCTTTGTTCTTCTTTCTCTAGTTGTTTGAGGTGTAAGGTTAGGTTGTTTATTCGATCATTTTCTTGTTTCTTAAGGTAGGACTGTATTGCTATAAACTTCCCTCTTAGAACTGCTTTTGCTGCGTCCCATAGGTTTTGGGTTGTTGTGTTTTCGTTGTCATTTGTTTCTAGATACTTTTTGATTTCCTCTTTGATTTCTGTAGTGATTCCTTGGTTGTTTAGGAGTGAATTGTTTAGCCTCCATGTGTTTGTCTTTTTTGCAGTTTTTTTCCTGTAATTGATATCTAGTCTCATGGCATTGTGGTCTGAGAAGATGCTTGATATGATTTCAATTTTCTTGAATTTGCTGAGGTTTGATTTGTGACCCAAGATGTGATCTATCCTGGAAAATGTTCCGTGTGCACTTGAGAAGAAAGTGTAGTCTGTCGTTTTTGGATGGAATGTCCTATAAATATCAATTAAGTCGAGATGGTCTAATGTGTCATTTAAAGCTTGTGTGTCTTTATTTATTTTCTGTTTGGATGATCTGTCCATTGATGTAAGTGGGGTGTTCAAGTCTCCCACTATTATTGTGTTCCTGTCGATGTCCCCTTTTATAGCTGTTAGCATTTGCCTTATGTATTGAGGTGCTCCTATATTGGGGGCATAGATATTTACCATTGTGATATGTTCTTCTTGGATGGATCCCTTGATCATTATGTAGTGCCCTTCCTTGTCTCTTTTAATAGTCTTTACTTTCAAGTCTAATTTGTCTGATATGAGTATTGCTACTCCAGCTTTCTTTTGACTTCCATTTGCATGGAATATCTTTTTCCATCCCTTCACTTTCAGTCTATATGTATCCCTTGGTCTGAAGTGGGTTTCTTGTAGGCAGCATATAGAAGGGTCTTGTTTTTGGATCCATTCAGCCAGTCTGTGTCTTTTGGTTGGAGCATTTAATCCATTTACATTTAAAGTGATTATTGACATGTGTGTTCCAATTACCATTTTCTTATTTGTTTTGGGTTTGTATTTGTAGGTGTTTTCCTTTTCTTGTGTTTCCTACTTAGAGAAGTTCCTTTAGCACTTGTTGTAAGGCTGGTTTGGTGGTGCTGAAGTCTCTTAACTTTTGCTTGTCTGGAAAGCTTTTGATTTCTCCCTCAAATCTGAATGAGATTCTTGCTGGGTAAAGTATTCTTGGCTGTAGGTTTCTCTCTTTCAGGACTTTCAGTATATCCTGCCATTCCCTTCTGGCCTGCAGAGTTTCTGTAGAAAGGTCAGCTGTTATCCTGATGGGTTTTCCCTTATATGTTGTTTGTTGCTTTTCTCTTGCTGCTTTTAATATTTTTTCTTTGTGTTGAATTGTCGTTAGTTTGATTAATATGTGTCTTGGTGTATTTCTCCTTGGGTTTATTCTGTATGGGACTCTCTGTGCTTCTTGGACTTGGTTCATTATTTCCTTTCCCATGTTGGGGAAGTTTTCCACTAGAACCTCTTCAAATATTTTCACAGACCCTTTCTTGTTTTCTTCTTCTTCTGGGATGCCTATAATTCGAATGTTGGTACGTTTAAGGTTATCACTGAGGTCTCTGAGGCTGTCTTCTAGTCTTTTTATTTTTTTATCTTTTTCCTGCTCTGTGGCGTTTATTTCTTCCATTCTATCTTCCAACTCACTTATTCGTTCTTCTGCCTCAGTCATTCTGCTGGTTAGAGCATCTAGAGTATTTTTAATTTCAGTTATTTTGTTATCCATTGCTGTTTGTTTTTCTGAGTTCTTATGAACTGTTTCTTGTACTTTCTCTAATTTGTTATCGAGATTTTGTATCATTTTTACTATCATTACTCTAAATTCTTTTTCAGGCATTTTTCCTATTTCCTCCTCATTTATTTGGTCTTGTGGGTTTTTTTCCTGCTCCTTTGCCTGCATGGTGTTTCTTTGTTTCCTCATGGTTGTCCAAGCTTTTGGGGTTGCTTGTCCTGGTGATAGAGGTGTTTATAGAAGACTGTCCAAGCCTCAGACTAATGTCCAAGTATTGGATTAGACGAATATTCAGTCTAGGAAACACATACATGTATAAGACACACAATTATTGAATCCGTTAGGACATAAGGCTCTAGAAAGACCTGACAGAACCCCAGTGTGCTATCAGATATTCAGAGAGAAACCCAGCAGAAATTGACAACTGAAACAGAACAAATCAGAGACAAAAGCAAAAGCAAACAAACAACAAATAACACCCTACACATACAAACATCAATCCAGGGAGATTTTGTAAGCTAGGATCAAATATAGAAATGAGCTGGAGTACCACCAGAGAGAATGGAGATTCTCAGAATGTAATTAGACAACTGTACTAAGAACTAAGATAAAGACAAAAGCCTAATATTAATACCAAGGCAGTGCATCATCTGGAGAATAGAGCAAGGAGTCTGAGCAGACCGATAGTGTTGCTTATAAGTATGTTAAGATAAAATACACTTAAAATGGCTGGAAGAAAGGGGAACAGAAGAGCGTAATGTGGTTGGAAATATGCAAAGAAAAAGAAAGGAATAGAAGTGTATAAAAGAAAGGGATGAAAGGAAAGTATGAAAGATATTTTGTCCGTACTACCTAAAACTTAGCTAGATATAGAAGTATTTTAAAAGGCAAAAAAAAAAAAAAAAAAAAAAAAAAAAAAAAGAGTAAAAAATATCCTTATAAAATTATGTTGTAAAGCTTGTAGATCCCTTAGGGCTAAGATCGTATTTAATAAATCAAAAAAAAAAAAAAAAAAAAAAGAGAAAGGAAAAAAAAAAAAAAATCCAGAACTGATCCCCGAATGGACCCGTTCAATAGGTATTGATACTACTATTTCTGTTTCCTTAGCGTCTCAGCTGTAAGTGTCCTTTTCCTTGCCTTGGGTTTTTTTTTTTTGCGTTATTCTGTGACCAGCAGAGGTTCCTTTATTGTTCGTCTGTAAGCCTCGGTGTGTGGGGAGGGAGAGGGTGCAAGAGTGGCTCCTTCTCCTGGGAGGGAGTGAGCAGTGGCGCACTGTTGCTTCAGTCAGGCTTGGAGGTGCCTGTTGCAGAGGGCGCTGGTGGCTCAGGCGTACACAGAAAGTCTTAGAGTTGGGCCTCTCTCGGGGTTTTTTCTTTTTGATGCTGGTTTGTTTTTTTTTTTCTCTCGGCAGCCTCCCTGCTGCTGGCGTTGCAAGGAGTTTTAATCTAGCCCCGCCCGAGCGCCTGAGGGTGCTTGTTATCCCTGAGCGCCTTACGTGGCCCCGCAGGGCGTCTCTCCGCTGCCTGTTGCAGAGGCGCAGAAAGAGAGAGAGAGGCTATGCACGCGGCTCCTCCCCCCCGCCCGGGAGCCTGCAGCCTCCAGCCGCCATCATGGCCGGGCAGCTCTCAGGGACGGGCACTCCTCTCCGCGGGCCTCCTCCCTCCTGTCCTCTCGGTCCGTCACCCTACCGGCAACAATGTTTCTCCCCCTGAACCAGCTCTCCGGTTCCCACGCTCCCGCTCCTGGACCCTCCGTTCAGCCGCGGATCGATGTCTCGGTCCGGGAACGCTGAGCTGCGCTGCGGACCCTCCGTATGTTTCTCACTCCCTCCCGTCTGCCACAGCTCTGCCGCTTCACCCTCTTTGAGCCCTCGTAGATGCCTCCCTACCGGCTATGTCAGGTTCTCCACAGCCCTTTCCGGTGTCCGAGGCCGTCTGCTGGTGTTCAGCTGGTTCTCTGTGGGAATGACTGTGTCCTTCCGTGCATTCCCAATGCATCTGTGGAGAGGGATGCACTCCACGTCTCTCTACTTCGCCGCCATCTTTTTTCCTCCTCTAATATATTTCTTAAGGAAAAAATTTAATTTTTTATAGAATTTCCTATATTCTTGATTCTTCTGATTTCATATTTTTCTCTCACCAAATTTTCTGTAATTTGGGAATTATATTGGTGTTTTTTTGTTTGTTTTTGGCAAGAATATTCATAAGGGGAATGTATAGATCCATCATATGGCACGTAACAGCTATTTTATTTCTTTGTTGATTGTATCAGTGGTCGAACTGAAAATGGTTGGCTGGAATCTTCCACTCATGGACTATCCCAAGTTATTGCTCATATAAGAAAGACAGGATAAATACTTGACTCATTTCCTTTATTTGCCAGCTTTCAGACTGATGAACTCTGTTTTCTATCATACACTAAAGTTGACCAATATATTTTCTCACTTGCTCTTATTTGGCTTTATTATGAACTTATACATTTATTAGATGTGTTTATAAAATTATTAGATATGTTTCAAGCCATCGCAGTTATTATTCTTATTGAATAAAGCCTCATAACACTCCTAGTTGCGCCTACTCAAACTGGCTCCTGAGTCTCTTTGATATGACACTAGTAGTAATTGATAACTTCTTTGATACCTGATATGACAAAATTCTAGGGTCCTCTTACGTATTTCTTGTCTCAAACTTTGAATCCACCTTTCTCAAAATCCCTGATCCCTTTAAATTAGGAAGTTACATTTGGAGACCATAATGTCTATACTCAGGGTATTCACTGCTACCAGGTTAATGAATCATTTATAGTTCTTCTCAGTGGACAGAGTTAGGCAATAAGCAGTGAAAAAAACAAACAAACAAAAAAAATGAAGGAAGAAGAAAGAAAACATACTTCTTTAATATAAACTATTATTTCCAATTGAAATTTATGATTACAGGACTTTAACTTCTTTGATTTTTTATTCATATCACATTTCTCTTACGTTGAAATTCTTGTTTTCTTTTTTCTTTTTTTTTTTTTTTTTTTTTTTTTTTTTTTTGTGGCACGTGGGCTTAGCTGCTCCTTGGCATGTGGGATCTTCCTAGAGCAGGGATCGAACCTATGTCCCCTGCATTGGCAGGTGGATTCTTAACCTCTGCACCACTAGGAAGCCCGAAATCCTTGTTTTCTAATAATGATTCTAGGTTTTTTGCTCTGTCCTATAATTCATTTATAATTATATGAGAAGTACATTGTCAATAGTATTTTCACTAATAATATAATAAGAGAAAGCTGATAAAATTTCTTTGCAGTTACCTTTGTCTTTAGGATATATCCCCTGGAAAGGAAGTATCAATACATCTAAATCACTGTCCTTCAAAAAAATCACTTGAAATAATTCTTCTTTCTGTGGTTATGCACATTTGATATGTGCTTGAATTCATTCCTCTCCTTTTTTCCCTTCAGTTTGGAAATTTTAAAAAATTATCTGGTTTTCTAATTATGTAAAACACAAACAGGGCACATAAAGAAGTAGGACAAAGAAGAAGTACTGTACTTTGTTGATGGTTAAAATATGACCAAGAGCAATGAATGCAGTGGGGCAGTGAATGTATGGGGTGGGAAGTCCTGCACCCAGAGCCACCTTGTGCTCTAGAGCAGCAGTCTTGCTCTTCTGGATTTATTAGTTGTGACTTCTGATCTACAAGGTGAGGTACAGTATGGCTTGTTTTGATCAGGATTCTTTTGATCCCTGGAAACAGAAACTTAGTCTCCATATTAGGAAAAAGTTAAAAAAAAAAAAAAAAAAAAAAGGAAAAATCTAAAAAAGAAGCCCCAAACAAAACCTGAACAAAATAGACACTTTCATAATTTTTTTTAATTTCCTTCTCTTTTTGAATTTACTTCACTTTTGAATTAGGTTTTTCTCACGCCATAGCGAAGAGAGAAAGGAGGATTTTCTGACTCACACAAACCATTGTTCAAATTCTGGCTTTATCCCTTAAGAGTTGTTCATCTCCAGTAAATTTATACAATCTCTTTGCCTCACTTTCCTTATCCATAAAGTGAGGATCCTACTTTATAGGAATCTTGTGAAGATTAAATGAGATAATGCGTGTAAAATACCTAGTGCTGTGTCTGGCACATACTCAGATTCCAATTACTGTTGGTTTTTGCTGTAGATACTGTTGCTTCTATTTCTCTGATTAAAATTGGTGCAAACCATTTTTTTTTTGTTCTCCTTCTTTTGTCATATTCTTCCTTGAGAACTGCAGAGACTTTGTGCCCTATAATTTTTCGTTCAGTTCTACTCGTCAACCAAGACTTAACTAAAGATAGCTCTCTAAACTTAGACTTCTTAAAAGAGAAAAAGGGGAAAGATGTTTGAGCCTTTCTTTAATCTGAGCTAGCGTGGGTCTATATTTTGAGTTCTCAGCACAGGGCTGGGAATCAGGACCCATGTGGTTCCTCTTTCCTCCCCTAGGAAGGACCTACGTGGATTTCAAGGTAAGTGATGTAACAATATGGGAAACAGGGTGGACTCTAAGCCCCTGATCCCAGCATTAGTCACTTCACAACCTGGGTGATGTTAGGAAATTTGCTTCCCTTCTCTGTGCCCAACTCTGTCTGTGAAATTAGGTCACTCAAAGAGATTTGAATTTGCTTCCAGTTTTTGAAGTGTGTGATTCTATATTTATTTAAACTCTCTCCTTAATATACTTCATGTAATCAGTTCTGTGGCTTCTGTGATGCGTGTTTCTCATGCCCAATGGATTGGTATCCTTCCTTTTATAAATGATGGACTCTGTGGAGTCTGTAGGTTTTCCTTTTTATTTCTTGGCTGCCAATAAGCCTGGAGTTAATTTTCATAGAAAATAGTAGTCATTCTTACTAGGTGGAGTTTTTTTTCATACAATAATACCCTTCTCCATTTCCTAATTATATAGATTTCATTCTTTTGATATTCCTCTCACTTCAAGTAACATCTGTCTTATTTTATGCCACCCTAATCTTGTTGTTGTTACTATTATGAGACTCTTTATAGGTTATAAGTATTATTTCTGTTTCTAAATTGCTTCATAACCATGTGGGGGGAAATAATCCCTCTCCCATCTATCCTGTTATGAGAAAAAAGGGAGTGATAGATATAAAATTTAAGGAAATACTACAGTTTTTAGATACAGCTTTCAGTTATTAGTATTAAAGAAGTTAATCATAACTCCAAAGAGATAATAATTAATCATTAAATAAGTGTGTGGCTCTGAGTTAAAAACATCATTTAAAATCTAGTATTTTAGTCTTGTCCAAAGATTCTGGTACTGAAACAGCTGTCACCTGAGGGATGATCAAAATGTTCTGTTCCTCACAGTAGTAAGTTGTTTCACTGTATGCAATAGATTACAGGACTCCATTTTTATAGTTTTCTAGGCATTAAGGACAAGTAATTTGCCAGGTGGTATGGTGAGGTTTTCTTTTGAGGGGTGGGGGGTATTATAGTTGTTTAATAATGTGGTGTTAGTTTCTACTGTACAGCAAAGTGGAGTTCCCTGTGCTATACAGCAGGTTCTCATTTGTTATCTATTTTATACATATTAGTGTATACATGTCAATTCCAATCTCCCAGTTCATCCCACCCACCCCCCTTTTCTCCCCTTGGTGTCTATATGTTTACTCTCTACATCGTGTCTCTATTTCTGCCTTGGAAACTGGTTGATCTGTACCATTTTTCTAGATTTCACATACATGTGTTAATATACAATATTTGTTTTTCTCTTTCTGACTCACTTCACTCAGTGTGACAGTCTCTATGTCCATCCACATCTCTACAAATGACCCAATTTCATTCCTTTTTATGACTAATATTCCATTGTATATATGTACCACATCTGCTTTATCCATTCATCTGTTGATGGACATTTAGGTTGCTTCCATGTCCTGGCTATTGTAAATAGTGCTGCCATGAGCACTGGGGTGCACATGTCTTTTTGAATTATGGTGTTCTCTGGGTATATGCCCAGTAGTGGGATTGCTGGGTCATATGGTAATTCTATTTTTGGTTTTTTAAGGAACCATACTGTTCTCCATAACGGATATACCAATTTACATTCCCACCAACAGTATAGGAGGGTTCCCTTTTCTCCACACCCTCTCCAGCATTTATTGTCTCTAGATTTTTTGATGATGGCCATTTTGACTGGTGTGAGGTGATATCTCATTATACTTTTGATTTGCATTTCTCTAATAATTAGTGATGTTGAGCAGCTTTGCATGTGCCTCTTGGCCACTTGTATGTCTTCTTTGGAGAAATGTCTGTTTAAGTCTTTGACCCATTTTTGGATTGGGTTGTTTGTTTTTTTGATATTGAGCTGTATGAGCTGTTTGTATATTTTGGAGATTAATCCTTTGTCCGTTGATCCATTTGCAAATATTTTCTCCCATTCTGAGGCCTGTTTTTTCGTCTTGTTTATAGTTTCCTTTGCTGTGCAAAAGCTTTTAAGTTTCACTAGGTCCCATTTGTTTATTTTTCTTTTTATTTCCATTACTCTAGGAGGTGGATCCAAAAAGATCTTGCTGTGATTTATGCCAAAAAGTGTTCTTCCTATGTTTTCCTTTAAGAGTTTTATAGTGTCCAGTCTTATATTTAGGCCTTTAATCCATTTTGAGTTTTTTTTTTTTTTGTATGGTGTTAGGTAGTATTCCAATTGTATGGCTTCTAATTGACTTTTTAAATGTTCTCATGAGTTCTAGGATGGCCAAAGAGCCCAATCCTTGGTGAAAGGATAAGGTACCTGAAGATTAACTAACAGTATTATTTCCTCAGCCTAATTGTATTGATCAATTCTATTAGTAATTTGGTCAACACATGCTGACTGCATTTGCACATGACACTAAACCAATTGAAGGAGAATATGGGCTTGGAGTTATATACATCTGGGTTGGAGTCCCAACCCCTACACTCACTGTTTTTGTGAACTTCTACTGGCAAAATTGAGAATAAAGCTTAAAAGCTATAGAATGATAGGCTTCAACTCATGACGTGGAGGAATTTTCTAGGAAAAAAAGAAAAAGCTTAAATGGCCATTAGCTGTATTACTGGTATCTAGAACCAGTAGGAAATTGTAAAGATCAAGAGCTCTTGGGTATTTAAATCCTGAACTTGTAAACTCCGAATTTGAATTGGAATCTTAATTGCTTTTGTGATAATGGCAGTGGACGATGGTCATGAGTGGTATTGATGACATTGTTGACCCTGCCCCACTCAGGGCTTGTCAGATCACTTCTTTATTCCATTTCTTGGGAGTTTGAGAAGAATGTTGCTGAATTCTAACGAATAGGGAGCAAGAGACCAAGCAGAGGTGGCATTTGGAAGCCACATACTATGAAGCCAAAAATGAAGGAAATGGGGATATTTAATCAGATATTTAGTCTTGGGAACATATCTTTAATGTCATGTGCAGTATACCTTTTATGAAGGTCCAGACAGTAGAATCAGAACCAGTGGTTTGAAGCTCCAGAGAAACTGACTTCAGCCCAATACAAAAAAATCACAGAGAAAGAATCTGATATTAGATTGGCCTGGGTTTGAGTTCTAGCTTGGCCACTTACTGTTACCATGTTCACATTACTTCACTTCCCTGAGCCTCAGTAATCTCATCTGTGATAGTGGGGGTGATATTAGACTTTGCCTCATAGGGCATTTGTACAGATTAAAATGAGGCAATACATCAGATAAGTCACACAATGTCTGACTTATAGTACATACTTAATAATTGCTAGTTGTGGTTGTTGTTAACATTATTAGTAGTTAGGTCTAGAATATAATGAAAGTTTGCCTGCTTCAAGGGGAGACGACAAAGTAGTTGTCATTATTATTTTTAAAAAGGAGGAAACAAAGGATTTGGAGAGGATTTGACATAGGTTGGGCATGTTCATGACCCTTTGATTCCAGAAATGCCTTTCTGGCATCATACTATAGGTATCCATGGTACATTTTCTTTCCCTGCCTCTTCTATCCTCGGTCCAGTTCTTTCCCGGCCTCTTCTATCCTCGGTCCCCTATCCCTGTGATCTACTTAGGCATCTGCTGGACCAGATTTAGCAGTCTTCCCACCATATAATTATCTGTAACTGCTTGAGCAGTTACATGCCTAAATTTTTCATAAACCACTTCATGCTGTAATATCAATGGCTAATCACAGAGACTTTGATTATAATCTCTTCAGCATCAGTCTGTGTTTCTTGTTGCAACTGATTGGCCAGAGTTTGTAATAGTAGCAGACACTGAATACATGATAGATGAATGGATGGACGTATAGATGAAAGCATGAATGAATGGAGAAAGATGCAAACTGATAGGATTTCATATGTATATAAGCAATCATTATATTTAATATTCCATTCAGTGCCTAAATATTTATATTTGATCCTTCTTCCAGGTGGCTATTTGGCCTCTGCTTGAGAACCTTCTACAATAGGGAATTTATCACCCCTTCAGGCATCCCATTTCTCCTTTGGACAAGTCTATTAGCATAAATTTGCAAAGTTTCACCATATGTTGAACTAAATTGTATCACTCAACTGATAAATGAATATATTGCCTCTCCTAGTAGTATTTGAGTTTGAACAGGAGACTCCTAGAAGCACATTCTTTAAATAAAAATAATTTATATTTTGAAGGCAGAATTTCAGGCAGCAGGGTTGGCAGAAAGAAAATATGTTAATTTGCTTCTTCACAAATACAAGATCTTATTATTATACAGTTGTGGGGAATATGGGGTGACAAATGTTTGCAGTATTTCCATGTTACAATAAGAAATAGATTTTGTACATCAGTAGGTATATGGGAGATGAGGTATAAACTATGATAGAAATAAATACATAGTAGTCATGCTTCATGAATGTAAAAACAGTGTACAAAATTACATTTAGTTTTAAGAAATGATATGGAAGTAAATTGTATTTTTTTTAACTCAATAGCTCTTTTAAATTCAACTTAGGGAACCATGAACGTCAGTGTATTTGAATCAAAAATTAAAAAGGGTTTTATTGTAAACAACAATTAAGACTTAAATGTCATTATTTGATTTCTCCCTAGAAAGCATTTGTTTGCCATCCTATGACTGAGCTGCTAAATTGGCCACATCTAGAGACAAACCAAAGACAATGCTATATCAAATCTAATTTTCAGAGGACACATCTGCTTCTTGAGAGAAAAAATAAGAAAAGACATCCAAAGAGAAACTGAAGAATCATAATAAATATGTGGGGGTGGGTGATAAACAGGTTACCATGGAGAGCTGTTGGATTAATTTGCATCCCACTTATTACTTATGTCTCTGAAGTATTATGATGCCTCTTGACAGGGACAGAGACTTCTAGAAAGAGAAATATATCTCAGGACAAAGCTCTAGGTCAACTGGTAGACGCATAACCAGACAATAATGATTGTGTTCCTTTGCCAGCTGCCATAGCCACTTGGAGGGTAAGGTCTAGAAGCCGTGTTTATGTGATATGATCCTGTCTCCTTCTCATGGCTGTAACTGAATGGACCAGAGTAGACACCTGACTTGTAGTCAATCAGTTGGATTTTCTTTGTCAGGTGTTTGGCATTTGGATTGAGATATGTCTTAGTCTGCCCTGTTTGCTTGAATAGAGGAAAGGTAAACCTTGGAGCTTTGGGGAAGCTGTGTTTGTACAAGTGCTGTTGGTGAGAAGAATAGGCAAAAGATGGAAGTAAATTACGGCCATAGTCCTGAATGGCTTTCTAGTCTCTGGTTCTAGACCTTTCACTATCCTTGTCTTCTGAGAAAGCACCCAGTATCTCTAGTGTATTTCCCTTAATTGGTTGAAATGGTTGAAGTCAGTTTCTAAAAACTAGAAGCACAAGAAAACCAACTTAAGAGATATAAAAATTGATGCCATTATCTTGGTTTCTCGGTGGTCAGTGATAAAGTTTAGAAAATTCAAACTAGGGAGTCCTTCTTCTGTACTTGCTCTGTACTAGATGAGGAGGAGAACAGAGAGAAAATATAAGTTACAATAGTATCCCCTTCTTACTCTCTTTTTCTAAAAATTTTATGGAAGTATATTTGATTTACAATGTTGTGTTTCTGCTGTACAGCAAAGTGACTCAGTTATACATATAATATATTCTTTTTCATATTCTTTTCCATTATGGTTTATCACAGGGTGTTGAACATAGTTCCCTGGGTTACACAGTAGGACCTTTTTGTTTATCCATATAATAGTAACTCTAATAGTTTGCATTTACCAACCCCAAAATCCCAGTCCATCCCTCTCCCTTCCGCATTCTCTCTTGGCAACGTCAAGTCTGTTCTCTATGTCTGAGTCTGTTTCTCTTTCATAGATATGTTCATTTGTGTCGTATTTTAGATTCCATGTATAAGTGATGTCATATGTATGTGTCTTTCTCTTTCTGACTTACTTTGCTTAGTATGATAATCTCTAGGTCCATCCATGTTGCAGCAAATGGCATTATTTCATTCCTCTTATTCTCTTATCACTATTTGCTACATTAATATCATATCCACACTAGGCTTTTCTAGGAAAAGTGAAACTCAGTGGAAGTAGATGTTCATATCTCTTTAAGATAAAAACAGTTCTAAAAGGACTTGTATTTCCAGTGATCTCATTTCAGCCTTGACTAAAAGGTAATGTTCCTCTTAATAAATGACCACCTCCATCTCTTAAGATGGGAGAAGCTATTGCTCTTTTAATTAGACAGCAGCTTCTTCTTAGCCTAAGAGGAGTGGGTTGTATTAATTTTATGTTATTAGTAAAATTAATAATTCATTGATTAATTTTCCAATTCTCTCTGGAATGAGAGGAGGCGAGTATGAGATTTCATGAGTAAGGAAAGTCTGAGAGGGTTGAATTTATCATGAAGCTTCCTGGCAGGATCACGAGGTTACAGAAACTGAAATCAATCAGTGGGTTAGTGTGAAAGTGTAGATTTCATGGAGACTACTCACCATTACTTCATAATGGGCTTTTCTTTCATTTACCACATCTTCTGCTTTGCCAGGTTCCACCTGAGCTGAGGTTATATTTCTGTTACAGAAATTTTGTATGGAAGGTACTCACTTAAATATCCCTAAACTTATTCTCTCTCTCTCCCCTCCTATATTTTTCTTTCACACATGTGTGAATGGTTACTTATCTCTATTACTTTCAAATTAAAATTGCATACATTATTTAAATATTAAATTAAATTAATAAATAAGAACTTGAAGTTTCTATTAATTTTGGAAATTAAGATCCAGGCCATAATATTTGATTTTCTCTGTAGTTCGAGGGATAGTATTTAAAGATGCTTTGAAATTAGAAAGTGTCCTTATCTTTTAGCAGGCAGTAGAGGACAATATCATTAAGCTGAAACTCAGACTTGGAGTTTCCAGTCTGGCACAGAGGGAACTTAGAAGTCTCTACTTTGTCTTCACCAAAGTAAAAAGCTAAACAAACTGAAAAATCAACAACTCTTCTTCGATCTATCAGAGAAGTGAGGTCACAAGGCGAAATGCTGCCCCCTAAATTGGTGGATACAGAGAATCACAACTTAGCAAAGCAGAAACCTCCATGAGATCCAATGCTGGGGTAGGAAAACAAACTGTATTTGGTATATTCCCAAAGGCTCAGTATGAGCAAGTCTGAGAGTTAAAAACTCCAGAGGGACCCAGACATGGGGGAAGGAGTGAGAGCACACCTTTGAAAATTTTATTGTTTGGAGCTCTACCAGGTTCTCACAGTGGATATCTGAAAAAAGTTTTTCTTCATGTTTCCAACAGGGAGAGGGGAAAAGTAACCATCTTTAAATACACCAGAGAATTATTTTCTTTTTAATGAGCCCTGCCCTCAGGAGAAACTATCTTCCCACAGCCTAACCTGCCTAAAGGAAGAGAAAAATCCACCTTCAGTTCCCTCTAGTTTTTCAGACCAGGGACTTAGAACAACTATGAATAATATGCTAAGAACTCTGATGAACAAGGTAGACAATAAGATAAAACAAATGGATAATGTAAACAGAGAGAAAAATTCTAAGAAATATTCAAAATGAAATGCTAGAGATAAAAATAGTAACAGAAATGAAGAATGCTTTGGTTGGCTCACTAACAGACAGAACAACCATAAAAAATATAACATACAGGTAACAGGTACACCAAAAAGAGAAGAGAGAAAGAAGAGGCAATATTTGAAGCATAGTGACCGAGAATTTCCCCAAATTAATGTTGACATCAAACTGTAGATTCAGGAAGTTTAGAGTACATCAAGCAAGATAAATAAATTCAATACACACACACCCACACACTCACCCCCCACACACACACACACTCAAACACACTACACCTAGGCATGTCATATTCAAACTTCAGAAAACAAAAATGAAAAAAGAAATCTTAAAAGAAGCAAAATGGAAAGAAAAATTACCTACAGAGGAGCAAGGATGAGAATTACACCCAACTTTTTCTCAGAAACCATGCAAGCAAGAAAAGAGTAGAGTAAAATTTTTAGTGTTAAGAGAAAAAAAACAAAAAAAAACAGTAACCTAGAATCCTGTACCCTACAAAACTGTCCTTCAAAAGTGAAGAATAAAGGGAAAAAAAATGAAGAATAGACTTTCTCAAACAAAAATTTAGGAAATTTGTTGCCCGTAGACCCACCTTGTAGTGTTAAAATAAGTGCTTCAGAGAGAAGGAAAGTGATATAAGTCAGAAACACAAACCTATGTAAAGAAAGGGCTTTGAAGAATGAATAAGTAAAAATAAAATGCAAATTTTAAATTCTCATCCTTAATTGGTATAATAGATAACAGTTTGTTCAAAATAAGAATACCAACAATGTAGTCTTATGCTTATGTATCAGTGAAATGAATAACAATGATATAAGAACAAGAGGGAGGAATTAGGAATACTTTGTTGTTATAACTTGCACTACTCAGGAAGTGGTATAATGTTATTTGAAAATGGATTTGGATTAGTTGGAAATATATATTGTAAACTCTAGGTCAACTGCTTAAACATGTTAAAAAATAGAAAGGGAAATAAATATAACTAATATTCTAAGAAAGGAAAGAGAGAAAATCAAATCATATAAAATGCTCAAATAAAACTACAAAATGCCAGAAAAGTGTGGAAGGTAAAACAAAAACAAAGCAAAAAAAAAACAAAAAAAAAAAAAACAAAAAACTGGAACAAAGGACAGGTTAATAAATTTTTAAAAGCAATAAATAAGGTAGATATTAATCTAACAGTAACACTTTAAACATCACTAGTGTAAATATACTAATTAAAAAACAGATTGTGAGAGTGGGTCAAAGAATAAGACACAATTATGTTGTCTATAAGAAACCCACTTTGAATACAAAGACATATAGAATAAAACTACATGGGTGGAGAAAAATATATCATGCTAACACTAATCAAAAGAAAGTAGCAGTGTATAAATTTCAGACAGAAAATTTCAGAGCAAGGAACATTCTCAGGCATAGAGAGAGGTTTGCAAAATGATGAAGGGGTCAGTACTCCAAGAAGACATAACAATCTTTACTGTGTGAAAAAAGAATGTAAAATATGCAAGGCAAAAACTGATGGAACTGCAAGAAGAAATAGATGCATCCACCATTATAGTTGGAAACTTTAACACCGCTTTATCAGAAATGGACCAATAGAGCAGACAGAAAATCAGTAAGGACATATTAGAACTCATCAGCATCATCAATCAAGTGGATATAATTGATGTCTATAAACTATTTCACCCAACCACAGCAGAATATACATTCTTCTCAAGCTCACATGGAACATTCACCAAGAGAGACAACAATTTGGAGACAACACAGTATGAAGAAACTGAAAAGAATACAAATCATACAGTGTCTACTCTTGGGTGAATATGATATTAAACTGCAATTAATGACAAAAGAAAACTGGAAATTCTCCCAAATACTTGGTGATTAAAAACACATTTTTAATAATACATAAGTCAAAGGAGAAATCTCAAGAGAGATTAAACAAGTCAAACTGAATGAAAATGAAAATACAAATTACCAAAATTTGTGGGAAGCTGTGAAAGCAGTGCTTAGAAGGAAATTTACAGCATTAAATACATATATTGGAAAGGAGAAAGATCTAAAATCAGTCATCTGAGTTTCCACCTTAGGAAGCTAGAAAAAGAAAAAAATTCAAAATAAGCAGGAAAAAAGAAATAATAAAAATTAAAGCAAAAATCAATGAGATTTTGTATATGTGCCACATCTTCTTTATCCATTCATCTGTCGATGGATATTTAGGTTGCTTCCATGTTCTGGCTATTATAAATAATGCTGCAGTGAACATTGTGGTACATGTGTCTTTTTGAATTATGGTTTTCTCTGGGCACATATATACAATGGAATATTACTCAGCAATAAAAATGAATGAAATTGAGTTATTTGTAGTGAGGTGGATGGACCTAGAGTCTGTCATACAGAGTGAAGTAAGTCAGAAAGAGAAAAACAAATACCATATGCTAACACATATGTAAAGAATCTAAAAAAATGGTATTGATCAACTCAGTCACAGAGGAAGAATAAAGACGCAGATGTAGAGAACAGATTTGAGGACATGGGGAGGTGGAGAAGGAGAAGGTAGAACAAGTTGAAAGAGTAGTATTGACATTTATATACTACCAAATGTAAAATAGCTAGTGGGAAGCAACTGCCCAACACAGGGAGATCAACTCGATGATTGCTGGCCACCTAGAGGGATGGGATAGAGAGGGTGGGAGGGAGGCTCAAGAGGGAGGGTATATGGGAATATATGTATAAATACAGATGATTCATTTTGTCGTACAGTGGAAACTGGCACAACAGTGTAAAGCTTAATACTCCAATAAAGATAAAAAACAAAAACCAAAACTTCAATGAAATTGAAAACAGAAAATCCATAGAGAAAAATCAACAAAACTGAAACTTAGTTTTCTGGAAAGATAAATAAAATGTACAAATCTTTAGCAAGGCTAATTAAGAAAAAAGAGAGAAAACATAATTACTAATATCAAAAATGAAAGAGTGGACACCACTACAGATACCATAGATATAAAAGAATAATAAAGGAGTATTATGAATGACTTTGTGCTCACATATTTGATAACCTAGATTAAATGGACAAATTCCTACCTAGATTAAATGGACCAATGCCTTGGAAGACACAATCTACCAAGCATTTAAGGAAGAAATTGTACCAATTCTCTAAAATCTCTTTCAGAAGATCGAAGCATAGGAAATAATTATTAACTCATCTTATAAAGCTAGAATTACCCTAATACCAAACCTGACAAAGCTATTTTCAAGGAAACCATGGACCAATATCGCTCATGAGCATAGACACAAAAATCCTCAACAGAATATTACCAAATTAAACCTAACAACGTGTAAAAACAGTTATGTACTACAACCAAGTAGGAGTTATCCCAAGTATTCAAGGCTGGTTCTATATTTGAAAATTAAGTAATTAATCTAGTTTATGTTAACATTAATAGGCTAAAGAAGAAAAATAAAATGATTATATCAATAGATGAATAAAAATCATTTGATAAAATCTAATAGCCATTAATGATTTAAAAAAACAGAAACAAAAAACAAATCAAAAGCCCACAAAAGCTATTCATGAACTAGGAATAGAAGGGAGTTCCCTCAACTTGATAAAAAAAATCTGCAAAAAGCATACAGCTAACATCACACTTCATGGTGTATAAAGTAACATACACTGCTTTCAACATCATACCAGAAGTCCTAGCTAATTCGATAAGACAAGAAAAGGAAATAAAAGGTATATGGGTTGGCAAGGAAGAAATAAAATTGTCTTTTATATGCAGATGATATGGTTAGTGTCTACGTAGAATATCTAAAGACTTGGCAAGAAAAACAAACTCCTGGAACTAATAAGTGATTATAGCAAAGTTGTAGAATCTAAGATTAATATACAAAAGTCAATTTCTTTCCCATATGCCAGCAATGGACAAGTGAAATTTGAAATTAACAACACATTACCATATACATTAGCATTTAAAAAATGAAATACTGATGAGTCTAATAAAATATGTAGAAGATCTCTAGGTGGAAAACTGCAAAACTCTGAGAAAAGATGTCAAAGAAGAACCAAATAATTGGAGAAACATATCCATGTTCATGGATAGGAAAATTCAATATTGTCAAGATGTCAGTTGTTCCCAACTTATTCTATAGATTCAACACAATCCCAGTCAAAGTTCTAGCAAGTTGTTTTGTGGATATCAACAAACAAGTTCTGAAGATTATACAGAGTATCAAAAGACCCAGAATGGACAACTTAATATTGAAGAAGAACCAAGTTGGAGAACTGGCACTACCCAACTTTAAGATTTACTAAAGAGCTACAGTAATCAAGACAGTGTGGTATAGGCAAAATAATAGACAAACATAGCAATGGAAGAGAATAGAGTTCATAAATAGACCTGCATAAATATAATCAAATGATCTTTGACAAAAGAATATAAGCAGTACAATGGAGCAAATATAATACTGTCCATAAATGGTACCAGAACAACTGGATATCCACATGTTAAAAAAAAGAGAGACTCTAGAAACAGACCTTACAATCTTCACAAAAAATAAATCAAAGTAAATCACAAACCTAAAAGTAAAATGCAAAACTATAAAACTTATTGAAGGTCGTGTAAGAGAAAACCTAGATGACAATGGCTTTTTAGATGCAACACCAAGATGCAGTCAATGAAAGAAATAATTGATAAATTGGACCTCATTAAATTAAAAACTTCTGCTCTGTGGAAGACAATGTTAAAAGAATGAGAAGACAAGCCACAGACAGAGAAAATATTTGCAAAAGACACATCTGATAAAATGCCATTATCTACAATACACAAAGAATGCTTAAACTCAACAATAGGAAAACATCCTAATTTAAAAATGGGCAAAGATCTGAACAGATACCTCATTAAAGGAGATATATAGATGGCAAGTAATCATATGAAAAAAATATCCCATATCATCTATCATTAGGGAATTGCAAATTAAAACAATGAGGTACCACTACACACCTATTTGAATAGCCAGAATCCAAAATATACACCACCAATCAGTGAGGATGTAGAGCAACAGGAACTCTCATTCATTGCTGGTGAGAGTGACTGTGAAATGGTACACCCATTTTGGAAGGTAGTTTCTTATAAAACTAAACATATTCTTACTCATATGATAAGTCTTTTGCACCCCTTGGTATTTACCCAAGTGGTTTGAAAACTCATGTCCACACAAAACCTGCACACAGATGTTTATAGTCACTTTATTCATAGTTGCCAGAATTTTGAAGCAACCAAGATGCCTTTCAGCAGATGAGTGGATAAAGAAACTGTGGTGTATCAGATAACAGAATATTATTAAGTGCGAGAAAGAAATGAGCTATAAGGCAATGAAAAGACATAGAGGAACTTTAAATGCATAGTACTGAGTGAAAGAAGCCAATTTAAAAAGGCTACATACTACATGATAATTCTAACTCTATAACATACTGAAAAGGCAAAACCATGGAGACAGTAAAAAGATCAATGGTTGGCAGGGGTTAAGGAGGAGGGAAGAATAAATAGGCAGAGTACAGAGAATTTTTAAGGCAGCGAGATTATTTTATATGATACTACAATAGTAGATACATGTCATTGTGCATGTGTCAAAATCCATAGAATGTATACCAGAATGAACCCTAATCTAAACTATGGACTTTTGGTGATAATGATGTGTGAATATAGGTTCATTGAATATTCAAATGTACCACTGTGGTGGACGTCAATATTGGGGCAGGTTTCACATGCTCTGTACTTTCCACTCAATTTCTCAATTTTGCTGTGAACTTAAGACTGTTCTAAAAAATAATTTATTAAGAAGAAAACAAGTTGGACCCCAACAGGCAGGAAAAAATCAGAGTAGAAATTAGCTTTTGTAGTTGGTATATTTTGAAGGGGATGCTTTTATTGGTGTTAGGCATGAAAAAAATAAAACCACTTACATTTCTCAGATCAATATTATGTTATTTTAACATCATGTGAGCAAGGGCAAAATATCTCTCTCCCAAATCTTCCTCCATCCCTCACACTGAAGTCTTCTCAAGTATTTCTGGAATTCATTAAGTCTCAAGAGAAGCTCTAAATCAAGTAGTTAAGAGCATGGCTTTAGAGTTCTGCTATTCACCATGTGACCTTGCACAAATAATGAAAACCCTGAGAGTTTGTCTTCTCCTCAGTACAGTGAGGGAAATTTTAAGGCTTACCTCCTAGGGTTGCTGTAAGCAATCAAGGAGACTGTGCATGCCAAACTCTTATGCAGGGCTTGGTACTTGTAAATGTTCAAACCATGATAATTCCTATTCTAATCATAATTGTTCTTAGCCTATTACATTAACTATTTCCTCCTGTCCTGCTTGGAATACCTAGCTGAAAGTCCTGCTGTCATATCTCGTTGCTAAAGGCAAGATTTTTTTTAAGTTTATTTATTTATTTATTATTTTTTGAGGGGGTAAACCAAGTTCAATCATCTGTTTTTATATACATATCCCCATATTCCCTCCCTCCCTCGACTGCCCCCCCCACCCTCCCCGTCCCAGTCCTCTAAGGCACCATCCATCCTCAAGTTGAACCCCCTTTGTTATACAGCAAATTCCCACTGCCTATCTATTTTACAGTTGGTAGTATATATGTGTCTATGCTACTCTCTCACTTCGTCTCAGTTTCCCCTTCACCCCCCCCAAACCTCGAGTTCTCCAGTCCATTCTCTGCATCTGCATCCTTGTTCTTCTCTTGTCACTGAGTACATCAGTACCATTTTTAGATTCCGTATATGTGAGTTAGCATACAATATTTGTCTTTCTCTTTCTGACTTACTTCACTATGTATGACAGACTCTAGATCTATCCACCTCATTACATATAGCTCCATCTCATCCCTTTTTATAGCTGAGTAACATTCCATTGTATATATATGCCACATCTTCTTTAGCCATTCATTTGTTGATGGGCATTTCGGTTGCTTCCATGTCCTGGCTATTGTAAATAGTGCTGCAATAAACATAATGGTACATGTTTCTTTTGGGATTATGGTTTCTTTGGGTATATGCCCAGTAGTGGGATTACTGGATCATATGGTAGTTCTATTTGTAGTTTTTTAAGGAACCTCCAAATTGTTTTCCATAGTGGCTGTACCAGCTTACATTCCCACCAACAGTGCAGGAGAGTTCCCTTTTCTCCACACCCTCTCCAACATTTGTTGTTTCCAGATTTTGTGATGATGGCCATTCTGATCAGTGTGAGGTGATACCTCATTGTGGCTTTGACTTGCATTTCTCTGATGCTTAGTGATGTTGAGCATCTTTTCATGTGTTTGTTGGCCATCTGGATGTCTTCTTTGGAGAAATGTCTGTTTAGGTCTTCTGCCCATTTGTGGATTGGGTTATTTGCTTTTTTGGTATTAAGCTTCATGAGCTGCTTGTATATTTTGAAGGTTAATCCTTTGTTGTTTCATAGGCAATTATTCTGAGGGTTGCCTTCTAGTCTTGTTTATGGTTTCTTTCGCTGTGCAAAAGCTTTCAAGTTTCATGAGGTCCCATTTGTTGATTCTTGATTTTATTGCAATGATTCTAGAAGGTGGGTCAAAAAGGATCTTGCTTTGGTATATGTCATAGAGTGTTCTGCCTATGTTTTCCTCTAGGAGTTTTATAGTGTCTGGCCTTCCATGTAGGTCTTTAATCCATTTGGAGTTTATTTTTGTGTATGGTGTTAGGAAGTGTTCTAATTTCATTCTTTTACATGTAGCTGTCCAATTTTTCCAACACCACTTACTGAAGAGGCTGTCTTTTTTCCATTGTATATTCGTGCCTCCTTCGTCAAAGATAAGGTGCCCATATGTGTTTGGGCTTACTTCTGAGTTCTCTATTCTATTCCATTGATCTTCCTTTCTATTTTTGTGCCAGTACCATACTGTCTTGATCACTATGGCATTGTAGCATAGTTTGAAGTCAGGAAGCCTGATTCCACCAATTCCATTTTTCCTTCTCAAGATTGCTTTGGCTATTCGGGGTCTTTTGTGTTTCCATACAAATCGTAAGATTTCTTGCTCTAGTTCTGTGAAAAATGCCATTGGTAATTTGATCGGGATTGCATTGAATCTGTAAATTGCTTTGGGTAGTACAGTCATTTTCACTATGTTGATTCTTCCAATCCAGGAACATGGTACATCCCTCCATCTGTTTGTGTCATCTTTGATTTCTTTCATCAGTGTCTTAAAGTTTTCTGCATACAGGACTTTTGCCTCCTTAGGCAGGTTTATTCCTAGGTATTTTATTCTTTTTGTTGCAATGGTGAATGGGAGAGTTTCCTTAATTTCTCTTTCTGCTCTTCCCTTGTTAGTGTATAGGAATGCAAGAGATATCTGTGCATTAATTTTGTATCCTGCTACTTTACTAAACTCATCAATGAGTGCTAGCAGTTTTCTGGTAGAGTCTTTAGGGTTTTCTATATATAATATCATGTCTTCTGCAAAGAGTGACAATTTTACTTCTTCTTTTCCAATTTGGATTCCTTTTATTTCTTTTTCTTCTCTGATTGCTGTGGCTAAAACTTCCAAAACTATGTTGAATAATAGTGGTGAGAGTGGACACCCTTGTCTTTTTCCTGTTCTTAGGGGGAATGCTTTCAGTTTTTCCCCATTTAGAATGATGTTGGCTTTTGGTTTCTCATATATGGCTTTTATTATGTTGAGGTAATTTCCTTCTATGCCCATTTTCTGGAAAGCTTTTATCATACATGGATGTTGAACTTTGTCAAAAGCTTTTTCTGCATCTACTGAGATGATCATATGGTTTTTATCCTTCAATTTGTTAATATGATGTATCACATTGATTGATTTGTGTATATTGAAGAATCCTTGCATCCCAGGGATAAACCCCACTTGGTCATAGTGTATGATTTTTTTTTCTTTTTTTTTTTTTAATTTTTATTTTTTGGGGGTACACCAGGTTATGATATTTTTTAATGTGCTGTTGGATTCTGTTTGCTAGTATTTTGTTGAGGATTTTTGCATTTATATTCATCAGTGATATTGGTCTGTAATTTTCTTTTTTTGTGATATCTTTGCCTGGTTTTGGTATCGGGTGATGGTGGCCTCGTAGAATGAGTTTGGGAGTGTTCCTCCTTCTGCAATATTTTGGAAGAGTTTGAGAAGGATAGGTGTTAGCTCTTCTCGAAATGTTTGATAGAATCACCTGTGAATCCATCTGGCCCTGGGCTTTTGTGTGTTGGGAGATTTTTAATCACTGCCTCAATTTCCATTCTTGTGATTGGTCTGTTCATAGTTTCTATTTCTTCCTGGTTCAGTCTTGGAAGATTGTACTTTTCTAAGAATGTATCCATTTCTTCCAGGTTCTCCAATTTATTGGCATATAGTTGCCTGTAGTAGTCTCTCATGATCTTTTGTATTTCTGAGGTGTCTTTTGTTACTTCTCCTTTTTCATTTCTAATTCTGTTGATTTGCATCTTCTCCCTTTTTTTCTTGATGAGTCTGTCTAATGGTTTATCAATTTTGTTAATCTTCTCAAAGAACCAGCTTTTAGTTTTACTAAGTTTTGCTATTGCTTCCTTCCTTTCTTATTCATTTATTTCTACTCTGATCTTTATGATTTCTTTCCTTCTGCTCACTTTGGGGTTTCTTTGTTCTTCTTTTTCTAATTGTTTTAGGTGTAAGGTTAGGTTATTTATTTGATAATTTTCTTGTTTCTTGAGGTAGGACTGTATTGCTATAAACTTCCCTCTTAGAACAGCTTTTGCTGTGTCCCATAGGTTTGGGTTGCTGTGTTTTCATTGTCATTTGTTTCTAGATATTTTTTGATTTGCTCTTTGATTTCTTTAGTGATTTCTTGGTTGTTTAATAGTGAATTGTTTAGCCTCCATGTGTTTGTATTGTTTGCAGTTTTTTTTTTCCTGTAATTGATATCTAGTCTCAAGGCATTGTGGTCTGAGAAGATGCTTGATATGATTTCTATTTTCTTGAATTTGCTGAGGTTTGATTTGTGACCCAAGATGTGATCTATCCTAGAGAATGTTCCATGTGCACTTGAGAAGAAAGTGTATTCTCTCGTTTTTGGATGGAATGTCCTATAAATATTAATTAAGTCGAGATGGTCTAATGTGTCATTGAAAGTTTGTGTGTCTTTATTTATTTTCTGTTTGGATGATCTGTCCATTGATGTAAGTGGGGTGTTGAAGTCTCCTACTATTGTTGTGTTAGTGTCGATGTCCCCTTTTATGGCTGTTAGCATTTGCCTTATGTATTGAGGTGCTCCTATGTTGGGGGCATAGATATTTACCATTGTGATATGTTCTTCTTGGATGGATCCCTTAATCATTATGTAGTGTCCTTTCTTGTCTCTTTTGATAGTCTTTACTTTCAAGTCTAATTTGTCTGATATGAGTATTGCTACTCCAGCTTTCTTTTGACTTCCATTTGCATGGAATATCTTTTTCCATCCCTTTACTTTCCGTCCATATGTATCCCTTGGTCTGAAGTGGGTTTCTTGTAGGCAGCACATAGAAGGGTCTTGTTTTTGTATGCTTTCAGCCAGTCTGTGTCTTTTGGTTGGAGCCTTTAATCCATTTACATTTAAGGTGATTATTGACATGTGTGTTTCTATTACCATTTTCTTAATTGTTTTGGGTTCGTATTTGTAAGTGTTTTCCTTTTCTTGTGTTTCCTACTTAGAGAAGTTCCTTTAGCACTTGTTGTAAGGCTGGTTTGGTGGTGCTGAATTCTCTTAACTTTTGCTTGTCTGGAAAGCTTTTGATTTCTCCCTCAAATCTGAATGAGATTCTTGCTGGGTAGAGGATTCTTGGCTGTGGGTTTCTCTCTTTCAGGACTTTCAGTGTATCCTGCCATTCCCTTCTGGCCTGCAGAGTTTCTGTAGAACGATCAGCTGTTATCCTTATGGGTTTTCCTTTAAATGTTTTTTGTTGCTTTTCTCTTGCTGCTTTTAATATTTTTTCTTTGTGTTTAATTGTCATTAGTTTGATTAATATGTGTCTTGGTGTATTTCTCCTTGGGTTTATTCTGTATGGGACTCTCTGTGCTTCTTGGACTTGGTGAATTATTTCCTTTCCCATGTTGGGGAAGTTTTCCACTATAATCTCTTCAAATATTTTCTCAGACCCTTTCTTGTTTTCTTCTTCTTCTGGGATGCCTATAATTCAAATGTTGCTATGCTTAATGTTATCACTGAGGTCTCTGAAACTGTCTTCTATTCTTTTTATTCTTTTTTCTTTTTCCTGCTCTGTGGCAGTTATTTCCCCATTCTATCTCCCAACTCACTAATTCATTCTTCTTTCTCAGTCATTCTGCTGGTTATAGCATCTAGAGTATTTTTAATTTCAGTTATTTTGTTATCCATTGCTGTTTGTTTTTCTGAGTTCTTATGAACTGTTTCTTGTACTTTCTCTATTTTGTTATTGAGATTTTGTATCATTTTTTCTATCATTACTCTGAATTCTTTTTCAAGGCATTTTTCCTATTTCCTCCTCATTTCTTTGGTCTTGTGGGGTTTTTTTTTCCTGCTCCTTTGCCTGCATGGTGTTTCTTTGTTTCCTCATGGTTGTCCAAACTTTGGGGGATGCTTGTCCCGGTGATAGAGGTGTTTATAGAAGACTGTCCAAGCCTCAGACTAATGTCCGAATGTTGGGTTAAACAAATATTAAGTCTAGGAAACACATACATGTATAAGACACACAATTACTGAATCCATTAGGACATAAGGCTTTGGAAGGACCTGACAGAAGAACCCCAGTATACTATCAGATATTGAAAGAGAAACCCAACAGTATTTGACAACTGAAACAGAACAAATCAGAGACAGAAGCAGAAGCAAACAAAGAAACAAATAACACCTTACACATACAAACACTAATCCAAGGAGATTTTGTAAGCTAGGATCAAATATAGAAAACGGCTAGAGTACCACCAGATAGAATGGAGATTCTCAGAATAAAATTAGACAATTCTACTAAGAACTAAGATAAAGACAAAAACGTAATATTAAATACGAAGGTGGTGTGGTATCTGGAGAATAGAGCAAGGAGTCTGAGCACATCTATAGTGTTGCTTATAAGTATGTTAAGATAAAATAAACTAAAAATGAATGGAAGAAAGGGGAACAGAAGAATGTAGTGTGATTGGAAATATGCAAATAAAAAGAAAGGAATAGAAATGTATAAAAGATAGGGATGAAAGGAAGGTATGAGAGATATCTTGTCCATACTACCAAACTTAGCTAGAAATAGAGGTATATAAAAAGGCAAAAAAATAAAAATAGAATAAAAAATATCATTAAAAATTATGTTTTAAAACTTGTAGATCCCTTAGGACTAAGATTGTAATTAATAAAGGAAAAAAAAAATCCAGAACTGATCCCAGAATGGACCAGTTCAATAGAATTGATACTAATATTTGTGTTTCCTTAGAGTCTCAGCTGTAAGTGTCCTTCTACTCGCCTTGGGTTTTTTTGCATTATTCTGTGACCAGCAGAGCTTCTTTTATTGTTGGTCTGTAAGCATTGGTGTGTGGGGAGGGAGAGGGTACAATAGTGGCTCCTTCCCCTGGGAGTGAGTGAGCAGTGGCACAATATTGTTTCAGTCAAGTTTGGAGGTGCCTGTTGCAGAGGGACGCTGGTGGCTCAGGTGTATACAGAAAGTCTCAGAGTTGGGCCTCTCTCGGGTTTTTTTTTTTTTCTTGGCAGCCCAAGGGGTTTTAATCTAGCCCCGCTGTAGGGCCTGAGGGTGCTTGTTATCCCTGAGAGCCTTAGGTGGCCCACAAGGAGTCTCTCCACTGCCTGTTGCAGGCGCTGAAGGAGAGAGAGAGGCTATGCCCGCGGCTCCTCCCCCCCCGCTCGTGAGCCTGCAGCCTCCAGCCACCATCATGGCCAGGCAGCTCTCAGTGGCAGGCACTCCTCGCCGCAGACCTCTTCCCTCCTGTCTTCTCGGTCCATCACCTTACTGGCAACAATATTTCTCACCCTGAACCAGCTCTCTGGTTCCCACGCTCCCGCTCCCAGACCCTCTGTTCAGCTGTGAATCGACATCTCAGTCCGGGAATGCTGAGCTGTGGTGCGGACCCTCCGTGTGTTTCTCACTCCCTCCTGTCTGCCACAGCTCCGCTGCTTCACCCTCTTTGAGCCTTTGTAGATGCCTCCCTACCGGTTATGTTGGGATCCTTGCAGTCCTTTCTGGTGTCCGAGGTCGTCTGCTGGTGTTCAGTTGGTTCTCTGTGGGAATTATTGCGTCTTTTGGTGCATTCCCAATGCATCTGTGGAGAGGGATGCATTCCACATCCCTCTACTTCACCGCCATCTGTTTCTCTATCCTATATATGGATTATTGAGGTTTCTCTCTACCCTGCTATGTCACTGTCCTACCTGGGTGGGGGAGCCTCAGAAGAGAAAGGCTCTTTGTACCTACTGAATTCACTGTCTTTTGACCCAGGAGCACAGATTTTGACCTACAGGGAAGGTTTTAACTGATGGTCCCTCACATTCATGAAGTAGTTACTCAATAGCAAATATTGTCCCCAATCTCTGTTGAGCAAGCTTCATTCTCACTACTCCACCAAAAAAAATTCTTATTAAATTCAGCAGTGACCACCTTCACATTGATAAATCTATTGTTAATTCTCAATCCTCATCTTACTTAACCTATTTGTGGTATTGAATACAGCCGATCATAATCTTCTCTTTGATTGCCTTTTTAAATTTGGCTTTCAAGGCATTGGGCTTTCTTGAATTTCCTCCATTCTCATTGGTTTCCTCTGTCTGCTTCACAGTTATCTTTGCTTGCTTCTTTCTTTTCTCTCTCATTGTTGTGCCTGAGGTTCTTGGTCCCCTTACTTCAATATATGCCCTAGACTTCAGTTATTGATCTCCTTCTCTATTCAATATCCAGATGTCATAGGATTCAGTTTCTGGTCTTGTTCTCCATTCTTACTCAAATTTTCAGAGACCATATCTAACCCTACAGCTTTCAATACCTTCCTAATGTTGATGATCCCCAAAATTTCCTCCACCACAAGCATATTTCTTAAACTCCAGATTCTTATGTCCATCTGCCCCTTGACATTCTGGCAAGAACAAATAAATATTTCAAAATCAATATGTTCAAAGTAAAATTCCTGATCTCCAAAATTTCTTATACCTTTCCCACTTCAGTTGATGGCAATCCTCCTACCAGGTGCTCAGGCCAAAACTCTTAAAGTAATCCTCCTTCCCCCCCTCTTTTTCTTGCAACCTCTATGTCACCCATCAGGAAATCTCCTATTAAAATATATCCAAAGTCACACCAATCTCATTATCTCCACTGTTAATGCCCTGGTGTGAGCCATTTGGATCTCTGCAATAGCTTCCTGACTAATCCTGGCTGCAGTTATAGTTAATATACGATTAAGCTACTCGTATTCTGCTAAAATGTGGTGGTGGGAGTTCCTTTCTCTTCCCTACCCCTGAATTTGTTGCCTATATACAATCTGATGCCAACATCTCTTATGATGATCCCAAGATAGCTTCCTGTGCTCCCACATTTCAGAACAATTTTGCATGTAAGCTACTTTTTTCCTTTACTTTTGAAGCCCCACCATTCTATGCTCAGTCACGAACCTATGATGTACAATGTCTAAGGTGCATATTGTCACTCATTACTTGTCCACACTCTCCACCTTCCTTTACCACCCAAGCCATCCTCTTTTTTTCCTTCTTTCATCTTCTGATGATTTACACTTCCCCATTGTCTGTAAAGCAGTACTTATTATTATTATTATTATTAGGGTTTTGCTCTAAAAACTGAGAAGCTAGCAGTCTTTTCATTTACATATGTCATAGTCAAGCCCATGGCATTCTGTGTAATAGACATATATATATATAGCTGCCAAACTCCAGCAAAGAGATGGAGCACAGAAAGTAGGGAAGGATAAATGAGACACTGCACAGTTTATCAAAATATAACTGTTACATGTGCCACATCTTCTTTATCCATTCATCTGTTGATGGCCATTTAGGTTGCTTCCATGTCCTGGCTATTGTAAATAGTGCTGCAGTGAACACTGTGGTACATGTATCTTTTTAAATTATGGTTTTCTCATGGTATATGCCCAGTAGTGGCATTGTTGGGTCAGTTGGTAGTTCTGTTTTTAGTTTTTTAAGGAACTGTGAAATATCACTCAGGAATAAAAAAAGAATGAAATTTAGTTATTTATAGTGAGGTGGATGGACCTAGAGTCTGTCATACAGAGTGAAGAGAGCCAGAAAGGGAAAAACAAATACCGTATGCTTATGCATATACTGTATATGGAATCTAAAAAAATGGTACTGAAGAAACCAGTGGAAGGACAAGAATAAAGATGCAGATATAGAGAATGGACTTGAAGACACAGGGAAGTGGGGAGGGGAAGCTGGGATGAAGTACGAGAGTAGCATTAACATATATACACTACCAAAAGTAAAATAGATAGCTGGTGGGAAGCTGATGCATAATACAGGGAGATCAACTTGATGATGGGTGATGACCTAGAGGGGTGGGATAGGGACAGTGGGAGGGAGGCTCAAGAGGGAGGAGATATGGGGATATATGTATAAATACAGCTGATTCACTTTATTGTACAGCAGAAACTGGCACAACAGTATAAAACTATTATACTCCAAAAAAAAGAAAATGTGTTAGCACCACATTTTTTTTTTATCTTTATTGGAGTATAATAATCACAAGGCATTGTTCCTGCCCTCAGGAGTTTCACTGTGTTAGGAGGGAAAGGTCCTGCTGGTGGTGGTGGTGGATCTCTTCCCATTGCAGGTTTGACACACAGACCTTGTATTGGGGGGATCTGTGGCAAATTAGGGGGTCCATTTGACCTGTTCCTCCAGTATGTCTTAGATGTCCATGGATTTTCCCTACTTGTACTTATTTACATTCTAATGCATATATTTCTCCCAACAGTCTCCATGATGCTTCCTTTAAAAACCCCAAATGCTCAGTCCTTCACTTCTTTCCCTGCTCCTTGTTCCTAAATGAGTTGGCCAGGGGCAGTGGGTAATAAGCCTTCTCAAAACAAACAAACAAAAAACAACTCTGTGTTTCCCAAACCCTGCTGTGCTTCCACAATTTTTTGAACAAGTGTTAAAGGCCAAGTATCCAGGCAGTTTAACACTCTTGACATCATGGCTTTCTTTTTTTGGATTTTCATGGAAGTTGTCAGGGAAAATGCAGGCTTCATATATTAATTCAAGGCTAATGGTCTCTCTTTCCTCTCCACTTTCCTTAATACTTATCATTACTATTGCTTCTCAACTGGTTCAGATGGTTCACACCTACGAACTATCACTTAACTATTTTTCTTCCAGTTTTGTTGAGATAGAACTGACATACAGTGCTGTGTATATGTAAGGTGTACAGCATAATTTGATTTGCATATGTTGTGAAATGATTACCACAGTAAGTTTAGTTAGCATTCATTATCTCATGTAGTTGAAAAAAAAAAATGAAAACAAACAAAAAAAGTTTTTTGCCTTGTGATGAGAACTCTTAGGATCTACTCTAACAACTTTCAAATATACCATATATCAGTGTTAACTATAGTCACCATGTGGTACGTTATATCTGCAGTACTTATTTATCTTATAACTAGAAGTTTGTACCTTTGACCACCTTCCTCTAATTTCCCCCCTCCCCATTCTCCACCTCTAGTAACCACAAATACGATCTCTTTTTCTATGAGGTTTTTTGTTTTGTTTTGTTTTGTTTTTATTTTTTTTAAGATTCCACATATAAGTCATACCATACAGTATTTGTATTTCTCTGACTTATTTCACTTAGCATAATGCCTTCAAGGTCCACCCAGGTTGTCACAAATGGTAATATTTTCCTCTTTTTAGAGAATAATAATATTCCAGTGTGTGTGTGCATGTGTATAAATTGTGATATGTGTGTGTGTATATATTACTGATTCACCTGTAGATGAACATGACTTTGTGCTTCTGCACATTCTGCACTTATTCCTTGGCATAAATTATGAAGCATATGACTGCTGAATGGTCACTGGTGCTTGACACACCCTAGGCTTTGACCCCTCATTATTCACCTTCTACATGAATTCACAGCATCTAGATATTCATCTCACGGGAAAACTTTAAATTGGACTTTCTTGAGCAAAGTACAACTCTTCTACCTCACTTAGACCTCATCCCAGCAAACATAGCTCTGATATGCACCATATAGAATCATAAATCCTGCAGGCAAGCAAGAACCTTTTGGAACTCACATCCTAACAGTCTGATAGTTACCTTGATAGACTGACTTGAATGTGCTGGAAGTCATATAGATGCTCCTTCTTTAGGTCTTTTGACTTTCTCAGAGTTCCTTCATTACACTTGTACATAGGAATTACTGTGTAAGGTTGTTTAGATAAGCCAATATGTATTCTACTTTATGGATGATTTAAAGAATTTTTAAGAGTCCTTTTTTTCTATGTGATTTTCTCATTATCCCTGATAGAGATCTAAACCTTCTGTGAAATGTAGTTCTGCTGTATGTCCTATACATTCTCACCCCACTATCTTCTCTCAGGCTACTGTAGGTGGGGTACATACTTTCCTTCCACCCAAATCAAATGCTCCTCAACTTTCAAGGCCAAACTCAATGCCTCCTTTTCCATAAAACATTTTTAGTTTCCCCAGCCTACAGCATCACTCCTTTTCTGTTGATCCCCCAGCATCTGTGTAGATATCTGATTATAGGTCTCATTCTACCTTGCCTCAACTGATAGCAGTTGTAGACATGTCTGGCATTTCTATTGGACCAGAAAGCTCCTTGAGGTCACTGGGAAATTGTGATTCTTTTTGTTTTCCTTGGGATGCCCAGCACTGGGCTATGCCTGAATGCATGTTTATTGGAAATGGGAAAATATTGTAGCTCTTCTAAGCTCAAGGTATTCCCATGTAAATAATCTGCAGATTTTTTTTTTATTTAAGAAATAACTTCTTAAATAAAAATGATTCAGTGATTTCAGACTTGAGGTTCTTTTTGTAAATAACCATCATGTAACTAATGTCTGTAAAATTGACACAAGTCAATTATAAATGTTGCAGTGATAAACATAGTTAGAAAACCACTGCATAGACATCAGAAGATCCGCATTGTAGTTTCAGCTCTGATAGTAATGTGCTGTGTTCCCTCCTGTTTCTGAGCCTTAGCTGTCTTAGATATAAAAGGAAAAGAATATAATATGAAGTACTCTTTCTATGATTCCACTAAAGTGCTTTCTAAATCAGTACTTCCCAATGCTGGTTTCACATCAGCGTGTCCAAGGAGTTTTAATTTAAAAACAAAAACAAAAATGAAACCCAGATACCTAGGTTCTTTGTCCAAAGATTCTGATTCCAATATGTTTGAGGTAGGGGCTGGGATTCATGCACCAAAGCACTAACAATTAAATAGCACCCAGCTTATTGTGTGCATGCAGATTTGGAAACAATTGCCCTAAATGAAAAGGGAGTGAATATACATTCCAGTCAAGTATAGGGGGCACAATCTGAAGCAGTCCAATGCAAAATCTCAATTTCTTTGAAGTGTCACAATATGTCTTAAGAGTAATCTGCAGCTGTTTATTAGGAAATAAATATCTATGCTTGTTTTATCTGAAACTTACATTTTAATTACTCACAAATGAATACAATTGTTTTTCTAGAATGATGTGCACTCTTTCCTTATAGATTTGTATATCCTCTGGTGTACCCCTGAAATACATACACTCCAGGTTCAGAAACACAGGACTTAATTATCTTCTGAGATCATTTCCAGTTCGTACAACTGTTTAGAAATATTTAGAGCTGGATATATATTGCCCAAATTTAAATGTGGTGTTATACCTTCTGGATCTTGCATACAAGATAACACTTACATTGCCCTAGCCTACACGGTGAAATGAGGCATTGAGAAATTATGTTAATTAGTGTCCAATTAACTCTGAGCTGCTGGCAGATAAAATAGTGTTGATTTTTTATTACATTAGGTATCATTCTTTAAAAAGCTGAATCTATGAAAGCATTGGCAGATACGATGGATTTCAAAAGTGTGTTCACAGTTTCTCCCCAATTCATTCTGACCCTCTCTGGAAGAAAGTCCTGCCTTTCTAGACTTATTCTCAAAGTTTTGTAAGATAGAAGTAAGTGCATATGCTAATAAAAATAAAACCAAAAAGGAGAAAGAGGAGAGAAAAGATTTAATAAAATATGTTAGGCTCACTGACATTATATAGAAGAAAAAAGAGAAAAAACACACATCCTAAACACACTGCATGTACCATTGCATACAAGAAGCTTGGGAAGGAGAAAATGTCATATGAGGAATGTCTCATGAAAAACATACAAAATATTGTAATATTTGAAAATTAATTTTGACTCTTTGGATTGTATTTCCATGTAAGTTACTTTGGGGCACTGACTAATTTTTTTAAGGATTTCACAGTCTTTCAAACTTCAGTGTATCAAACAGAAAATAATATAATTCAAGGCTACTGAGACACAGATTCTGAGGGTGCAAGGGAATTCACAATACTAACTCTAGGGATTGCACAACTATGAAGATAAGTTCTAGTTCTCTGTATAAAATGTTTGTCCTTTCCCCTGGATTCAGTAAGATGAGCAGCTTGTATGAAATCAGAACACTGTCAGTCAAGCAAGCCAAAGACCGATAGGAGTTTTTGAAAGGAGGCTATCACACCAGTCTCTGAGGTGGCAACTACCTACTGTCATGGGTTTAATGGCAGCCATACCTGATAAACTTGTCAGAATAAAATTAAAAAAAGAAAAGAACAGAGAAATATGACATTTGGGCCACCTATGGTTGCCAATCCTGGACTCTGCTATGCATTTTCTTGAAGAATAGTTTCCTCTAATAATTTCATATTCTTATCTGCCCCAGACAAGTTTTACTTTTATAATCTGTTGAAGAATTTCAGTGAATGCCAAAATGCAATAAAATTATAATAGAAAAATGAACAGGAAATATGGAAGTAATAAGAAATTAAGATTTTTCTAAAAATCAGTATCATGAAATAGAGTAAGAAGTCCATTCCCAGAGAGAAATCAGAGCTTCACATCAGACAACGGGCTGTTGACACATGTGAAGGAAACCACAACACAGCACCTGGCCTTTTATTATGATAGGCTGGTGGTTTTGCTCGCATACCAGTCACCCCAAATCTGTAGTCTCATACTATGATACTCAAAATATCCAAGTTTCAATTGAAAATCAGTCATTATACCAAGAACTGGGATGATTTAAAACTGAATGATGAAAGATAACAATGAATGCCAGCACCAAGATGAAATAAATCATCTGACAAAGACTTGAAAGCAGCCATTTGGAAGAATGAAAAACAATTACAAACATTCTTGGAACAAATAAAAAGAAAGTAAAAAATCAGTAAAAAATAGAAAATATAAATTAGAACCAAATGGAAAATTTTAACCTTAAAAATACAGGAACCAAAACCAAATTTAATGGACGAATGAACAGCACATGCAGGAGACAGAGGAAAGAATCAGTAAACTTGATACTAGAACAGTAGAAATGATAAAGTCTGAAGCACAGAGAAAGTGGACTACAAAAAAAAAAAAAAATGAAGAGAGCCTCAGGGACATGGGGGAATAAAAGATCTAATATTCTTATCACTGAAGTCTTAGAAAGAGAGGATAAAATGGGCATGGCTAATAAAGTAATTAAAACTTCTAAAATTTGGCAAAGGATTAAACAAACAGAGTCAAGGATCTTAGCAAACCCAAATAGCATAAACTTCAAGAAATACACACCAAGACACACTATATACAAACTTGTGAAAACTAGAAACAAAGAAAAAATCATGAGAAAAAAGCAAACGAGGAAGGACAGCTTAACTCTCAAGGAGATATACTCCAAATGTTAGCAGATTTCTCCCCAGAAACTATGGAGGCCAGAAGGAATTAGCACCACATTTTCAAGTACTGAAAGAAATGTCAACCCCAAATTCTATATCCAGCAAAAATATCCTTTCTCCAAGAAAAAAAAGGGAAAGTCAAAATATTCTTGGATGAAATAAAACTAACAGAATTTATTGCCAGCAAACATGCCCTAAAAGAATGGCAAAGGAAAGTTGTTTAAACAGAAAGGGCATGATAAAAGAAGGACTCTTGGAACATTGGAAAGGAAGAACAAGGTAAGCCAAAAATATGGATAAATACAATAAGTGTCTTTCTCAAGCTTTCGTCATTGTTTGGCAATAGAAACAAAAATTGTAATACTCTTTCATGTGGTTCTAAATATATTTCAGAAAATATTTAAGACAATTATACTTTTTAAAATACTATGAGCTGAATTATGCCTCCCCCATTCATATGTTGAAGCCTTCCCCCAACGTGATGGTATTTGGAGATGGCTTTTGGGAGATGGTTGGGTTTAGATGAGGTCATGAGGGTGGTGCCCTCATGAGATATTAGTACCCATATAAGAAGAGACACCAGAGTGTGCGCTTTGTCTCTCTTCCTGTCTCCCTGTCCCTCTCTCCTACTCCCTCCCCGCACCAGGAGAGAACACAGTGTGGAGGTGGCCTTTTACAAGTCAGGAATAGAGTCCTTACCAGAACCAGATCATATTGACACCCTGATCTTGGACTTCCAGCCTCAAGAACTGTGAGAAATGTATTTCTGTTGTCTAAGTCTTAAGTCTGTGGTATTTTGTTATGACCGCCTGAGCTAAGTGACAGACAGATGAAGGAAAAAGGACATAAAAGGAAGCAAGGTTTATATCCTTCACTTAAACTAGTAAGAGGTGACATAAGTAGACCATTAAGCTAGACCTGTATGCAGAAAACTATAAAACACTGATGAAAGAAATCAAAGATGATACAAACAGATGGAGAGACATACCATGTTCTTGGAATGGAAGAATCAGCATTGTGAAAATGACTGTACTACAAAAACAACTTACAGATTCAATGCAATCCCTATCAAATTACCAACAGCATTTTTCACAGAACTAGAACAAGAAATATCACGATTTGTATGGAAATGCAAAAGACCCCGAATAGCCAAAGCAATCTTGAGAAGGAAAGATGGAGTTGGTGGAATCAGGCTTCCTGACTTCAAACTATAATACAAGGTCACAGTGATCAAGACAGTATGGTACTGGCACAAAAATAGAAAGGAAGATCAATGGAACAGAATAGACAACTCAGAGGTAAACCCAAACACATATGGGCACCTTATCTTTGACAAAGGAGGCAAGAATATACAATGGAAAAAAGACAGCCTCTTCAATAAGCGGTGTTGGAAAAATTGGACAACAACCTGTAAAAGAATGACATTAGAACACTTTCTAACACCATACACAAAAATAAACTCCAAATGGATTAAAGACCTACATGTAAGGCCAGACACTATAAAACTCCTAGAGGAAAACATAGGCAGAGTACTCTATGGCATACATCAAAGCAAGATCCTTTTTGACCCACCTCCTAGAATCATGGAAATAAAATCAAGAATCAACAAATGGGAACTCATGAAACTTAAAATCTTTTGTACAGTGAAAGAAACCATAAACAAGACAGGAAGGCAACCCTCAGAATGGGAAAAAATTGTTGCCAATGAAACAACAGACAAAGGATTAACCTCCAAAATATACAAGCAGCTCATCCAAGCTTAATACCAAAAAAGCAAATAACCCAATCCACAAACGGGCGGAAGACCTAAATAGACATTTCTCCAAAGAAGACATACAGATGGCCAACAAACACATGAAAAGATGCTCAACATCACTAAGCATCAGAGAAATGCAAGTCAAAGCCACAATGAGGTATCACCTCACACCAGTCAGAATGGCCATCATCAAAACATCTAGAAACAATAAATGTTGGAGAGGGTGTGGAGAAAAGGGAACTCTCCTGCACTGTTGGTGGGAATGTAAGTTGGTACAGCCACTATGGAAAACAATTTGGAGGTTCCTTCAAAAACTACAAATAGAACTACCACATAATCCAGTAATCCCACTCCTGAGCATATACCCAGAGAAAAGCATAATGCAAAAAGAAACATGTACCATGATGTTTATTGCAGCACTATTTACAATAGCCAGGGCATGGAAGCAACCTAAATGCCCATCAACAAATGAATGGCTAAAGAAGATGTGGCATATATATACAATGGAATATTACTCAGCTATAAAAAGGGATGAGATGGAGCTATACGTAATGAGGTGGATAGACTTAGAGTCTGTCATACAGAGTGAAGTAAGCCAGAAAGAGAAAAACAAATATTGTATGCTAACTCATATATACGGAATCTAAAACAAACAAACAAAATGGTACTGATGAACCCAGTGACAGGGCAAGAATAAGGATGCAGATGCAGAGAATGGACTGGAGGACACGGGGTTGGGGGGGCAGGGGGCGAAGGGGAAGCTGGGACAAGGTGAGAGAGTAGCATAAATATATATAGTACCAACTGTAAAATGGATAGCTAGTGGGAAGTTGCTGTATAACAAAGGGAGATCAACTTGATGATGAGTGACACCTTAGAGGGCCAGGACAGGGAGGGTGGGAGGGAGAGTGGGAGGGAGGGTATATGGGGATATATGTATAAATACAGCTGATTAGCTTTGGTGTACCTCATAAGCTGGTACAAGAGTATAAAGCAATTATATTCCAATAAAGAGCTTAAAAAGAAGTTACACACATACAGAGAAACCACTATAAAAGCTATACAAAAAATATACTACAAAACCCTGGAGATAGAAATCAAACTGGAATTCTAAAAATATTCGAGTCATCTACAGAAAGATAGAAAAAAATAGAAACAAAAAAACAGGGAGAACAAACATAAAAAATACAATGGCAGACTTAAGCCCTATTACACCAATAATTGCATTAAATGAAAATTTTCTAAACATACCATTTAAAAGACAGAGATGGACAGAGTGGAATAGAAAACATATCTCATTAATATGCTGTCTACAAAAAAGTCACTTCAAGTATGGTATAGGCAGATTGATAGTGAAAGATCTATCATTCAAATAGTAATCAAAAGAAAGAAGGAAGTGCCTATATCAATACCTGATAGATTTCACCACCGAGAAAATTACCAAGGACACAATGGGATATCATATATTATAAAAGTGTCAATTCACCAAGAAGACATAGCAATCTAAATAACAAAACTGCAAAACACATAAAGCAAAACCAGATAGAACTGAAAGGAGAAATAGACAAATCCACACTTACAGAAGAAATTTATGGTCACAACGGGGAGGGATAAATTAGGAGATTGGGGTTGACGTATACACACTACTATATATAAAATAGATAACTAATAAGGACCTACTGTATAGCACAGGGAGCTCTACTCAATACTCTGTAATGGCCTATATGGGAAAAGAATCTAAAACAGAGTGGATACATGTATAACTGATTCACTTATGTCTGAAACTAACACAGCATTGTAAATCAACTATAGTCCAATAAAAAAAAAAAACACACCTACAGCTGAAAACTTTAATGTACCTCTGTCAGCAACTGATAAAACAAATAGAAAATCAGGAAGGATACAGAAAAATCCACCAACACCAACAGTCGACAGAATCTACTCAGTATCTATAGAATGCTCCACCCAACAAAAGTAAAATATACATTCTTTTCAAGTGGCCATAGAACATATACCAAGACAGACCATATACTGAGCCATGAAACAAACCTCAACAAACGTAAATGAATGGAAATAACCGCAATAGAATCAAACTAGAAATTATTAACAGAAAGGTAACGGAAGCATCTTCAAACACTTGGAAACCAAATAGAATATGTCTAAATAACTCAAAAAAGAAGTTTCAAGAGAAAAAAACCCTGTTGATGAGAATGAATATACAATATATAAAAATTTGTGAGACATAGCTAAGGCACGGCTGAAAGGAGCTGCTAAAACACTAAATACACATATTAGAAACAAGGAAATCTTTCACATCAATAACCTAAGGTCCCATCTCAGAAACCCAGAAGAAAAACAGCAAATTAAAGGCAAAGCAAGCAGAAAGTGGAAATAATAAATAGAAGAGCAAAAATGAATTAAATTGAAAACTAAGTACTTACCTCATAATAATCATTCAAAATCATCATCATCATCATCCAGGCATTTCCAAACTCCTTTCATCTTTCTTAGAATATTCTTAATGTACTCAAAGATATGAATATTTATCGTTTATAGATTACATACAGATATTAGTCTATACATATGATCTGTACATGCTAAGCATAAACAAAATTTTAAACAAATAGGAAGAAATAAAATTAAAGATATAATATTCTCATTGTTTGCCAGTGGATTCTCTTGGGCACCTTAATTTGGGGGCCACTGGTTGAACATCATCATCAACTAAGGGGTCTCCATTCTTTACACTTAGCTGAAGTATCATTTCCAGGAGGCCTCTGCTAATCCTATCAATCCCCATGAAAACTTTGCTTCTCTGAATTCATATGGTAATTTTGACTGTGCTTCTTATTTTATACATATAATATGCCATCTTAATTACCATAACAATTGGCTTAATAAATTTCCTGATATAAATGTGATTCTCAAAAGCACTTATAAAAACCTGAGGAGTTGAGCACTTGACAAAAAATGTCAAGCATTCTCACAAAGATACACAAAATATTAAAAATCTAGAGGCTGATGGAATTGGAATTATGCAATCATTTTTTGTAGATGTTGAAGTAAGGATGATAACCTGGCAATCCAGATACCAAGCTGTCTGTACATGTGGTATGATTAGCACACTGCTTTGGACTATGTTTTTTGTTAATGCCTTTACACTGGGCATGCACTCTCCCTGTCAGTTATAGTTCCATTATTCCCAGCATTTAGTACCTGAGTGCTTCAAATATTTTTATTTTAAAGTCCCCTGATGTTGACTTTGACAACCCTCTGAGGGTGTCAAAGACCAACACACTAAAGTATAAGAGTAGTGATCAAAGAATCAGAAGACCTGGGTTCCAGGCTCAGGTGCCACTTGCTAGCTGTGTCACCTTGAGAAAGTCATGTTACTTTTCTAAAGCACTGTTCCTTCATCTACAGAATGGTAATGGTAATTCCTGCCCAGTGTGTCTCATGGGGGCAAATGAGGAGATTGGTTAAATCTGTAAAACTGTTGAACAAATATTACAGTTATTATCAGATGACCTCTTAGTTCCCTTCCTACTGTGAAATATTTTGTTCCTATCATTTCAGGAAAATCACTGGTAATTACAACTTCATTTCCTAACAAAGCCATCAGCCCATAGCTATGAATATAAGTGGATATGCTACTTAGAGTTATGAGAATAAAAGTGTTAGAAATCCTTGGCTGGTTTTCTGATAGAATTATAATTACAATACATGAAAGAAATGCATTGTGTGTTATATGTTGACATCCCAGGAAATTGTGTGATAGAGTTTGATAAGATCCTGCCTGTAAGATTAATTGTAAATTGGCTTGGATATGAACACTGTCATCAGGATTGAAAATTGTCAAAGAATGTAACGATGAAACTGACAAAAGGTGACAATGGTTGGCATCACAGTCTTCAAGGAGGTCAAGGGGCAGGTTTCTGGAATCAGAGTTCAACCAAATCTCATTACCATCTTCATTAACTACTCCAGAAAGGGGCTGAAAGTCCCCTTAGAGTAGTTTGCAAAGGGTGCTTAGTTGGCAGATGCTGAAAGCAAAGAGCTGCAAAATCATACCAAGAAATCAGATACGTTACAATGGAATTTCAGGCACACATCAAAATCAGATTCTTTTGGAGACATGGCCATTTGAGATCATGATCTCTGAAAATGCTTCCCCCCGCCCCCCTTCCCCCCCATCTACTGAATTAAAACTGTGTTCTGTAATAAATTCTTCCAGTCTCCCTCTGAGGTCTTCCTTGAGTCCTTCAAAGAGAACTACCCTCTCTGTCTTATAAAATCCTGTAGCTTTTCCTATCTTATATTATGTATTTGGGCTTATAGAAATGAAATGAAATTTTACTCCTACCTAAGTCATAAATACCTGAGGCAGAGGCTCACCCTATTAGTTCTTCGTGAGTCTCCTAGTACCCAGGATGGTGGCATATTCACATCACTTTAGAATACGGATCCTCTTCTCTGCCCTATCTCCCCTATCCTGTTGTCAACCCTTTCTGTCTTTGAATATGTGGCACTGCCTCCTCATTGCTCCCACTCCCTTCAATCTCCTCTACTCTCTTTCACTCCGCCCCTCCTTCCTTCTTTTATGAGGGGCCATGAGAATCTTTCAGATGTGCTTACTTAGTCATGCAATTCCTCTTCTCTGAAGATTTGCGTGGCTCCCCCTGGCTACTGGATTATGTATAAATACCTTAGCCTGGCTCCTGAGACTCTGACTGATTTGTTTCCAGCCTGTTTCCCTACCTGGTTTCCTACTATTTATTCTTATCACCTGGCTCCTGCCAACTTTCTGCTCACCAAAACCACCCCCATTGGCCTACCTCTTTCTTTTTGATTACATACTTGCCTTGCATCCAATCCTATTTGCATTCCCCAGTTCTCCTACTGAAGCATTTGCCCTACTTTTCTGCCTTCCTATTACCTTTTGTTTGTCTTGAAATAACTGCACAAACTTGGGCTTGTTCTTGACACTTCCCTCTCTCATCCCATCCTCCCACATCCAATCCAAAACCTCCTGTCATAACGAAGTACCTCTGACTTTACCCCCTGATAATCTCTTGAATAGGTCAATTTCTCAACCTCTATTGCTAACGGCATAGCAAACTGTCTCCTGGACTATACCATGCATTCCTAGTTGGTCTTCTCCCCAGCTTCTTTCTTACTCTGCAATGCAATCTAATCAAGTCACTCCTGTGCTTAAAACCCTACAAGTGTTTTGGTTACTCTAAAATCAAAATACATGTCATAGCCTACTGAAGCCCTGTAAGTCTGGCCACTATCTTCACAGTTTGATTCCAAAGAACAGACTATTTCTCAGTATCCTAGCCACTCTGTCTTTCTTCTAGATCCTCAAATATACCATTTCCTTACCCCTCAGAACATTTGACCATACGGTGTCCTCTATATGGAATTATTCCTCCGTTCTCCAACTTCTTAACTTGAGATCCATCCCAGAGTCTTAATTCAGATGTAACTTTCCAGAAGAACCTTTCTTGATGCCCCAGAGAGGCCCTGATGTTGATTATCATAGCACCCTGTTCTGCTTCACTGCAAGCCATTCACTATGTAATGTGATCCTTACGTTCATGATTATTTGAATAATGTCCTTCTATCCTACTGAGGCTGTATCTCTCTATAAGGGCAATACATTTGGGGGTTTTGTACGCAATTGTATTCTCATCTCTTGGCACGTTGGATTCATGTTGTAACATAGTCATATACTTGCTGAAAGACTGAGAAAATAGCTTCCAGTTTCTCTTTTCCAATCTGTACATTATTATGCTATCATGCAGTTTAAGTGCAAAATGTTAGTAAAGTCCCCAGTGAAGTATCTGCCACATAATAAAGGTGCTTTAATAATATTTTAATTATAGTCATGTTTGACAACACTACCATCCAGTTTCTTGGGTATAAACTATACCTCCTCTTGTAAACTATATTTGTGTGTGTTTCTTGTGATGTTTTGGTCTGAGAAAGCCACAACTATATGTGTGTGTGGGGGGGGGCAAATTTACAAGTAAATTTCTTACAGATTCTGTCATCCTTATCACCATGCCTCTGTCACTTTCTCCATCTCACCTGCCACAGTAAATTTCCAAGCATATAGAAGATATAATTTTATAAGTACATCTGGACCTAAGGGAAAGCAGGACTACATGGTAGGAATGAAGAGGTACTCAAAGACCCACAGGTCAATGAAAATATCATGTGATTAGGCATGCCTAATCAGAGCCCTAAATTCCCCTGAAAAGAGTCATGGGTTCAAGGATGGTCATGAGAGGCAATCCAGGCCAGAGAGAAACAATAAAACCTTTCCCTGGGATTGATGGGAATGGACTCTTGTTTTCCCCATAAGGGGGTGAAACCAACAGATCATAGTGTCTGTTTACAGGGTCTGGAGTTTATGTAGAAGAAGAATAAAAATATGAAAAAAAGAAAAAAAAGAGAGACCTGGCTCTTGGTGATATTGTCTTGAAACAAGCTCTTCTTGAAGCCAAATTTCCCTTAGGACTGTTCAGTTATATAAGACAAGAGATGTCCTTTTAAAATATAAGCCAGTTGGAATTGGGTTTTCTGTCAGTTGCAATCAAAATAATTCAGAGCAACTTGTGGCTTCAAAGAAGAAATGAAATTTAAGCCAAATCTTAAAGATGGCCAGGTCTATAAAAAAGGAAGAAAACTCAGGCAAAGGAAGTAACAGGTCCAACACATGATGACCTGGAGTAATATCATGCATTTGTGGAACTGGAAATAGAGGTTGATTCTTGCCCACAGCGGAAAAGAAAAGAGATTGCTTAGTCTGTGAACATACCCGGTTCCTGAGAGCCACTTCCCCCATAGTTTCTGCTATAGGCTCTGCTTATAGTCACCTAAACAAATATTAAATTGATAAGCAAGAAAATTAATAGAAATGTGAAAAAATACATAACAATCCCCAGAGGAAAGAGACAGTTTGGGGGAAGAAGGGGGAAAAAACCAATTTCTTCCCATACCACATTTAAAGATTGAAGAGAAAGACCGACTTTAAAAGCTACCTACTAGCTGCTGTACAAATATTAGTGTCATAAAGCATGCAAATTAAAATTCTGCTGAAGATAGATAAAATTGCATTAGCCATTCAGTGTTTATTCTGAGACTGATAATAATTCTGGCTCAAAGAATGGTAATTAATTGGTACTGCTGCTGCTGTCAGACCACCTTTTCCTCACATGTCCAGGAGCCCTGCTTGAATGATGATGTCTCAGAATGTCAGCGACACTTAAGCTGCCTGGAGACCACCATCACTTACATTGTTCTTTTATTCTTACAATCACTGAATTATGAGGTAGAAAAGACAGGAAGTCTAATCATGTTAAAGAAAAGGAAACTGAGGCTTACTGCTGTCAAATCATTCACCCATGATCACTCTCCAAGGAAGCATCAAGCTGAAATTACACCCTAGATCTTCTGTTTCTATTTATTTTTCCTTCTACATAAAATGACATAAACATTTATTTTTTGTTTCTGAGATTGATTAGATCAGTTAGATCAATTCTTTGCAGTATCTTTTGATAAGGAAAGGAATATTGAGAGCCTAAGAGATACATGGAAGATAGGTGATGGAAAAGAGGACCGACAAAAAGGATCAGAGGACCGACAAAAAGGATCAGAGGAATACAGTAAGAAAAATAAAGATGCAGATGTAGAGAACGGACTTGAGTACATCAGGTGGGGAGTGAAGAGGAAGCTGGGATGAAGTGAGAGAGTAGCACTGATATATATACACTACCAAATGTAAAATAGATAGCTAGTGGGAAGCTGCTGCATAACACAGGGAGATCAACTCAGTGATGGGTTATGACTTAGAGCAGTGGGATATGGAGGGTGGAAAGGAGCCGCGGGAGGGAGGGGATATGGGGATATATGTATAAATACGGCTGATTCACTTTGATGTACAGCAGAAACTGGCACAGCATTGTAAAGCAATTATACTCTAATAAAGAGCTTAAAAAAAAACTCTACCTCAATTAAAACATAACAATAATAATTATTATTTCAATAGATTGAAATACCAAATATGTAAAAATGTACTTAAAAAAATAAAACAAATATATATATATATATATATTAAAAAAAGAATCAGATGGTAGAGCCCGATACTAGTGCCAGATAAACACACTAGCATCTTAAGTTTAGTAGGACCAGAGCTGTGTTGTAGATCATTTCAAATACACTAACAGTCTATTGTTGTAGAACTCACTTACTTTTCTCTATAAGTATACCCCTCCATGTTGCTAAATTTTTAATTAAACTTTTTATTTTGAGATAATCATAGCTTGTTAAGCAGTTTTAAGAAATAATACAGGATTCTACTTACTATTTACTCAGTTTACCCCAATGGCAACATCCTGTGAAACTATGGTACTAGGTGATGACACATACAGCCAAAATTCAGGACATTTCTACCGCCTCGAAACTTGTGCTGCTCTCTTATAGCCCACCTTGTGCTTAGCCCACCCTTCAACCATGGACCCGCTAATTTATTATCCGTTTCTGTAAAGTCATTAGGAGAATATTATGTAAATGATATAACACAGTATATAACATATTGGGGACTGGGTTTTTTTTTCACTCAGAATGAATCTCTGAAGATTTAACTAGGTTGTCATATGGATCAATAGTTCCTTTTATTTATTTTTTAATTTTTTTATTTTTATTTTTTATTTTTATTTTTTTTGCTGAGTAGAATTCCAAGGTATGGATGTACCAGTTTTGTTTTTTGTTTTTGTTTTTGTTTTACAGTTCACATGTTGAAGGGTATCTAGATTGTTTTCAATTTGGGGCAATTATGAATAAAGCTGCTATAAACATTTGTGTACGGGTCTTTGTATGAACATACATTTTCATTTCTCTAGGACAAAGCCCAGGATTGTAATTTTGGGGTTGCATGGTAGTCATACTTTCCATTTTTTAAGAAACTGCCAAACTGTTCTCCTGAGTTGGCTATATCATTTTACATTTCCACCAGTAATGTGATCAAGTGATCAAACTTTTCTGGACCTTTACAAGTGTTTGATGGTTTTAATCTCCTTTTTTTTAAATTTTAGCTATTCTGATAGGTGTGTAGTGATATTTCAGTGTGGTTTTAACCTGTGCTTCTCAAAAGGCTAATGATACTGAACCATTTTTTCATGGGCTTGTTGTCAGTTTATTCTATTCTGTGAAATATGTACTCACATCTTCTGCCCATTTTCTAATTTGAATGTTTGGCTTTTAATGTTACTTTTTGAGTCTTTTATATTTTATAGATACTAGTCATTTGTCAGATATGTTTTATGAATATATTCTCCCACTCTGTAACTTGTCTTTTCACCTCTCAACACAGTCTTTCAGGGCAAAGTTTTTAATGTTGATGAAATTCAGTTTAATTTTTTTCTTTTATGGATTATGCTTTTGATGTCAAGACGAAAGACTCTTTGCCTAGAACTAGATTCTAAAGATTTTATCTTATTTTTCCTGAAATGTTTATAGATTTGCATTTCATATAGAAGTCTATGATTTGTTTTCAGTTAATATTCACAAGGTGTGAGATTTAGGGGTTTTTTGTTTGTTTGTTTTGCCTATTGATGTCCCATGGTTCTAGCACCAGTTGTTAAAAAGGGTCTTATCTCCATCAAATTGCTTTTGTACCTTTATCCAAAATGAGTTGGGCATATTTGTGTGCATCTATTTTTTAGTTCTTTGTTCTGTTCCATTGATCTCTGTGTCTATACCTCTGCCAGTACTTCAGTCTTGCTTAATAAGGGTATATATTAAAGCTTAAAATCAAGTAGACTGATTTTTCCCACATTATTCTTCTTTTCAAAATGGTAGTACCTATTCAGAATTCTTTGCATTTTCATATACACATTTTAGAAAAATTTGCCTATATTTACAAAAAACACCTTGCTGTAATTTTGACGGTAGTTGTATTAAACCTATATGTCAATTTGAGAAGACTTTATTTCTTTAAAAATTGAGTTTTCTAATCCATGAACACAGTATGTCTATTCAGGTATATTCTAATTTCTTTCAGAAGCAGTTTTTAGTTTTCACCATGCAAGCCTTATAAATATTCTGTTAGGTGTACATTTAAGTATTTGTTTTGTGTCATTGTAAATCTATTTTTAATTTTTATGTCCACGTGCTTATTGGTATTATATAGAAATGGAACTGATGATTTAAGTATATTTATCTTATATCCTTTGAACTTGCCGAACCCACTTTTGTGTGTTTTTTTTTTTTTTTTTTAATTTTTGGGGGTGGATTCTCTGGAATTGTCTTTTTAGGCAGTCATGTCGTCTGCAAATATGTATAGTTTTATTTCTTCCTTTCCGATCTGTATGCCTTTGGTTTCCTTTTCTTACCTGTTGTAGTGGTTAGAACTTCCAGCACTATGTCGAATTAAAGTAGGGAGAACAAATTACCCTTGCTTATTTCTGATCTTAAGGGAAAGCATTCAGTCTTTTATCACTAGGAACTCTGTGACCTGTAGGGTTTTATATATATGTGTGTGTGTGTGTGTGTGTGTGTATATATATATATATATTTATGGATGTACTTTATCTGGTTGAAGAAATTCCCCTTTATTCCTATGATTCTGAGAGTTATTTTTTAATCTTGAATTGATATTAAATTTCATCAAATGCTTTTTCTGTATTTATTAATATGATCGTGTATTTTTCATCTCTAATCTGTTAATACGGTAGAATATATTGAGAGATTTTTATTATTATATGTTTCAGATGTACAACATTGTAATTCAACATCTGTATATATTACAAAGTGATCACCAACTCAAGTCTAGTTGCCATCCATCACCATACAGTTGACTGCCTTCACCCATTTTACCCACAACCTCCTCTTTTCCTTTGGTAATCGCTAATTTGTTCTCTGTATCTGTGAGTTTGTTTTTGTTTTATTTATTTATTTTTAATTAGATACCGCATATAAGTGAAATTTTTTTTCCTATCTTATTTTTCTTAGGCTAATATATTTAGTTTCCATACATAGTATCAAAAATGGCAGGACTTCAATTATTTTTTAGGGCTGGATAGTATTATATTGTATTGTTTATGCACAGACACAGACACATACTATATGAATATTCTTCATTCATCCATCACTGGATACTTAGGTTATTATAATATCTCAGCTATTGTAAATGATGCTGCAATGAACATAAGGATGCATATGTCTTTACAAATTAGTTTTTTTTTTTTTGGATAAATACCTATAAGTAGAGTACCTGGGTTATATGATAGTTCCATTCTTAATTTTTTAAGGAATGTCCATACTGTTTTCCATTGTGGCTGCACCAATTTGTGGTCTTACCAACAATGTACAAGGGTTTGCTTTCATCCACAGCCTCTCCAACATTGGTTATTTCTTATCTTTTTGATAAAAGCCATTCTACCAGGTGTGGTTTTACTGTAGTTTTGATTTGCATTTTCCTAATAATTAGTGATATTGAACATATTTTCATGTGCCTGCCAGTCATCTGTGTCTTCTTTGGGGAAACGTCTATTCAGCTCCTCTGCCCATTTTTAAATTGGGTCATTTGTTTTTTTTTGGGTTTTTTTTATTAAGATGTATGGATTTTTAGTACATTTTGGATATTAACTCTTTATTGGATACACGATTTGCAAATATCTTCTCCCATTCAATAGGTTGCCTTTTCAGTTTGATGATGGTTTCCTTCAGTGTGCAGAAGCTTTGTAGTAATGCAGTTCCATTTTTTTTTATTTTTGCTTTTGCTTTCTTTGCCTTTGGAGTCAGACCTACACAAACATGGCTAAGACCAGTGTCAATGAGGTTATCACCTTAGTTTGCTTCTAGTAGTTTTATGGTTTCAGTCTTACATTCAATTCCTTAACATATTTTGAGTTAATTTGTATGTTTGGTATAATATAGTGGTTTAGTTTCATTCTTTTCCATGTACCTGTCCCGTTTTCCCAGCACCGTTTATTGAAGAGACTATACTTCCTCCATTTTATGATCTTTGCTACTTCATCATAAATCAATTGTCCATATATATGTGGATTTATTTCTGAGCTCTGAATTCTGTTTCATTTTTGTGTGTGTCTATTTTTGTGCCACTACCATACTCTTTTGATTACTATAGCTTTGTAGCATAGCTTGAAATCAGGGAGCATAGTACCTCCAGATTTTTTCTTCTTTCTCAAGATTATTTTGGCTACTTAGAATCTTTTGTGAGTCTATTTAAATTTTAGAGTTATTTGTTCTATTTCTGTGATATGTTTTTGGAATTTTGAGAGGAATTGCATTGAATCTGCAGATTTCTCTGTGTAGTTTGAACGTGTTTTAATAATATTTTTCCAATTTATGAACATAAAATATCAAATTTTATTTGTGTCTTATTCAGTTCTTTTCATCAGTGCCTTACAGTTTTCAGTGTACTGGTCCTTGGTCTCCTTGATTGAATTTATTTACATGTATTTTATTCTTTTTGATAAAATTGTAAATGAGATATTTTCTTAATTTCTCTTTCTGATAGTTCATTATCAGTGTATAGAAATGCCACAGATATCTACATATTGATTTTATATTCTCTGACTTTACTGCATTAATTTATTATTTCTAACAATTTTTTGGTAGAATTTTTATGGGTTTTTACATATAGTTTCATATTAACTGCAAATAGTGACAGTTTTCCTTCTTTCCAATTTGGATGTCTTTTATTTCTTTTTATTAGAACTTTCAATACTATGTTGAATAAAAGTGGCTAGGGGGGCACCTTGTCTTGTTCTTATCTTAGAGGAAAAGCATTTAGTTTTTCTCCATTGAATATGATGTTAGCGGTGGGTTTGTCATTATTGTCTTTATTATGTTGAGATGCCTTCCCTCTGTACTCACTTTGTTGAGAGTTTTTATTATAAATGGAAGTTGAATTTTGTCAAATCTTTTTCTGTATCTAAAAATATGAATATATGATTTTTATTCTTCATTTTTTAAATGTGATATATCACATTGATCAACTGGTGGATATTAAATCATCCTTGCACCCCTGGAATAAATCCCACTTGATCAAGGTGTATAGTCATTTTAATGCACTGTTGGATTCAGTTTGCTAATATTCTATTGCATATTTTTTCACCTATGTTCATGAAAGATATTGGCCTGTAAGAGTGTGTGTGTAGTGTAGTGTCCTTGTCTGGTTTTGTTATGAGGGTAATGCTGAGTTGTAAAATGTGTTTGAAAATTTTCCCACCTCTTCGTTTTTTGGAAGAGTTTAAGAAGTTACTGAGCTTTTGTTTGTTGGAAGATTTTGATCACTGTTTAAATCTTCTTAATAGTGATCAATCTATTCAGGTTTTCTATTTTTTCATGACTGAGCCTTGGAGGATTGTACGTTTCTAGGAACGTATTCTAGGTGGTCCAAATTTGTTGGCATATAATTGTTCATGGTAGTCTATTATGATTTGTTGTATTTCTATAGTATCAGTTGAAACTTCTCATTTATTTCTGATTTTATTTATTTGGATCCTCTCTTTTTTTTTTTTCTTGTTTAGTCTAGCTAAAGCTTGTCAATTTTGTTTATCTTTTCAAAGAACCATTTCTTTGTTTCATGATCTTTTCTATTTTTTTTAGTCTCTATTGTATTTATTTATGTTCTGATCTTTATTATTTTCTTCTATTTTGGGCTTTGTACTTTTTTTTTCTAGTTCCTTTAGTATCAAGTTATTATGCGTATTTAAGATTTTTCTTGTTTCCTGAAGTAGGCCTGTATTGCTCTGAACTTCTTTCTTAAAACCACTTTTGCTGAATCATATTTATATTAGTATATTATGTTTCTGTTTTCATTTGTCTCTAGATATGTTTTGATTTGTAGATATTTTTGATTTCTTCAATGACCCATTGATTGTTCTGTAATACATTGTTTAACTCCAAGTTTTTGTGTTTTATTCTTTTTTTTTCCTTGTGATTGATTTCTAGTTTCATACCGCTGTGGTTGGAGAAGCTGCCTGATAGGACTTTAATCTTCTTAAATTTATTGAGACTTGTTTTGTGACCTAACATATGATCTATCCTGCAGCATGTTTCATGTGCACTTAAGAAGAATATGTATTCTCAGATGGAATGTTTCATATATATATATATATATTCCATCTAGTATAATGTATCATTAAGTCTAATGTTTCCTCATTGATTTTCTGCCTGGACAAGCCATTCATTGATATAAGCAGAGTGTTAAAGTCCCATGCTATTGTTGTATTATTGTCAGTATCTCCCTTTATGCCCATTAATATTTGCTTTGTATTGGTGATCCTTTGGGTGCATAAACATTTATAAATGTTGTAATTTTTTGCTGGATTAACCTCTATATTATTATGTAGTTCTATTCTTTGTCTTTCGTTACAGTGTTTGTTTTCAAGTCTATTTTGTCTGACGTGAGTATATTTACTCCAAATTTTTCTTCATTTCCACTTGCAGGGAAATGCAAATATTTTTCCAACTCTTCAATTTCAGTCTATAGTGGTTTTAAAATTTATTCTGAAGTTAGTTTCTTACACACAGAATACAGATGGGTCTTGTGTGGTTGGGTTTTTTAAGCCACTCTATGTATCTTAATCATGGATTATAGTCCATTTACATTTAAAGAAATTATTGATAGGTACATACTTATTGTCACTTTGTTAACTGTTTTCTGACTGTTTTCATAGTTCATCTCTGTTCCTTTTTTTTTTTCTCTCTCTCTCTTTTATCTCTTCCCATGTGTTTTGGTAGTTTTCTGTAGTGTAATGTTTAGATTCCATTCTCATTTTCTTTGGTTTATTTACTATAAGTTTTTCCATTGTGGTTACCATGATTTTCACATACATATGACATCCTATTTTGAGTTGGTAGCAACTTAAGTGTGAACACATTCCAAAGCTTTACATTTTATCCACTTCTCCCAACATTTTATACTTTGCATGACACATTTTACATCTTATTTTATGTATTCTTTGACAAATTATTTTTGTTATTTTTAATACTTTTGTCTTTTAACCTTCATGTTTGTTTTAGAAGTGATTGATATACTACCTTTATTATTGATTTACCTTTTCCAATGAGGTTTTTATTCTGTATGTTCTCTTATTATTAATTAGTGACATTTCCTTTCAGCTTAAAGAAGTCTCATTAATGTATCTCTTAGAGCCAGTTTAATGGTGATGAACTCCTTTACCTTTTGCTTATCTAGGAAAATCTTGATTTCTCCTTCAATTCTGAATATTAACTTTGCTGGGTAAAGAACTGATTGGAAGTTTATTTTTTACTTTCAGCACTTTGAATATGCCGTACTACACCCTTCTGGCCTGTAAAGATTCTGGGGAAAATCTGCTCATAATCTTATAGGGTTTCCCCTGTTGGGAACAAGTTATTTTTCTCTTGCTGCTTTTAGGATTCCCTCCTTATCTTTAATTCTTACCAAATTAATTGTTTACCTCTTTGAGTTCACCTTATTTGGAATTCTCTGCACTTTGTGGACTTCAGTGTTAGTTTCCTTCCCCATATTAGGGAAGTTTTCAGCTACTATTTCTTCAAATAATTTTTTCTGGCCCTTTCTCTCTCTCTCCTCCTTCTGGAATCACTGTAATGTGAATTTTTGCCTTTTTAAAAAGATTTATTATTAATTAATTTGTTTATTTATTTATTGGCTGCATTGGGTCTTTGTTGCTGTGCAAGGGCTTTCTCTAGTTGTGGTGAGCAGGGGCTACTCTTTGTTGCAGTGTGTGGGTTTATTGTGGTGGCCTCTCTTGTGGAGCATGGGCTCTAGGAAGATGGGCTTCAGTAGTTGTGGCACATGGGCTCAGTCTTTGTGGCTCACATGCTCTAGAGCACAGACTCAGTAGTTGTAGCACATGGCCTTAGTTGTTCCATGGCATGTGGGATATTCCCAGACCATGGCTCAAATCTGTGTCCCCTGCATTGGCAGGCAGATTCCCAACCACCATACCACCAGGGAAGCCCCAATGTTTGTATGCTTAATATTGCCCCAAATATACTTAAGGTATCGTCCCTCTTTATTTTATTTTTTCATTTTGCTGTTCTGTTTGGGTGAATTCTATTGTTTTGTCTTATAGCTCACTGACTCATTTTTCTACCTCATTCAGTGTTCTGTTGAACCCCTCTTGTATTTATCAGCATTCATAACTTCTGTTTGGTACTTTCTTATATTTTCTGTCTCTTTGTTGAAGTTCTCATATGTTCACCCATTCTTCTTCCAATTTCAGTGAGCATCCTTATGACCATTATTTTGAAATCTTTATCAGGTAGATTGCTTGTCTTTGTTTTCTTTAGATTTTTTTCAGGTTTTGCCTTGTTCTTTCATTTGGAACAAATTCCTCTATCTCCTCATTTTGCCTCATTTTGTGTTTATTTGTATGTATTAGGTATATGAGCTTTCTCTTCCAATCTTGAAGAAGTGGACTTATTTAGGAGATGATCTATAGGGCTCAGAAGCACAATCCCACCTGACCACCAGATTTAGGCACTCAGTGGTTGCCCCCATGCGGGCTGTGTTTGCCCTCCTGTTTTGGTGGGGCCACAAGCATCACAGTGCTGGTGGATGGTGTTAATGCTCAGCCAACTGTGAGGCTGGGCAGAGGTGCAACAGTGGGTAGGGCTCTCAGCTAGTATGCCAACTGGCACTAACAGTTTAGATGGAGAATTCCAAAATGGCACCCCAAAGCATTGGTATTAGCAAGTTAAACTGAGATCACTAAGTGGCTCCTGCCAGTGACTAAGTGTCCAGGGAGTGTCCCAACTGATTCCTGCCTATCCTGCAGATGCTTTAAGATTAGTATGTGAGTCCCTTTCACCTGTGCTCCATGCATTTTTTCAGTCTGGTGTTTTTGCACTGGTTCTCAGGTCAAATGAGTCTGTACACAAGTCCATTAAGAGTGAATTTTCCACTCACTGCAGTTATATAGTTTTTCTGGGCACATTCCCCGTTGACTTGCAAAACCCGGTGTTTGGGGGAGCTTATATCTACTGTCCAGGATCTAGGGGTTAAGGTGCTTGATGTGGAGCTCAAATCACTCGTTTCTCAGGGAAAATATTTGTAGCTTTGTGATTCCTCTCAATTGTGGATTGCTGCTGCTATGGTCTGGGTTTTTCCTAGGCCAGCCCATATCTCTGCCTCTTCTACCAGTGTTGATGCTGTCCTTTTACTTGTTTTTGTGGAGGCTCTGTTCATCCAGTTTTTGGGTCCCTTTCTGAGGGAATTATTCCAATATTTAGCTGCACATTTTTTATGTTTGTGGGAGAAAGTGAGTTCAGAATCTTCCTGCACCACCACCAAGAAATTTTTGAATATTGAACCAGCCTTGCATCTCTGGAATAAACTCTACTTGGTCATGGTATATAATCTTTATATATTGTTGAATTATTTTGCTAATAATTTTGTTAAGGATTTTTTGGATCATATTCATAAAAGATAGTGATCTGTAGTTTTCTTTCTTTGTACTGTCTTTGTCTGGTTTGGTATCAGGGTAATACTAGCTTCATAAAGGAATTAGAAACTGTTTCTTCCTCTTCTTTATTCTAGAATAGATTGTGTAGAATTGGTGTTACTTCTTTTTTAATAATTTGATAGAATTTTTCAGTGAAACCATCTGGGCCTGGAGATTACTTCATTGGGAGTTTTTAAATTATAAAACTAATTTCTTTAATAGTTGTAAGGCTATTCATAATATTTCATATTGAGTGTATTATGGTAGCTTCCAGGAATTGGTCAATTGCATCTGTTTTCAAATTTATGTGTGTAGAATTGTTCATAATATTCCTTTATTATCTCCTTTATGTCTGCAGGGTTTGTAATAATAGCCTATGTCATTACTGATAATAATAATTTACGTCTTCTCCTTTTTTGTGCTTGTCAATCATGCTAAAGGTTTGTCAATTTTATTGCTCTTTTCAAAGAGCCACCTGTTTATCTTATTGATTTTTCCCTATTTTTGTTTCCATTTTTATCTATTTCTGTCCTTACATTTATTGATGTGAGAGTTTTATTCTTTTCTAATGTATGTATTTAGTGCTATGATTTTTCCTCACAGCAATGTGTTAGATGTGCCACATGAATTTTTATATGTTGTGTATTGGTTTATTTATTTATGACTATTTTTAAGTAGTTTAAGATTCACAGCAATATTAAGAAGGTAGAGATTTCCCACATACCCCTTGCCCCCATATAGGTGTAGCCTTTGTCATTATCAACATCCCCACCAGAGTGGTACATTTATTAAAATTGATGAACCTCCATTGACATATCATAATCACTTAAAATCCATGGTTTGTATTAGAATTCACTCTAGGTATTGTACACTCTATTGGTTTTGACAAATGTATAATGACATGTATCCATCATTATAGCATCACATATAACAATTTTGCTACCCTAAAAATCCTCTGTGCTTTACCTATTCATCCTTCCCTCCCCGTTAACCCCTGGCAATCGCTGATCCTTTCATTTTCTCCATGATTTGCCTTTTCCAGGATGTCATATAGTTGAAATTATTTTGTAGTATGTAGCCTTCTCAGATTGGTTTCCTTTACTTAGTAATATGCATCTAAGATTATTCCCTGTCTTTTCAAGTTGTAATCATTTTTTTCTTTTCGGTACTTAAAAGTATTCCATTGTCTGGATGTACCACAGTTTATCTATTTATTCACCTACTGAAGGACATCTTGGTTGCATTCAAGTTCTCGCAGTTATGGATATAAAGCTGCTACAAACATGAGTATAGGTTTTTGTGTGGACACAAGGTTTCACCACCTTTGGGTAAATACCAAGGAGTGTGATTACTGGATTGTAAGGTAAGAATATGTTTAGTTGTATAAGAAACCACAAAACTGTGTTCCAAAGTACCATTTTGCATTCCTGCCATCAGTGAATGAGAGTTCCTGTTGTTCCACATCCTCACAAGCATTAGATGTATTCAGTGTTTTGGGTTTTGAGCATTCTAATAATTGTTGTTTTAATTTGCATTTTCCTGATTATGGTGTGGAGGATCTCTTACTATGCTTGTCATCTATGTATCTTCTTTGATATGTCATATTTTTATTTTCACTCATTTCAGTACTTTTTTAATTTCTCTTGAGACTTCCTCTTTGACCTGTGGATTATTTGGAAGCATGTTGTTTAGTTTCCACATGTTTGGAGATGTCTCTGTTACCTTTTCGTTATTGATTTATGGTTTGATTCCATTTTGTAGTCAGAGAAAACACTGTAATTTCAATTCTTCCTGACACTCAGATGACAAGAATATTAAATCTTTTTTTATAAACATGTAATTCCCTGAGGCTCTTCTTATTTTTTGTCTATTTTCTCTTTGTTCATATTGTTCTCTGTTCATATTGGGTAATTTCTATTCTTTTTTTCCAACTCACTGGTTCCTCCTACTTTCCCCTACATTTTCTTTCGGGCCTATTAATTGACTTTTCTCTTTTGGTTACTATATTTGAAGTTATACACTTTCTTTTTGGTTCTTCTTTATACCTATTTCTTTGTCGAGACTTTATTTTTTTATTTGTTTCAAACATATTCTTACTTGCATTTTATGATGGTTGCTACAAAACCTTTGTCAGAAAAGGCTGGCCTCTCTTTCATATTAATGTTGGCATCTATTAATTGTTTCTTTCAGTTTGAAGTCTTCTTGGTTCTTGGTATGTTGAGTGATTTTATACTGAAACCGAGATATTTGGGATATTGGGTTATATCTTCCAGGATCTTATTTATACCTTGTGTTTTAACTGGCATTTTCTGACATCATCTGGCAGTGGAAGTGTGGGAGGGTTTTACTTCATTACTGCTAGTTAGGAGTAGAAATTCAGGTTTCCCACTTGGCCTCCATTTACATTTTATGGTGAGGAGATCCTCATTACTGGGCATTGTTGGGACTTATCGTTTCCTACTAGGCTTCTACTGAGATCGCCCTGGCTAGAAGAAGATCCTTCCTCACTTCTCTTCTGTGGCACCCACTGGCACTAATGTGGAAGAGTAGCCTTGTTACCGCTGGTGGTGTGAAGACCTGATTCTGCATTAGGCCTCCTGTTACACCCACCAGAGGGGAGGTGTGCCCCTTTTGTTTTCCTTTGGCAGCCTTTTTTTGTGTCTTTTGTTGTTGTTTTTGTGCTTCTCAGCACTTCTCAGTTACTGCCTTCTCCAGCACCCAGTCTGGGATATATGAGGCAAAAAGAAAACCAAGGGAACTCATTGTTCAGGGCACAGTTCCCTACCTAGGCTGCCACCTCCTCTTCATCTTTCAGAGTTTCTTATGCTTGTTTGGTAAACAATATAAGAGGTTTCATTTGTAGTTTGCAGGAGAAATAGGGAAAAGTTTATCTATTCTGCCCTCCTACCATCAGAAGTCTGCTGTCCTCTTAATCACATGTATGTTCTTAGAAGCATGTCTAATGTGAAAATGGCTTACAAATATAGATATTTTAATATGTATGTAAAACCTGAGGATTCAAAGAAATAAACAAAGGATGAGTGAAGAAAAAAGTGATTAAGTTTTCATGACTAGTAAGTAATCAAATGTAGCTGTGATATAATGGTGCATGGTAAGAACAAAGGAGAGTGGCTGCAGGTAAGGGCCCTGAAGAATCTCGACTTCCTTTCCATGGGAAGTTGTGGAAGCCTGTTTCTCAGAGCAGAGCAAAACTCAAGGGCACTTCAAAGTAGCCCCTCCCCACCCCCACCCTGCAGTACCATCCTCATCTGAGCTGATGAGCTAGAGACAGGTCAAGATTTCCTAGAGGTGGAGGTGGGGACAGAAATATCACACTTAGTGGATGACATAGGTCATTGAAACATTTAGCATGGCATTTGGAATATAGTTGTACATGGTCAAAGTGGAGACTGGTTTGTATATTGAACAAAAAAATGCCAACTGTGATTTACACAAAAGCTAGTAACACCATCCTGCTGATTACCACGTATACCTGTAATCTCTACGGTTTATTTCATAATGATAAATTATGCAAGTAGGCTTCTGTCAGTATAGATATAAACACTACAGAAAAACTGATTACGGTTTTGTATTCCCTTGGTGCATTTGCCGAATCAATTACGCCGTATTTTCAATGTGACAAACTGCTGGAGAGATTGCATGTGATTTTTTTCTTCCTCATTTTTGTATTGTAATTCAACAATAGTTATCACTCCAGGCAAGACTTACTGAGCGTAAGAAACTTTTTTTTCAAGTTTGCTTTTACTCTCCTGTCCTTTAGGACTGACTGTGTGTTCTCAAATACCTCCTGCTGGCTTGGAGCAAATGTGTGGACGTTTTGTTTTGGAGATAGACTGTGGGTGGAGTCAAAGAATTGAGGACTGAGGTATGTTTCTAAATCTTAAATGTATTTTTATAACTATTTAATTTTTCCAGTGAATCATTTTTAAATGAAATCTCATTTGAACCTCAGTGCAGAAAAGAAGTAGGCAAGGAAGTGCTCTGGCTGAAGTTGGAGAGGTGTGCCTGCCTCTGACACCTTCTTCTTCTATTAAGATAACCCCAGAGATACGTCTTGAGAAATTTAGACATAGTTTGAAACATTAGAGTTCTATGTGACTTGGTTTCATTCTTTGATTTTAGCGATGGGATATTCACGGATTTATTCTGCAAGTTTTTACTGAGTACCCACAGCATCAAGAGCAGTGCTTAGAATTGAGAATATAATGGTAAACAAAATATAGGATGCGATTCACAAAGACTATTAACCCTTGGTCAGCAACCCTGTCTAGGACACTGTGCTCCCTTTAGTACCCGTACACGCATCAGGCTGCTCTTACACCTTGGTGTTTGCCCTTTACTTCTCTAGTTCAGGTGGGCAGTAACCTCATGTTCTCTGTCTTCCTATTTAGTCCCCCAAATAAAATATATGCACCATACTCCTTCAAGGCATACTTAATTGTCTCATAATGTTATTGAAAATAGGAAGGGGCTTCTAGTAGAGCATAAATAGAGTCATGTTGATAAAAGCCACAATTGTGTTCCTTAGATAATTGTGGTGGTAAGCCTTTCCTTTCTGAGACCAATATTGAAGTTTCTGCTACCTCTACACCGTTCTTATTCTAAACGTTTTCTTCCTTTGAAAAAAGGCAAACTTCTCTAAGCCACAAACTGTAGTTCTTGTCTCACTTGTCTAGTTTGGGGAGGCAATAGAACTAGGCTTGCCAGATTTAGCGAACAATACAGAATATCCAGTTAAACATTTTTTAAAATATTGACATATAATTGGCATATAACATTATATAAGTTTCAGGTGGACAACATAATGGTTCAATATTTGTATACATTGCAAAATGATCACCACCATGTCTAGTTAATATCTGTTACCATACACAGTTATGTTTTATCTTGTGGTGAGAATTTGTAAGGTCTACTCTCTTAGCAGCTTTCGAATGTGCAATGCAGTATTATTAGTCACCATGCTTTACATTACATCCCCATGACTTATGTATTTTATGACTGGTTAAAATTTAAATTTGAATTATAGATAAACAAATACTTTTTAATATAAGCATGTGCTAAATATTGCTTGGCACATGCTTATACTAAAAATAAACTTTTTTAATACTAGTTTCAGTATAAATGTGACCCCAAATATTGCATGAGTTAATACTTATACTAAAATGTTATTTGTTTTAATCTGAAATTTAAACTTAACTGGGTATCATGTATGCGTTCTCTCTCTCTCCGTATGTGTGTGTGTATATGTACATATATGTGTGTGTGTCTAGATATGTCTTTGTGTGTGTGTGTGTGTTTGTGTTGTGCCCCAGGAACCACACTGAAGTACAGAGGGTAAAAATGGATGCACTGCTCACAGCATTTCAGGACTGTTGAGTGGTGGGGGGGATACAGAGCTGTGGAAATGCAAGCTGTTATTATGCAGTTAGGTCTCTTGGCCCATTGGGGGGAAAAATCTGTGCTTAATTTAAGCGTTATTTGCATTGCTTATAGGACAGCACAGATATATTTTCAGTCTGTCAAATCCCTTTTCAAATGCTATAGGTTCTGTACAGCTTAAATGAATTCTGCCAGCCATGTTCCCATATTGAGAAAGCCAAGACATATGTTTCTGATTCATTTACATTGAACCAATCAAATTAATCTTTTTTTTTTCTTTCTCAACTCATAGATGCTTGCAAGGATTTCAGTAAACATTTTACTTTGATGTTCTAGAGTTAGCTGCTATTAACTGAAGTATTGGTGATAATTCCTCCACCTCCTTCTTTTCTGTAGTTTGATTACTGATCAGGCAGGAGGTGGAATTATAAAGCAGCAGCCCTCTGTGCTGGATTGTTCCCATCTGGAAAATTGAATGAATGTTAACAGCATCAGTCTTTTGGAAAATCAGAATTTCAAAGAACACTGGCAATCAAGTTTGTGCCTGAAACTGCTAGGAGTAAGATATCCAACATGCTCAGCCCCCTAATAACTAACACTGACTTATAGCAAAGAAAGCTGAAGCTTTTACTATTTAGTTTTGTGCATATAAAAAAAAAAAAAAACAAAGATTCAATTCATCTGAGGTATAAGTGTGGTAAGGAGCACTCCATCTGTCCATTTGCCAATTTTAAATAACCACGAACACCAAAAAGAAATAGAATTTCATGTCATTGTGGTAGATTCAAACCAAGGTTATAAAAGCCCCAGAATAATGGCTAGTAAATTCTGTGAAAAGATTTTGTAACTTCTTGACAATGACCTGTGAGACAGGCACCAGACTTACTTTTGTTTTTTCTAAAATATCAAAACAACGACTGAATAGAAAAACTTCATGTAATTCACATGGATGAAATTTCCCAGAATATGATATAAAGTTGACAAAAAAATCCAACCTTACAGATAGACCATCTCATTTACCTACCTAATCTCAACACTTTTTATACCTTATAACCTACATTCACAAATGGCTGACAGAAGCTAGGACTTTGTGGCTGAGTTCAAGGTTGCTGTCCATTCATGAGTAAGGGATTATTCTGTGGTTGGATTTAGGGTCTCAAAGGACCCCGGAGGCTATAGGATTAACACCATACCTAATTTACTTTAGTAACATGGTAATTAGGGATCTTAAGGGGGTAAAGGTAAATGTAGGTAGGCTGTGCTTTATAATAGCTGATCTTTCCTTTACTAAACCCTCAAAGGCTGTTATTTGTCAATTTCCCCGAGTAATTAATCTACCTTATATTTTAATTATTTAGGCACATTGTTTTACCCACTAGACTGTGAACTGAATCAGGGCAGTATCTCTCCACAGTGTCTGGTTCAACTTTGTTTCCTTTTAATCCTCTGTGCGGTGCTTTCACTATATTAAATTCTGAGTAAATATTATCCTTAATCCATGTTTAAGGGTTGGGGATCTTTCTACAGGTCTGGATAAAAAGCAGGGTTGGCTGGCTTTATGTGGTCAGTTTACAGTCAGGCCTATCAGGCCCATCTGTAGCTGGAGTTAATAAATCTATTATGGTTTTTAATATGAAAAACTCTGCAGGCTACAGAGGTTGTCATACACACCATGCCAATCTTTATCCAACTATATGTCATCCAATAGACAGAGTGCTGGGTTTGGAATCAGAAGAGCTGAGTATTTGCCTCATCTCCACTATGTGCTATAAGTACTACCTGTGAAAAGTCAGGGAAATTCCTAAATTTCTGGAATTTACCTCCTTTGTGGATAATGGCACACACTTACCCTGTTTCCACTTAGAGTTTTTGCAAAGATACAACCGAGAGGATCTTGTATTTCTCAGAATCTGTCCTGTAGAGAAACTCTTAGGGATGCACAAAGATAAACTGACAAGGAAGTTTACAGTAGCAGGAAAAAGTCAGAGGCAATCCAAATGCCCGTCAAGTGAATAAGTGCTAGCCCATCCATGTTAAAGACTGTGCAATTATTAATGATGCAGATATATATATATATATTGATAATAAGAATCTCCATGATGCATTTTTAATTTAAAAAAATTAAAAATCTGTTGTAGCTTGTAGTCTTATTTTAATAAAAGAAAATAGAGATAAAATGTTCATGAGGAGACGAATGTTTAGATTGAGAACTGTAGGACATATATCAGGTGTGGTTGGCTTTGGAGTGGAAAAGTAATGAAATGGATAAAAAGAATAGCTAATATTGATGGAGCTCTTATATGTAGCAGGCACTATTCTAAATTGTACATTTATAAAGCAATCTCTATCACAACTCTGTTACAAAGGTACTGCTACTAGCTCCATTTTACAGATGAGAAAACTGAGGTACAGAGAATTGAAATAACATGTCTGGAGTTAGAACAGAAAATTATCTAAATGAAAACAGGATCTGAATTCATGTAGTCTGACTTTACAGCGTCTCACCTCAGCTACTACATCATATGGGGCTGCGCATGTACTTTGGAAGTATTTTCATTCCATATTATACGCTTCTGTGTGGTTTGAATATCTTCATCAAACACATATTACTTAATAACTCTAATACAATGCATTTGCAAAATGAGATCATATATGTGAAAGCAGTTTGTTTTATAGCCTGTCACTTGCTGTACTTATATAAATTCAAAGCTCTAAGAGATGCTTATTATATTAAAAAGATAAAAAGTTGGTTCACACATCAATATCTCTTTACACAGTCTTTGCTAGGGTAAGGGAAGTTGAAAATAAGACAGTTACATCCCCAGTTTTGCTTGCATTTTCTTCATAATGTGACTCATGATTGCTTTGCAGATGGAGTCTGATTATCAAATTGTGCCTCCTTCTAAACCCACTCATGTCAATTGCACATCAGACAATAACTAGCAAGTGGTGTCAGTGCCCCATCGTCAGAGCTACTGTCGGCACAAAGCATCTGGGCCAAGAATAAGAATGACAAGTGTATACATTTCCAGCTTTGCAATCAACATGGAAATTAGTCAGCTTATAGATGCTGAGTGGTCTTATAGAGAGGGCCCCAGCTGCAGACAAAATGCCAAACCGGGGATGATAAACAGAGCAGAGGCATTCAGCAGCTTTTCTTTTCAGCTGCTTGAAGCCTGAAAGCCTTGGCAGTAGGGCGGGGCAGGCAGGAGTTACTGAATTATTTCAGAACTGGAGGGGATCTTCAAGGCATATTGTTCTCCTGTGAGGATCCCGAGGCTCAGGAAAGGACTGATGGGAGGTCAACCAGGAAAATAGGAGAGGGAGGAGGTGAGGTGTGAGCCCCGCACAGGGGTGCACCCCTTGCCTTTTTTTGCATCGTTGAATTCATAGATTTATTCATTCATTCATGCATGGATGTGTGTATTTGGGCACTTACCCATTAAACAAGTATCTGTTGAATGCCAGTAGTCCATTCTCCTCATTGTAGCCAGAATCATCTTCTAAAATTCTCATTTCTCTTCCTCTCTAAGGCACTCCCATAGCATCACATTGCTCTCAGAATATAATCCCAATGCTTTACCAAGACCTATGAGGCCAGATAGGATTTGGTCCTTGCTTGCCTCTGTCAGTTCGTCTTGTACTATTCTCATCTCCAATCATCTCCGTCACCACTGTAGGGAAGGAAAAATAATTTTCCTTCTCCCCTTCTAGGTTCTTGGCTGAGATCCCATTTGTTATGAAAGACATTAACAGGAGAAAAACTAGTTTTATAACCTGTATACCTCCTGTATACATGGGAGATACCTGGAAAAACTGAGTGATTCCTGAAGTGGCCCAAGCCATCACCTTAAATACCATCTCCAGCTAAAGACAGTAGACGTTGGGGGCCTGAGGAGGCAGTTGTGGGAGGCTTTCAGGCAAAGCACAGTAAACAAGGGCATGGTGTGATGCAGATTTAAGTCTCTGTCTTCTCTGTGGCTAAGAGAGAAGAGTTTCTAGAGTTTAGTCCTCTCCTTCTTCCTGGTACATAGAGGGAGATATCCTTACAAATGGAGAATTCCGTTATAAACCTAAATTTCTCTTACAAAAGGGGTAACTTCTGCTTGATTGTCAGAGCTTCTCCTATCTGTGCTGTTTGTTAAAAATAATCCACCTAAAATCATCTTATGCTGAAAAGATATATTTTGAGATGACAGATTCTGTTCCCTTTCACCAGTGTCCAGCCACATGTCCCATGTTCTATCCTGAGGTCACACTAAGGCCTACCAAGCCTCAGGTCTTTGTATTTGAAGTTTCCTCTGCCTAGAATGCTCTTGCTGGCTCTTAGATGGCTGGTTCCTTCTCATATGTGAGCCTTAGTATAGAAAGATAACTTCTCAGAGACGTCTCCCTTTAGTGTGCTATCTAAATTAGCCCTACCGTGGCTTGTCTTCTGGCACCTGCATTTTCTTCTTGGTGCTTCACTGCCATCTGTGTGTATCTTATTCTGTTGGTTGCTTGTCTTGTCCATGGTCATAGTCCAGGTTGTGCTTGACCCAGAGCAGTCCTTAGAACATGTTTGTGGAGGGAGCGGATGGTCCACTAGAGCAGAGATGCTCTGTCCTAGGCATCAGTGCTACCAAGGTGAATATAACAGATCACTGGCCTGTGGCATTGATAATCAAAGAAAGACTGACAGAGAAAAAAGTAAACAAACATTAAAATATTGCCGTTTGTTGATCCATATTTCAACCTTACTAGACATAGAGTCCCCTTTTTTATCAAATATTTGTAATGTTCTCCTTTCATATCTCATACAAAGTGTATAGGTAATATAACCAACTTTGGTTACTTTTATAAAATCAAAGTAATGCTATAAATAAAATATGAAAGGGAAATGAGAGAAAAACCAATTGATATTATTCAGTGCCTGGATACAATTATACTAGAACACAAATCTACTTGTAATGAATGTGTTTGGATTTGAGAGAAACAAGACAGTATCTAAATGAGTATAATCAACACTTTTCTTACAGTGACTGTTTTGAAATTGGGACTTACACATACAGACGCACACATTTAGAATCACAATGACTGTCACAGCTACAAATGCAAACTGATACACGTGTGTTACAGCAGCAAGCCAGTTACTAGAAACAGCAGTGCTGTTGATTGCATGGTTTACCAAGGTGATGAATGATTCTTGGTAAAGTGCTGAACAAAATAAAATATAATCTTCCCTTGACTTGACTTACCTTATAGTTACATTCCTAGAAAATTCATTTTAAAAAACCATGCCAAACATACATTTTTTTTTCATAGGTAAAATGGAGTTAGATTCTAGACTCAAGTGAATTATAAACTGGTTTTTTACTTCCTAAGAATCTATCGGGATATTCAAGAGTTTCAGGGGAAAAGGACAATTGTTCTTAGAGTGGATCTTATGCAGTATAGGATTTGTAATATTTCTGATGTAGGAGAGGAAAAATTTTCCTGTACCCTTCTAGGTTCTGTTAATTACATTGATATAAGATATTAACAGGAAAAAAACAAATTTAATGATGTATGTGCAGGATCCCCATAAGAATATGAGACCCAAGAGCAAGTCGGGAGGTTGAGGCTTCAACATCATCCTGAGCTAAGGAATGGGATAAGAACCTGGGGCTGAAAAGGTAGGAGGGTAATTCAGAGGAAAACAAGAAGAGCAGATATTTGGTAATTAGATATTTGCCCTGCCATACAGATAGGTCACTCAGGTAAAAGTTATCCCTGGGAATATCTTTCTCTCTGAGCCAGGACCCCCCATCTAAATTCTTTTAGGTAGTTAAGGGAGAGAGAAATTTTTTCTTGAGTCTGAGTTCTTGAATCTGTCTTGATTGCCTTCAGCTCAAAATAAGCTGCATGCCAAAGTGGCATATTTTGGGGTCAGATCTTCTGCTCACTTTGACCTTACCCAGCAAGTACTAGTAGCACCAATCAGCTATTGTGGCAACAAAAAGAACTACCTTGGGGGTGGCCCTACCCTTGTTGAGAATCACTGATTAAATTAAGCAGACACGTATTGGTAGTCTACAAGATGCTAATCAGCTTTTTAAAAAAATCATATTTCTAAGATGATGAGCTGACAACGTTGATAATAATGGCAAGGTATTCGGAGAATAAAGCCAAAATCACACTCAGCACTTTAGATGGGACACAGAATGTGACTGTGGACACTCTCTCTTCCCCATCTCAGCCTCCACCACTGGGCCATATTGGGAAACACAGCTTAGCTCCCTGTGGTTAACAGAGTTGAAGAAGTATCCTCCTTTACTGGAAAATCTTCTGAAAATCAAAATAAAATGCAGGGTACTTTATTTCATTTTTAAAATAAAACATGTTTATGCCATCCAAACATTAGAAATACATAAGCGACTGGGAAATACAGATGCAATGTTATCTGGAGGTGAAGTACTTTTGCTAAACGTATTGGGTTGGCCAAAAAGTTTTTACCTGAATGAACTTTTTGGCCAAGCCAATAAACTATTACCCAAACTTGAATATATATGCAGGAGGGAACAAAAAACATTGTGTAAAATTCAAATCCACAGAATCAACCTATAATTTGAGTCTATTTCAATTAATATTTATTAAATACTTAGCATGTATATTTCTGTATATTACTCATTCTTATAGTTTTAATCTTTTACTTTTTTTTCTTTTTAAATCACTCTTCCAAACAGAAACCAAGCTTTCCCATTCTCTTGGAATTCATATTGTGCCTAGCACAATACTTGGCACAGAGTAAATATATATTATTTTCTTAGGAGAGGGGTTCTCCAAGTGCAGTGGAATCACCTGGAAGGCAGAGATTCTGATTCAGGAGGTCTGGGTGGTGTCTGAGAATCTGTAGTGCTAACAAGTTCCAAGTTGATGCTACTATTGATGACTCAGGAAACACATTTGGAGGATCATTGGCTTAAAGCATCATATTATTATGAAGAGTTCAGGCTTTAGAACCAGAAGAGCATAGGATTGAATCCTAGCTACAATACCTATAAACTATATCTTCCTGGGCCATCATCTCATCTGTCAGAGCCTCCGTCTCTTCTCATGTAATGAGATTATGGAAATTTCATCAGTTGTGAGCATAAAATTAAACAATGAATAGAAAGCACTATGTAACTAGCACACAGTATGTGCTTAGCAGATATTAGTTATTTTTATGAAGCTTTCTCCAGTAAGAAAAGACATGAGGTTACTTGCAGAAGATGTTAATGTGAAATGTATATGATGATAAGTATTATAATAGGGATATTTTAGGAAATGTTTCAACTTTAGGTTTAACGATCTTCCTCTGGGTCTATCTGAATTAGGGAGGTCGTTCAGAGGATTTCGATGTGGGGAAAAAAAAGTCAGTCAAGTACCCGTTTGAGTCGGTAATTAAAACATTGTTGAAGCATCGCCTGTATTTATATGAAAACAGCTCAATTTGCCTACAGCAGAAAGTAGCTGTCTGGGAAGAAATGTAATATTCAAACAGCTTGTAATCAAAACAGCTACCCCACACCTGGGAAGAGCATCTTAGTAATTTTTTGGAGTAGGACAAGGGTAGAAATTAAAGGCTTTTCTTTGCAGCAGCAGTAATGACAGTAATTTTAGAAAGCTTTTCTTTTTTTTTCTATTTTTATCCCACGTGATGATTTCTTTGATTGTCACTGAGCACAGGAAGTGGCAATGTTTGAGAGTATAGCTTGTGTCCTCAAGGGAAAGAAATCGGGCACTTCAGAGAATAGCCTGTACTGTTTGAGTATGATACTCTTAAGTGAATTATCCAGGCAGCCCTGGGATGAACCATCTGAATTATAATCTCAGGAACTGGAGAAGAACTTAATGGTGATCCAGTCTCCCCCTGCCTCCTTTGGAAGTTTGAATGCTTTCTAATGATCCCTTTCCAAGATTTCAAGTGTATTCTTCAACACCTCTAGTGACCTGGGACACATCTCCAAAGAAAGTGTGCTCTGACCTTGATTAGCATTTATTGTAAGAAATGTCTTCTTTACATGGAGCTGAAAGCCCGTCATCTTTTCACATATATGAAAGCAGCAACTGAGATCCACCTGAGTCTTCTTTTCTCTTGGCAAATGTTTCCATGTCCAAGGGACCTATAAGAAATAATTATTCTAAGAATTCAGATACAGGAAAACATAAAGCTTTAGTCCTAGAAAAAATTACTCAACATTAACAACAAAAAAGAAAAGAGAATGAAATCCACAGATGTTCAGAGCTCAGATGTGAGCCAGGCATGACTAAGACTTCTCTTCCCACCTAGGTCTTCATTTTTCTCTGACCTTTCCATTTAAGTTTCCACTGGGCTCTGGGATGTGGGCTGTGACATTCATGGAGGCATCCACATTAGACAGATACATTCATCTATTCATTTACCAAAGAAATAGTTATTCCTGAGCCCGGTCTGTCTCTCGAGCTTTCTCATTGTTCAGTAGGACTGAGGTGACTGACTATTGATGTCTGTCATGGGTAACGTAGCAGAGAGGGCCTCCATCCTCGGTTTGGTGCAATGTGTGTGTGGGTTCCTATTCCAGGCCTATCAGGAGTGCATAAATACATACCAAATGAGTACTAGAGATTGAAAATGCTGCTGGAAGAGAGAAGAAAGAGGTCAGTATGGGCTGGAAACACTTACTGAAAGAAATGTGCCTTGAATCTAGATGGATAGCAAGGAGGATAACATTTCAGGCAAGAAGAGGAGCAGATGTAAAAGTACAGAGAAAGGAACAGCCATATTGTATTTGGGGACACAGATGAAGGCAATAGACACTTGTCCCAGAAAAATGGACAAGGGAAGGTTTAATAACTCTAAGTGATGCCAAAGTAAAGTCAGGAAGTCCAGAAAGACTTCTGTGTGGTTCTAGTAACTGTGAGAACTAACAGGACAGAACAGGTGCTTCTCATTTTGCCAATGACTTTCAGCAAGAAAGACAAGCTTAGATCAGATCAGTTGATTTGGTTAAACAATAAGCTAGTATATTCAAGTTCACATTTGTAAGTATAGAAAATAGTTTATTCTGCGCAAAGGAAATAAATATAATTTCATAACTGTTCTTACAGTATTACTCTGAGTACACCTTAAAATAACTGTGCAAATAAATGAAAGCATACTGGAATTTTTAAAAAATGTGTTGTATAACATTGAGGTTTAATAGCAAGACAGAGAGCAAGTTTGGAGTATCCCAAGAGCATGTATTCTCAACTGGAGCATTATTGACACCAAGGGGGCAAAAGTTGTTCCTTGGAAGGAGGAGCAAAAGATTTTCCTCTTTATGCATTAAGTGTAGATATATACAGTACATAAATCGATATACAATAAATCTGTGACATTAAAATTTCATGGGGGCAGCAATTAGGCAAAAAAACAAAAACAAAACAAGCACATAAAAAACAAACTCCCAAATTAGTTTAAAAGACTCCTTAAAGGAGTAATGATGAAGAAGTGGTTGACAAATAGTGCTCTAAAGGAAGGTCAGTTGGTCAATCAGAAGAAGATCCAGGCTTGCAAGCTTAGAAAACTTATTTTTGTTAGTAAACAGAGTGTAGACCCAGCTTTCAGGAGTGTTGTCATCATTAATCAAGATCATAGAAACGGACAAAGATTCCAGAGTGCCTACAGGTTTTCTCATTGTAAATGGATAAAGTGTTACATGAGCTAGAATATCTATGCAGCTTCTCTAGCTTCACCAGCTTTCTATACAGAAAGCTACACGAGAAACCAAAAAACATCAAAACTTCTCTTGGATACCATGAACCAGAAAAAGGCATTTACTTATTTGATTTCAAATGTGTGATGGCATAGTTTAGCAGAACCTTGCAAGGCTAATTTCCTTATTAGGAAAAAAAATCTGCCCTGGGAACTGGGAGCTCCCATGAATGAGTCAGACCTAATTTCTCTGGATTATTGCTGCTACTTTTCACTACTGGGGCACCATTTTCTTATGCTTTTGTAGTTGACTTCTTCTGGTTAACACATTACTTCTTTAAATTGATTGGCTGTTGTATCACATCTGGTTGCCAGTAAGGACTCTTTAAGGTGACTTTCCATACCTCTAATCTAATCAGTTTTCATTGTTGAACTCTGAGCAGGCAGTAGTATTGCTATTTATATTTGGGTTGGAACAGCTTCTCACACTGTTCCTATAGAAATCTTGCTGTGATGACATCACTTCAGAACCCAACTTGAAGAATATGGTCAGGGGGTCTTTGTGTTCTCTAGGTGTGATTTAGGCATTATAGACAGATTACAGGGTTCCACTCATACCCACTGAGTCAGTATTTCTGAAAGTAGGACTGAGGAGTCTGCATTTTTAATAAGCACTCTGTATGATTCCAACATCTGCTGAAGCTTGAGCAAAACTGTTTAGATACTCTGAGGAATCTCTGAGGCAAGATTTTCCTGTTGTAGGAGGATGATCAGATCTTCTTTCCTTGGACATTGTCAAACTAGTGACTCTAGTATGAGCTGACTTTCTATATTTAACATAAACACTTGGTTATGTCAATCTTAACCCTCAAGAGCCACTGGTGAAGTTATAGAACAAAAGGTTTGCTGTCACAAAATTTACCATCACATTTCATCCCAAAGCATATAAATGTCCCTAAGTGAATTTATTTGTCACCTAGATGGAGCAATCCTCTTTCAACTCTATAATTTCTTAGAAAAGTTATGTTGGAATCATGGAAAGACTTCTGGGGTAAGGTCTGAAATTTGGAGTTAAAAGCCTGGCCCTATAATTATCATGTCTTTTCTTTGTAAGTAACTAGCTTAGCATCTTTAGGCTGTAGTCACCTAATTGGTTAAAACAGGATCAAAAATCTTCTAGTTATTTAACAGGATGTTTGGATTATTGAAGGAGAGAATGGCTGTTAAGGCCTCATGAAAAACTTTAAAAGAATTCATAAGAATGTAAGGTATTATTATTATTGAAAACCTATTCCCAAATGTATCCATGCTTGTGATGGGTATGTCTTCTCATGTTATGCTAAGCTAATGGTGATGGGCTTGAGGAATGTTGAGTTGAAGACAACCTCAAGGAAGAGAGATTAGATGTTATAAATAATCACTGGAAGTGAATGTATGTGTCTGAATGTGAAATGACACCCCCAGAATTTCCCAGGAACCAAGAGTGACATTTAAGCAATTGAAAATATCAGCAGAATGAATCAACTCACAGAACACAAATTTATGTCAAAAGAAAATAGAAGTATAGTGTTGCTTGTGAAAAAGAAGAGAGACTTTACAAGAACATTAATAACATGTCTATCACACAGCCTTCTCTACCCAAGGGAGAAAATCCTCTCCCTATAAATCCACCCTACATACAATGTCTTGCTTACTCTTTCTAAAGCACAGCTCTGTTTGTGCCAAAAACATCTTTAAAGTCTTTGGTGTCTCCTATTTCCTCTCCAAGCTCAACCCTTTGGTGTAGGATTGAAGACTTTCCAAAATCTAAATCCTATCCCACATTTCTGAAATCATTCTCACTGTGTCTCTTCACTCATTGTAGTTGCAACCAACAGTGTGCTTTGTATTTCTCAGATTAACCTATATTTTTCATATCTCTTATCCTCTATTTATAGCTCCACCTTCTAACTCTTTTTTTGTGCACACACATCTAATATTTTCCAATCCATCAAGGCCTAGTTAATATGTTACTGCTCTCAGTTGTAAATGAAAATCCCACATTAAACTGGGTTAATTTATATCATTATGAAACTGGAAAGACCAGACACTGCATTCATTTAAGATATACCTGGATCTAGCTGATAAAATGATATTATCAGGAAATCTATATATTTCTATCTCTTGGCTCTGATTTCTTTCGTATTGAATAGATTTTTCATCAAGATCTCCTTTTGGGGTGCAGAGCATGGCTTCCGATAGCTCTAAGGATTTGTTACCAACTCTAGCAAAGTGAGAAAATCTATTTGTTACTATGTCCAACAAAAGTTCTGGGTAGTGTTCTCATGGCTGCCATTGGATCATGTGCCCATCTCTAAGGTAACTGCCTTGGCTGGGGAAGGTGGAACTCTTATTGACAAGGTCATATGCTGATCCTGGTCTTGGGGGTGGGGTTAGTTGCACCTGTACTATAGGGATTGAGAGTGATGGAGGATGACTCCTGAAAGGAAAATATGAGTTCTACTGACAGGAGAAAGGGGAATGGATGCTGGGATGGCACAGACATAAGATTCTGCTTCAATCATTTCTTCTAGCTGGAAGTAACAGCTTATCCTATTAAAATCCCCATAGCACTTGATAGCTTTCTATCTTGCGTTACAGTCATCTGTGTACCCATCTCATTTCCCCACTGACCGTTAAGATCCTGAAGACTAAATGGAAGCTCCTAATCATCAGTTTCTTTCTCACACTGCCTCGTAGGATGCTTTGTTCTGCTTTATTTTCTACTCACTATGGAATTACAGACAGGGCACTTAACCCCCTCGGACCTATTTCTTGAAAAAGGGGCATTATAATAGATCATTTTTAAGCTCCTTTCTAGTGTCAAATTTCTTTGATTCTGCTATATAATCAAATAGTTGTTGAGTGAATGACTGAATATAACACGGGGGAAACGCAAATACTGGCATACCTTGGATTTGTTTGGATATGCTTCAGGAATGTCAATTACTGACTGAATTACAAACCCCAGTCTAGGAACCCAGAATGTTCAATATAAAGATTATCTGATAGAGTATTTTCCTCTCACTCTGGTTGCTACACATGTAATGCATAGAATTAGGAACTGTTTTCCTGATTGCTACTTTAACATAGGAGGATGTGAAGGCTCGGTGTTCCGTGGAAGGGAAGTGAATCAGAGTTTGTTTTGTTAGCTCATGTGAGATGACCCTGAACAAAATTGGGTTACTTAACCCAGAGAACCTGTGTAAAAATAAAGATGTGAGAGGTAAATAATTGGAGGTGAATAGATTATATAATAATAATTGTACCCTTAAGTGAGTCCTTACTAAATGTGAGGCACTATACTGATTATTTGTTTTATCTTATCTAATTTTACAGTGATCCTATGAACTAGGTCTGTTATGCCCATTTACAAAAGGGAAAACAAGAATTGACTCATTAAATGGCTTGCAAAAGCTGACTGAGCAGAGATCTTAATCCCAAGGGGTTCTGTTCTGAATCTAGAACCCAAACATTCAAATCACCATATTCTATTGTGTTCAGGGTCATTCTGCATCAGTGTTTTCTGTTTGTTTGTTTTACTTCAGATCTTTATTGGAGTATAATTGCTTTACACTGGTGTGCCAGTTTCCACTGTACAACAGAGTGAATCAGCTGTAGTTGTACATATATCCCCATATCCCCTCCATCTTGAGCCTCCCTCCCACCCTCCCTTTCCCACCCCTCTAGGTTATCACCAAGCACTGAGTTGATCTCCCTGTGCTCTGCAGCAGCTTCCCACCAGCTGCCTATTTCACATTTGGTAGTGTGTATATGTCAATGCTACCCACTCACTTTGTCCCAGCTTCTCCTTCCCTCTCTGTGTCCTCAAGCCCATTCTCTACATCAGTGTATTTTATTTCTTCCTACAGGTTCTCAAACTTAAGGTTTCCCCCCCCCTTTTTTTTTTGCTGAGTTCAGAAAAAGATAACTTTTTGCCACTTAAGCATTTTATAGAGATGAAGGTGCGGATCGATCCTGATCATTCATGTGACTTGTTGAGGGGTCCACGATAACTACACTGGCCAGGGAGCTTGCCTCCACATGGCAAGCTCCAGGAGATTTTATAGAATTCTAGAATCTCATGGTTGCAAAAAGTTTTGTCACGCATTTAGTACACACCCCCATCTCAATCTGATGCTTTGCTCTGATTTAGAACACAAAGTTATGGAAGTTAAAAGCAGTACATGGCACAACCTGACCCAGACATCCCATAGGCAAGGGGATTGTCTGCCCAGAGGGAACAGGATATGTTACTGTTGGATTTTTGTGCTGCTGAGAGGATAAAATCCAATTTGGAAATCTGGGGTATCTGGTTTTAACAGTGGATCTTCCAAGAGTAGAAGCCCGGGGTATGACCCTATTCTAGTACCTGCTACCAGCTATCTCTTTGCTCAGGTTATTCCACTGATTGTTGTAAAACCAAACAAGGGACTATGTACGTGCGTGTGTGTGAGATGCACAATGAAATAAGAGTATCAATCAGGCCACAGTAGCCAAAGCATGGGCAACACTCAGAATACTTGTAGGAATAACGGAACAGACACTCAAGACCAGATATTCAGGGTAATTTTGCTAAACCATGAACTAACCACAGCAGATAATTTAAGATAGTTTCTTCAAAATTGCTGTGGCTTTGTTAAAGACGCAAATCTGTAAGTTTCTCTATGATACCAGCAAAATGAATGGAATGTGGCATGAATAATTAGGGTCTAACTTGAAATTAGAGCTCACCTCTGTTCCCTGATCTTCTCATATTTGTCTCTGACTAGATTTCTAGAACCTATAGTAGTGTCCCAACATTTTCCACATCCACCCCTAAGTGTGTGCACGATGAAGGGAAAGTCCACTGATAACAACTTTTTTCTTATGGCCCTCGTAGCCAAATGTGTAGCCAATCGGCCTCTGTGCATGTCCAGATATGTCAGATGTGTTACATCTGATCTGTTAGCTTTCCAGTCAGTTATTCCCTGTGGCCCCCGATAGCTGTGTTTCTTCAAAGCAGAGAACACAGAAGGAAGCCCTTGACCTTTTTCTAATTATAATTCCACAGAAAGTGGTAGACAAAATAAACATAATGGAACAAAGCATGTCATCATGTAGATTCCCCTTATGTGTGCCCCAAATTCATTGACGCCGGGTCTTATTAAAGATGACAGGAGAAAAACCTGAAGAGTCAATTTCTGTTCTAAGAGCCCAGCCTCAGCAGGCCTGGTCAAGTCAGCTGTCACTTCATTAGCCAGGAATTGGACAATCTTTACGAAGTGGTCCTTAATTCATTAGTGCTAAGTGGCACAATTGATTTACAAGTATTAATGATTTGACACTTTTATCACAGGGTCACTGGAGGGGGCATTGCATGGAGGATAGTTGGGTTCTCCAGACCCCAGGGGCCAGTTTAGTTAATGAGTATTTAACTCCAGCTTCATTACCTTATTTTCTTGATTCTAGGGTACCATCATTTTAATACTAGCTTCTCAAGGAAAACTCTTTTCCTTGAAATGAGGTTGATTTATTCAGGATATAGGTAATGCAGGTAATATACATATGTATTAATTATATATTATATATTCTTTTTCTAGATACCATACTACATATTATCTAGAGCTATATAGATATGTGGAAAGATGTTATCCTAGTTTAAATAAAAATCATATAATATACAGGAAGTAGGTTTAGATTATGTGTGTGTGCAGACATACCCATATATCTGGTACTCGTGTTTCCTTTCTACTCTTCTCGCTAGGGTGCTGTCAGTACATGGAGCTAGCAGAGAGCCACCCGCTAAAGATAGTTCTGAACTGATAGGAAATTTTCTCTGAGTAGCCCAGTTCCAGCGCTGGTGGCCTAGGTTTAACTTCAGACTTTCAATGGGATATAATGGTATTTATGATTGTAATAAAGAGAAATCATGTCCAAAAATGACACCATACTGTCTCAAAAATAAATGAGCTGTCCCAAGCAAGATTAATCTGTATTTCTGTAAAAGTGGACAGCAGCAAAGTAAAGTTTGATAACATCTCTCAAAAATATCCAGGAAAGAAGCTGCTGTACCCCATGAGGAGTTTCTAGTATGTGTGTCGAGATATTTATTGATTTACTTATCATTCCTTTGGCAAATACCCACAGAGCAGTATATTTTGTGCCATGCACTGTGCTGAGCTCTCAAGACATGACAGTAAACAAAAAAGACATTTTTATACCTTTACCAAGCAGACAAAAGAGAAGGTAATCAATAATGAATGTACAACTAAATCATGGATTACAGGCTGTGACACATGCAAAGAAGGAAATAAATAGGCATATACCAGGTACATCAATGCTGGGACTAAGTTCCAGGGAGCTGGTCATGAATAGAGCCTGGGGAAAAAAATCCTAGAAGAAGGGGGGAAACAACTAAAAACCCTAAATAAAAATCTAACAATAAGCAAATGTAGCCAGAGGACAAAGCAGGAGGGAGCTTGCAATGAAAGGAACTTGAAGAGGTATGTAGGTCAGGTCACACAGTGCCTTATAGACTACTGTATGAAGTTTATTTATTAATCTAAGTTCAGAATCTCTTCCTGTGTAATGCTTGTATCACTTCTGGTTTTGTGTTTGTTTGTTTCATGTGGCTGGATCCTCTGTTACTTGTTAAGAAGTAGAGATAGAGACCACCTTTATCTTTTTACTAATTATCAGGATTGCTTCTAAAATTCAGTCACTAAATACATTTGCTCTAGTTTTCTCATTGATATCCATTGTCAGGTGAAGAAAATCACCTTCTATTTTTAAATGATAATAATTTTCTTCATAAAAATTTTTGGACTCTATTGAATGCTTATTCTGCCTCTATTGAAATGATCACATTTTGCTCTCTATATCTGTTAAAAAGTGTAATATTTTTATAGACTTTCTCATTTTAAATCTTACAGTCTTGACAAACCCTACTTACTCTATATACCTCTATCTATATATTTGTGTATTTATTTTAATATGCTGCTAAATTCAGTCTTCATTTATTTTCTTTAGTCATTTTATTCTTTTCGATCTTTATTGGAATATAATAGCTTTACACTGTTATGTCAGTTTCCACTATACAACAAAGTGAATTGGCTGTATTTATACATATATCCCCATATCCCCTCCCTCTTGAGCCTCCTTGCCACCCTCCCCATCCATAATTCAAAAAGACATGCACCCCAATGTTCACTGCAGCACTGTTTACAATAGCCAGGACATGGAAGCAACCTAAATGCCCATCAACAGATGACTGGATAAAGAAGATGTGGCACATATATACAATGGAATATTACTCAGCCATAAAAAGGAATAAAATTGAGGTATTTACAGTGAGGTGGGTGGACCTGGAGTCTTTAGTCTTTTTTGACCTGTGTTCTTAGAAGGTACTGATTTGTGAGTCTTTTCTGTGCTGTCCTTTTCTTGTTTGGAATTAAGATTATATGTGCCTCATATAATGAGTTGAGTAGCTCAGCTACTTTTTCTATTTTCTGAAATGTTTTTAAAATTTGACAGAATAACTGTTTGGATTTTGGATCTCCTATGAAGGGGCACTTTTACATGTATTCAATTTTTCAATACTTATTGGTTCATACCAGTTTTGGTCATTCATAGTTTTCTAGAAAATAATCCTGTTTTGTTTTCAAAATTATTGACATAAAGTTATTCATTAATAATGTTTAAAGATTCTCCTCTAGCTAGCTGTATGCTGGTAAATTGTATCCCTCAAAACAACATTGATTTGTAGCATTTGTCAATTTCCATAGTGTAAATAGGCATGGTAGATTTCAAGCTATCAGCATGGCATCAGTGAACATGGAATTGGCCCCTAATCAACTCTCTAGAATCTTCTAGCTCCTGCATACCAGTGAGTTATACTTTTCCTTTCTTCCTTTCTGATTTTATTTATTTGTGCCTATTCTCTACCCTCTCCCCACCAATCTGTAAATCAGTCTTGTTAGAGGTTTTTAAGTTCTATTAGACTATCTTAAAAGAATGAATTTCCAGTTTTGTTGATTCCCTCTTTTCATTTATTTTCTCTCTTATAAATTTCAACTGTCTTTATTGTAACCTTTATTCTATGTTCTTAGGGATGTGTCTTTACTTTTTAAAAAAAAAAGCTTCTAGAAATTCAAAAGCATTTATTTTCCATTTGTTCAGTAACAAATGAATTTAAGGGTATAGATTTGTAAGTACTTTTGAGCTGCATGACACAAATTTTCATTTGGTATTCTCATCATTTCAATCCTACAGATTTGGTAATTTATACCATATTTTACTTCAGATGTCTAAAATGAATTGCTTTGCTATATGAGAGGGAGGGCTTCTTTTTTGTGAATGATTCCTAACTAATCACGTAGGACAAAGAAGATTACATGATAGAGCTTCTTTGAAATCTGAAACCAACTTTGTGACTTTGCTCCACAGTTTATGCCTGCCTGAATGAGTGTATAGTCTTTAAAATCATTTCTACCTTATAAAATATTTAATTCCAGTCTTTGTAATACAGATATGCATTTACTATTTATTTTGATGGAAAGCATTTTAAAATATCCCCAAGGCACTTCTCCCCAAAACAACCACCATTAATACATATCTCAACAAACACATCTCCTTAAAGAGTTAAATTATCAAAAAGCTGTAGAACAGTGTCTTCAAATACATTACTCCATAATGTCTTTCTTCCATAGTACTTGTGGATTTTGTCAATTCCTTTTTATACTGTCAGTTTTTACTTCACATACTTAAATGGCAGGAGGATGTGAACATCCAAAGTTCACAGATTTTATATCTTCTCAGTGAATTATCCTTTTTATTACTATATAATGCTCCTCTTTATTCCTATTAATAAGATTTGCCTTGTAATATAAGTTATTTACATTTTTAATATTGCTATCCAGCTCATTTTTATTTCAACTTCATTTCAGGAGTGTTTTAGATGTGTTTCTTATATATAGGTCATAGCTACACATTGCTATTTTTTTTTATTATTTTTTTGGGGGTACACCAAGTTCAGTCAACTGTTTTTATACACATATCCCCGTATTCCCTCCCTTCCTTGACTCCCCCCACCCTCCCCGCCCCAGTCCTCTAAGGCATCTCCCATCCTCGAGTTGGACTCCCTTTGTTATACAACAACTTCCCACTGACTATCTATTTTACAGTTGGTAGTATATATATGTATGTGCTACTCTCTCACTTCGTCTCAGCTTCCCATACACCCCCCACCTCCTCCCAAACCTCAAGTTCTCCAGTCCATTCTCTGTATCTGCTTCCTTGTTCTTGTCACTGAGTTCATCAGTACCATTTTTAGATTCCATATATGTGAGTTAGCATACAATATTTGTCCTTCTCTTTCTGACTTACTTCACTCTGTATGACAGATTGTAGTTCTATCCACCTCATTACATATAGCTCCATCTCATCCCTTTTTATAGCTGAGTAATATTCCATTGTGTATATATGCCACATCTTCTTTATCCATTCGTTTGTTGATGGGCATTTAGGTTGCTTCCATGTCCTGGCTATTGTAAACAGTGCTGCAATAAACATTATGGTACAAGTTTCTTTTGGGATTATGGTTTTCTTTGGGTATATGCCCAGGAGTGGGATTACTGGATCATATGGTAGTTCTATTTGTAGTTTTTTAAGGAATCTCCAAATTGTTTTCCATAGTGGCTGTACCAACTTACAGTCCCACCAACAGTGCAGGAGAGTTCCCTTTTCTCCACACCATCTCCAACATTTGTGGTTTCCAGATTTTGTGATGATGACCATTCTGATGGGTGTGAGGTGATACCTCATTGTGGCTTTGACTTGCAATTCTCTGATGATTAGTGATGTTGAGCATCTTTTCATGTGTTTGTTGGCCATCTGCATCTCTTCTTTGGAGAAATGTCCATTTAGGTCTTCTGCCCATTTGTGGATTGGGTTATTTGCTTTTTTGGTATTAAGCTTCATGAGCTGCTTGTATATTTTGGAGGTTAATCCTTTGTTGTTTCATAGGCAATTATTTTTTCCCATTCTGAGGATTGCCTTCTAGTCTTGTTTAAGGTTTCTTTTGCTGTGCAAAAGCTTTTAAGTTTCATGAGGTCCCATTTGTTGATTCTTGATTTTATTTCCCTGATTCTAGGAGGTGGGTCAAAAAGGATGTTGCTTTGATGGATGTCATAGAGTGCTCTGCCTATGTTTTCCTCTAGAAGTTTGATAGTGTCTGGCCTTACATGTAGGTCTTTAATCCATTTGGAGTTTATTTTTGTGTATGGTGTTAGGAAGTGTTCTAATTTCATTCTTTTACATGTTGCTGTCCAATTTTCCCAGCACCACTTATTGAAGAGGCTGTCTTTTTTCCATTGTATATTCCTGCCTCCTTTGTCAAAGATAAGGTACCCATATGTGTTTGGGCTTACTTCTGAGTTCTCTATTCTATTCCATTGATCTTCCTTTCTATTTTTGTGCCAGTACCATACTGTCTTGATCACTATGGCCTTGTAGTATAGTTTGAAGTCAGGAAGCCTGATTCCACCTACTCCATTTTTCCTTGTCAAGATTGCTTTGGCTATTCGGGGTCTTTTGCATTTCCATACAAATCGTAAGATTTCTTGCTCTAGTTCTGTGAAAAATGCCATTGGTAGTTTGATCGGGATTGCATTGAATCTGTAAATTGCTTTGGGTAGTACAGTCATTTTCACAATGTTGATTCTTCCAATCCAGGAACATGGTATGTCCCTCCATCTGTTTGTATCATCTTTGATTTCTTTTATCAATGTCTTAAAGTTTTCTGCATACAGATCTTTTGCCTCCTTAGGCAGGTTTATTCCTAGGTATTTTATTCTTTTGGTTGCAATGGTGAATGGGAGAGTTTCCTTAATTTCTCTTTCTGCTCTTCTGTTGTTAGTGTATAGGAATGCAAGAGATTTCTGTGCATTAATTTTGTATCCTGCTACTTTACTAAACTCATCAATTAGAGTTAGCAGTTTTCTGGTAAAGTGTTTAGGGTTTTCTATATATAATATCATGTCATCATCATGTCATCTGCAAAGAGTGACAATTTTACTTCTTCTTTTCCAATTTGGATTCCTTTTATTTCTTTTTCTTCTCTGATTGCTGTGGCTAAAACTTCCAAAACTATGTTGAATAATAATGGTGAGAGTGGACATCTTTGCCTTGTTCCTGTTCTTAGAGGGAATTCTTCCAGTTTTTCCCCACTGAGAACGATGTTGGCTTTTGGTTTCTCATATATGGCTTTTATTATGTTGAAGTAATTTCCTTCTATGCCCATTTTCTGGAGAGTTTTTATCATACGTGGATGTTGAATTTTGTCAAAAGCTTTTTCTGCATCTGTTGAGATGATCATATGGTTTTTATCCTTCAATTTGTTAATATGATGTATCACATTGATTGATTTGCGTATATTGAAGAATCCTTGCATCCCAGGGATAAACCCCACTTGATCATGGTGTATGATTTTTTTAATGTGCTGTTGGAGTCTGTTAGCTAGTATTTTGTTGAGGATTTTTGCATCTATATTCACATTGCTATTTTTATGTAACATAATATTTGTCTTTTAATCAGTGAGTTCAACTTCATTATAGTCATTATAATTTTTGGTGTTTGGACTTATTTCTATCATATGATTATCATTTTTTTCTGTGTTTCTTTTTCTCTCCTCTGACATTTGTTGCATTGACAGAAAAGTTAATAGTTAATTATATAAAAACTCTATAGATATTCAAGGTTTCTATCCTCTCCAGACCAAGAAAGGACCTTTGGCATATTTTAACTAACCTTTTCGCCTTGTTATTTTTATTTCACTAAAACAAATAAAAACAGTTATATTAATTAGATTATTAATACAACTTGACAAAAGAAGAAAATAAATCCTAAAATTTCGGTGGCATAACAAACATTTTTTTAAAAATTTCTTTTCATGCAAAATCATGTCAGGCAGCTCCCTTCCAAGCAGTGACTTGGAGACACTCTTAGCTTCCATCTTGCAAGAGGCCACCAGTGTAGTTCAGAGTTACTGCCTGTTCCATGATGTCAGGGCTGTGTCAGATCCAACAAAGCTAGTGCACAGCTTGACCCAGCTCCTGGAAGTGAGTCTACATCTTTATTCCTTGCCTCCCTGGGCCCATAGCTCTGGCAAAGCTTTCCCGGTTAAAAATTGACAACATTTATTGTAATGGGGGCAGGGGCTTCCTTCCAGGATTAGAGGTGATTTATCCCAGGCTTTGGCTAGAAGCCATGAGCTCTTCTTTACACCACTAACATTAAAGATTTGAACTCCCTGTTCCCGCTGCCTGCTTCACTCCCTGACCCAGAGAACCTTTGCCCTCAACCTTGGTCATATGTATTCCGAATCTGGTCCACAGAGCCAAAGGACTAATCATAAACACACCATCACATAGATTTCCATTTGCTTCTGTTTTATACCTACCTTTTCTTGTTTGATTTCTTCCATTCTATGGTTTGTGATTCATTTTAATATATAAGTAAAAGTGACTTACATATATTTTGGACATTATAAATATGCACCAGTATACATTTTAACATCTATTACAGATCATCTCATAAGGTTAACTTTATGTGCTCCTTCTTGCAAAGAGACATTTTAGCCCCTGTTACTTTCATTCAAGAGCTGAACTACAGCCACCGCTGTCTGTGATGGGCCGAGAGTGGCTCATGACTTTGGTTCTTCTCTGGTTTTGTTTCTAATCCATTTCTCTTTATCTTATTTTGGGACCCTGTTATATATTTGTTCATTTATATTTCACATAGCATTGTCATGTATTTGGAGTGGATTGAGCAAATCAAAGCATGAAATTACTGTACTTCCTAGATCAGAAGTATCAGTCCAATATGTTTCTATTATTCTTAAGCAAATGGGAGATTTAGTTAAAACTAAGAAGTTTTTCCCAATTGATCTACTTTTAATCATAATATTTTTCAATTTAAATAGAAATTTAAAAAATAAAATAAATTTCAATTAATAAATAAAAATTTAAATATAAATATTTTTCATTTTAAATTTAAATAGCAAATTTAATTTTAAATAGCATAAAATGTTCAACATATGGCCACATGGATTAAAATAAACTGTTGTGAGGTATTTTTCTCAACCATGTTGCTCCTTCATGCTTTGTCACAGTCCCATAAATGCACACTACAATGTGCACTACAAAGTGTTCTTAAACCCTATGAGCAACACATACTAACATGGTCTGTTTCAGCTCAGGTGGGAGGACTGTTAAGAAACCCTTTGGCTTCAGTGGGTAATAGAGAAGACCTCGGGTTGAGAGCTCTTAAAGACTGTTGCCATTACTGAAAGAGCTTTACATGGATGGTAGCTGTGTGCCTCACTCTCAAATATATTTGGTTCCTCCCCTATCACTGCAGATGAGGTAAAAATGGTCTGTACTCTGTCAGCAGAAATTTAATGTTGAAATGATTCATTTTTGCTTCATGCAAACTAAGCGACCCAGGAAACATCACTAAAAACCACAAAGGCTTAAGTTGTCTATCAGTCATTTTGCCACCAAGCTTTGTTGAGTCACCACTCTGTTCTAGGTATTGTTCTAGGTACTGGAAGTATAGAAGTGCACAAAACACAATTTAAAAATACCAGTCTGTATAGATATATAAACAAATAAGTAATATATGTAATATGTTGGACAGATGATAAAGATTATATTATAAACCAAAGCAGGGAAGGCATGTTTAAAATTGCCATCTTAAAGTGGTAACTGAGAAGGTAATGCGTCTACAAAACATAAAATTGGTGTGTGAGCAAGTCACATGGACCATGTGAGTGTCAGCTTTGAGGCAGGGTTGACTAAAGCAGCTAAGCAGTGGTGAGCACTCAGGGAAGGAATCAGACAGCATTTGGAAGTAGGATTGCTGGATCATATGGAGTTCTATTTTTAATATTTTGAGGAACTGCCACACTGTTTTCTTTAGCGGCCATACTAATTAAAATTCCCATTAACAGTGCACCAGAGTTCCCTTCTCTCCATATCCTCACAAACACTTGGTATGTCATGTCTTTTTGATAATAACCATATTTTAATGGGTATGTAGTGGTATCTCACTATGGTTTTCATTTGCATTTCCCTGATGATTAGTGATGTTGAAAACCTTTAAATGTACTTGTTAGCCATTCATATGTTGACTTTGGAAAAATGTCTCTTCAATGTCTCTTCAAGTCCTTTGCCCATTTTTTAATCACATCATTTTTTATATGCTTTTGAGATGTATGAGTTCCTTATATATTTTGGATGTTGATCACTTATCAGATATGATATGCAAATATTTTCTCCCATTCTGTATTGATTCTTTTGCCATGCAGAAGATTTTCAGTTTGATGTAATTCCACTTATTTAATTTTGCTTTTATTGCTAATGCTTTTGGTGTCATATCCAAAAACTTGTTGCCAACACCCATGTCAAGATTTTCCCCTATATTTTCTTCTAATAGATTTATGGTTTCAATTCTTATGTATCTGTCTTTCATTCATTTTAAGTTAATTTATGTGAGTGGTGTAAGATAGGGATCCAGCTTTTTCTGCATGAGGTTATCCAGTTTTCCCAACACCATTTATTAAAGAGACTGTGCTTTCCCCATTGAATATTCTTGGCCCCATTTTCAAATATTACTTGATCATGTGTGTGTGAGTTTATTTCTGGGATGTTGATTCTGTTCCACTGGTATATGTATCTATTTTTATGCTAGGCACCATACTGTTCTGATTACTATAGCTTTGTGTTATAGTTTGAAATCAGGAAATTTGATGCCTCCAGTCTTCTTCCTCAGAATTGCTTTGGCTGTTTGGGGTCTTTTGTGATTCTATACAAATTTTAAGATTGTTTTTTATATTTCTGTGAAAAATGCCATTGGAATTATGATAGGGATTGCATTGAAACTGTAGATGACTTTGGGTAGTATGGACATTTTAACAATGTTAATTCTTCTAATCCATGAATATGAGGTATTTTTCTATTTATTTGTATCTTTAATATCATATTGGTGTATAGATCTTTCACTTCCTTGGTGTAATTTATTCTTGTGTATTTTATTATATTTGATGCTATTATAAATAGGATATTTTCTTTATTTTTTTCAGATATTTTATTGTTAGCATATAGAAATACAAATGGTTTTTGTATATTGATTTTGTATCCTGCAACTTTATTGAGTTTATTTGTCCTAATAATTTTTTCCTTTTTTTACTAGAGTCTTTAAGATTTTCTGTATAAAAGATCATGCCATCAGCATACAGAGACAATTTTACTTCTTCCTTTCCAATGTGGAGACCTTTTATTTCTTTTTCTTGCCTAATTACTCTAGCTAAGATTTCCAGAACTATGTTGAATAGAAGTGGTGAGAATTCACACCCTGTTTTGTTCCTGACCTTAAAGGAAAAGCTTTTAGACTTTCATTCTTGAGTATAATGTTAACTGTGGGTTTGTCATATATGACCTTGATTATATTGAGGTATGTTACTTTTATATCCAATTTGTTGAGTATTTTTTTAATTTAGTGGTGTATAGTTGATTTACAATATTGTGTTAGCTTCAGTTGTACAACAAAGTGAATCAATTATACATATACATATATCCATTCTTTTTTAGATTCTCTTCCCATATAGGTTATTACAGAATATTGAGTAGAGTTCCCTGTGCTATGCAGTAGGTCATTATAAGGTATATATTTTATTTATAGTAGTGTGTATATTTTTTAATCATGAATGGATCTTGAATTTTGTCAAATGCTTTTCCTTCATCTACTGAAATAATGGTAAGATTTTTGTTTTTAATTCTATTTGTCTTATATGATGTCGAACTATCCTTGCATTTCAGGGATAAATCCCTCTTGATTGTGGTATATGATCCTTTAACATGCTGTTGAATTCAGTTTGTTAGTATTTTCTTGAGGCTTTTGTATCTATATTTATCAGGTACAGTGGCCTGTAGTTGTATTTTCTTATAGTATTGTTGTCTGGCCTTGATATCAGGGTAATGCTGGCATCATAAAACAAGTTTGGGAGCATTACTTCTACTTCAATTTTTTAGAACAGTTTAGAAGGATTGGCATTAAGTATTTGGTAGAATTCATCTATAAAATCAAATGGTCCTAGGCTTTTTGTTGTTGTTTTTGGGAGGGTTTTGGTTATTGTTTTAGTCTCCTTACTTGTTTTTGGTCTGTTCAGATTTTCTTTTTATGATTCAAACCTCTTAGGTTGTATATTTCTAGGAATTTATCCATTTTTCCTACGTTGTCCAATTTGTTGTCATATAATTGTTTATAGTAGTCCTTTATTGTCCTTTGTATTTGAGTGATGTTAGTTGTAATGTCTTCTTTTTCATTTATAATTTTCATGTATTTGAATTTTAACATTTCAAAAAAAACATATCTTAATTTTATTGACATATTGTACTATTTTTCTATTCTCTATTTCATTTATTTCTGCTCTGCTCTTTGTTATCTTCTTCCTTCTGCTAACTTTGGACTTGCTTTCTTCTACTTTTTATAGTTCTTTGATATGTAAAGTTAGGTTGTGATTTTGTTTTTTAACATAGGCATTTATTAGTATAAATTTCCTGCTTAGCACTACTTTTGCTGTATCTCATGTTTTTGGTATGTTGTATTTCCATTTTTGTTTGTTTCAAAATATTTTTATTTCCCTTTTGGGTTTATCACAGACCCACTGGATGTATAGAAGCATGTGGTTTAATTTCCACAGTTTGTAAATTTTCCAGTTTTCCTCCTGTTGCTGATTTCTAGTTTTATAGCACTGCAGTCAGAAACATCTGGTAAAATATTGATTTCAATATTTTTTAAAAAATTTAGACTGTCTTGTGACCTAACATATGATCTATTCTGAAGAATGTTCCATGTGCCCTTGAGAAGACTGCGTTCTACTGCTGTTGGATGGAATTTTCTGTGAATTTCTGTTAGATCTATTAGGTCTAAAGTGTAGTTCAAGACCAACGTTTTCTTATTCATTTTCTGTCTAGGTGATATATCTATTGTTGAAAATGGGATATAGAAGTCTTCTACTCTTATTGAATACTGTCTACTACTCCCTTCAGATCTATTAGTATTTGCTTATTATATGTAGATGCTCCAATGTTGTGTGTGTACATATGTATACTTGCTATAGCCTCTTGAAGAGTTGATCCCATTATCATTATATAACCTTTTTGTCCCTTACAGTTTTTGACTTAAAACTTTTGACTTAAAGTCTATTTTGTTTGATACAAGTATAGCTATTCCTGCTTTCTTTTGGTTTCCATTTGTGTGGAATATCTTTTTTTCCTCTCTTCATTTTGAGTCTATATGTGTTCCAGAAACTGCAGTGAGTCTCTTATAGTCTGCATATACTTGTAGTTGGGTCTTGTCTCTTTTTATTTTTTATTTTTTTGTGTGTTTTTTAAGCTCTTTATTGTAATATAATTGCTTTACACTGTTCCTTTTTTAATTCAATCATCCACTCTGTAACTTTAATTTAGAGAACTTGACCCATTTATATTTAATGTAATTATTGATAGATAAGGACTTACTGTTGTTATCTTGTTCATGGTTTTTTGGCTGTTTTGTAGTGCCTTTTTTGCTTTCTTCCTTTCCTCCTACCTGCCTTTGTGAATAGATGCTTTTCTGTAATACTATACTTCCCCTTCTTTTTATTTTGTGTGTATCAACTATTGGTTTTTGTTTTGTTTTGTTGGCTTACTTGAAACATCTTATCAATATAACAGTCTATTTTAAGCTGATAATGCTCCACTGTCCTTTGTATATCCTGAAAACTGAGAGGTGGATCTAGATATATATATATGTTTTCAGGATATACAAAGGACAGTGGACCATTATGAGCTTGATTAAACTCAAGTTTGACTCCCTTATGAATGATTATTTGTGGTGTTATGTTCTTTCACTGGTAGATACCTAAGATCTAGTTTTTGTTCTTTTTGATGTTAACACCTGTTGATGCTTAATACCAGCATATGTTAAATCACTGGAAATTATAAAATATAATATCTTAATTATGTTGTGTTTTGTGATCTACTTGGAGAATAATTTTATAACGGAATATTTCCCCTCATCCACTATTTGCTTACTAGTAGTAGAATTCATGTAGGAAAGACAAGATATGCACAAGTTTCTTTTTTTTAAATATATATCTAGATTTTTAAAATATAAAATGTTGTCTGTCACTCTCATAGAGTGAGCATTACCATTACAGACAGTCCCTGACTTTTGCTGGTTTTGAGTTTATGATGGTGCGAAAGAGATATAATTTCAGTAGAAACTGCTCTTCGAATTCTGAATTTTGATCTTTTCCTGGACTAGCAGTATGAGGTACTATCCTCTCTCATGATGCTGGGCAGTAGCAGTGAGCCACAGCTCCCAGCCAGCCGTGCAATCACAACCAAAATGCTTGGAACCATTCTGTGCTTAGACAACCATTCTGTTTTTCACTTTCAGTACAGTAGTCAATAAATTGCATGAGATATTCAACAACTTTATTATAAAATAGGATTCTTGTTAGATGATTTTACCTATCAATAGGCTAATGTAAGTGTTCTGAGCACATTTAAGGTAGATGAGGATAAGACATGATGTTCTGTGGTGTATTAAGTGCATTTTTGATTTATATTTTCAATTTGTGATGAGTTTATCAGGACATAACCCCATCATAAGTTAAGGAAGATCTGTATTAAATTGTGAATGCAACATATTTGAAAGCCTACCAAAAAATGTCTAATTTCCTAGGAGACATAACTTGCCCAAACAGGTCCTTGTGAAGGTAGAAAGGTTAAGCAGATACTTTCCACAGTGGGGGAAAAGAAAGTAACAATAAGATCCTTATAGAAAACAAACAAACAAAAAACATCGAGCACAATGATTTTACAGAATTTTAATAACCATTTAGAATACTAAAGACTAAACTATTTCTGACCACAATAAAAAAATACAAATGAACAAAGTTTATTGATGATAGTAAAGCCTGTTTTTTTTCAAGTTCACAAGACACTACAAACCTCTTGCTTAAAATAACAATTCAAAGAAAGCTAAATGAAAATATTATCAAGGAAAACTTAATTAGAAATCATATGTCATGACCTGGTAAGGTTTATTTTAGGAATGCAGTAATAGTGTGATGTTAGGAAACCCTGACTTTTAATCCATCATTGTAATATAAATGAGTATAAAAATTATATGATCATCTCCATAGATGCTAAAAACATCTTACAAAATTTAATATCAATTCCTGATGTTTACTAAAAAAGATATTAATTAGTTTCCTTAACATGATAAAAATGTATATATTACATTCTCAAAGTCAGTATGTATACACAATTTATATCTCAATAGTAAAAGACAGGATTTGAATTTACAATTTTGTCAAAAATAAAAAACACCAAGGAATATATTTAGCAAGACATATGCAAGACTACTGTAGTGTAAACTATAAAAACACTGCTGGGTGAACTAAAGGAAGATCTAAGTAAATCGACTTATATGATATTCATGAATTAAAAATTTCAGTGTTATTAAAATATTAATTTTCCCCCAAATGACCTGTAGCCAAGTTTCTTAACCTCAGCACTCTAGACCTTCTGGACTAAATAATTTTTTGTTGTCGGGGTCATTGTGTCCTGTGCATTGTGGAATATTCAGCAATATCCCTGGCCTCTGCTTACTAGATACTTCCCCCAGTTATGACAAAAAAATGTCCTTAGACATTGTCAAATGTCCCCTGGGAAGGTGAAATCAGCCCAGCTGAAAATCACTTATCTCTAGGACAATTCAATTTCAAACATAATCCCAGCAGGACTTTTGTAGAAATAACAACATGATTTAAAAATATATGTGGATAAGCAATGCACCTAGATTACCAAAGCACTCCCCCCAACCCCCACAATAAGACTAGTCAACATCCATCATCATACATGGTTATTTTTTTTTTCTTGTGATGAGAACTTTTAAGATCTACTCTTTTAGCAACTTTCAAACATGCAATACAGTATTACTAACTACAGTCACCATTTTGTGTATTACATCCCCGCAACTTATTTATTTTTTAATTGGAAGTTTGTACCTTTTGACCTTCTTTATCCATTTTGCCCATCCCTTAACCCCAATCTCCACCTCTGACAACCACCTATCTGTTCTCTGTATCTGTGACCTCTCTCTCTCTTTTTTTTTGTTGATACCGCATATAAGTGTGGTAACATGATATTTGTCTTTCACTGTCTGACTTATTTTACTTAGTATAATGCCCTCGAGGTCTATCCATGTTGTCACAAATGGCAAGATTTCTTTCTTTTCTTAATGGCTAAATACTATTTCAGTGTGTGTATGTACGACTAATATATATACACACATACACACACATATTAGTCATATATACATATATATATATATATATATAAATCACATTTTCTTTATCCCTTCTTCCATTGATGGACACTTAGGTTGTTTCCATATTTTGACTATTGTAAATAATGTTGCAGTGAACCTCGTAATAGAGACACACAGACACACACATATACAGCATTATATATATATATATATATTTTTTTTTGATTTAGTGATTTTCTTCCTTAAGCTAGATACCTAGAAGTGGAATTGCTGGATCATATGTAGTTATGTTTTTAATTTTTTGAGGTATCTCTATGCTGTTTTCCACAGTGGCTGCACCAATTTACATTCCCACCAACAGTACACAAGGGTTCCCCTTTCTCTACATCCTCTCTGACATTTGTCATTTCTTGTTTTTTTGATGGTAGTCATTCTAATAGGTATGGGGTAATATCTTGTAGTGGTTATGACTTGTATTTCCCTGATGATTAGTGATACTGAGCACTGTTTCATGTACCTGTTGACCACCTCTATGTCTTCTTTAGAAAATGTCTATTCAGATCCTTTGCCTATTTTTAAATTGGAGTGTTTATTTTTTGCTATTGAGTTATAATTCAAAGCTCTCTTGAAAAAGAAAGACTACCTTACTGCAAGACTTTCTATAAAACTATGGTAATCAAGATGATGTGGTACTGGAATGAGGATTGACAAATGGATTAATAGAACAAGATCAAATCAACTCAGTCTTACATGGCATTTGAGTTTTGACAAAGATACCATAGAATTCCAGTGAGGAAAAAAGTGTCTTTTTAACACACTTTCCTTGTACAACTAGATATACATACAGCAAAAAAATGAACAAGATGAACCTTGACCCCATCTTATATCAAACACAAAATTACCTAAATGTAAGAGTCAAATAGCATGCTGTTTTTAGGGAAACAAAAGGAAAATATTTTCAAAACAGGGAAATATTTTCTTATTTAAAAATACTAAAGTTTCTTAGATGGAACATAGAGGAAAATATCATAAAAATTGATACAATGGACATCTTTAAAATATTTTTTCATCAGAAGATGTTATTAAATAATATGTACACCACAGGTTCTGAGAAAATATTCTCAAAACATATGTCTAACAAAAGACTAGTATCGAGGGCACATAAAGAACTGCTATAAATTAATAAGATAAACAATCTAATTTTTAAAAAGGGCGAAAGATATGAAGAAGGATATATAGCAAGTGGGAGTGTAAAATAGTACCAGCACTTTGAGAAATGTTCTGGTTCTTTCCTATACAACTAATGATTTACTTACTCTAAGACCCCACAATTCCACTCCCAGATATTTACCAATTAAAAAAAGAAAACTAATGTCAACAAAAAGATTTATGTATAAATTTTCATAGTGACTTTGTTCATAATAACCAAAAAGGGCAAACAACCCAGGCGCCTGTGAATAGAAGAATGGATAAACAAACTGTTATATATTCATGTACTGTAATACCATTCAGCAATGAAAAGGAGCAAAATACAACTACATGAAACAACATGAGTGAATCATACAAAATGTATACAGTTTAATTCTATATAAATGATGTTCCAGAATAGTGAACACTAGGGAGGACTGTTGAAGATTTACTAGAAATAGATGTAAAGAAACATTTTGGGTGATAAGAACATTCTGTATCTTGACAGTTGTTTGGGTTACACATATATGCATTTGTAAAAATTCAATAAACATACACTTAGAATGTGTTCATTTAGTTGTATGTTAATTTTATAGCAACAAAAAATGAACATTAATGACATGCATACTGAAGTAATGAGACAGGTATCTGTCTTCAAGTTAACTTGAAATGCATCAAAAATATGTTGCTTTAATAGATGAGGATAAGGGTAAATGTGATAAAAGTATAGATAAAAGTATAGAAAATGTTCATAGTAGAATCCAGGTAGCAGATATACTGAGGTTCATTATAAAATTCTGTCAACTTTTCTGTTTATCTGAACCTTTACTTGATAACGTGTTGAGGAAAAAATTAACGGAGTAATGTATATAAAATATGACCCTCCGATTTTCTTTTCAACCAGTCTGAGCTTCAGTATAAAGACCAAGGGAAATCATGAATATGCCAGAAAATGTGGGACATTTTTCCTATAGGCACTTTATGAGAGTCTATTGGAGAACAGGCATCTAGAAGAACTAGAGAAGTGAGAACATAAGGGTTAATGTAGAATTACAGCTGTTAATTTTAAAAGAAGTGATAGTTATATTATCACAATCTTACAATCTATAATAAATTAATTAACCTAAGTTAATCATTCTCAAAATTGAGTATTCGTGATAATCATGTGGGAAATCTGTTAAAAAAAACTTCTTGGCCCCACCTTGAGAGACCCTGATTTTTGTGTCTGCAGTGGAAGCTACTAATTTGCATTTCTAATGAGCTCTCAGGTGGTACTGATGTCTCTGGTCTACAGAATACACATTAAGTAGCACTGATACAAGCCATGGCTGCTAACATCACAAAAGGAAAGACAATCAAATATGTGCCTTCTAATTGAAATGCACTGTGCCACCTATGGCAATGTCATGCCAAAAGCAAATGAAGCTAGAATCGAAACAAGTCTGTATATCTTATTTCAATTATATTGAAAATATAAGAGCTATAGAAACATATTAAACAATGCCATGGAAATAAATTCAACAGAGTCAAGACTACAGAAAACGCTACAGGACCAAGGACCTAGTTACTTTAACAAAAAATTGCAAGGAAATAAGACATAAAGAGAGAAAAACATAGTTTAAAAGAGAGTCAAAATTCATATCAACCTATTGCAATATCTGAACCTTATTTTGACCCTAATGCAAAAACAAATGATAAGTGACAAGGATAAATGAGGGAGTTTGAATACTGGCTTTTTGTGATGCTATTAAGAAATAGCTGTTATTTTTTAGGCATACCACAGATTCATTATGGTCTTAAAAATAACAAGTCCCATCTTTTCTAGATACATTAAAAATATTTACATTTGAAATATATATTGTCTGAAAACTTCTATAAAGTAACTTTGCTGAGGTGGCAATTGTGGGATAGGTTAGACACAGTTAAGTATGAGTTACTGAAGCTGTGCAATTCATATATGGAAATTCATTATACTACTCTCCCTACTCTGGTAAACATTTGATCTTCCCACAATAAATGTTTTAAATACTTTTAAAAATTATAATAACAAAAGAATAATTAATTACTTTGCAAATCTTTGGGCAGTGTTTTTAAGAGATTGTCATTAAATGATACATACAGGGTGAACCATTGCATAATGGACAGATTGAAATCAACTGTCAGAGTCTATTTCATGTTGTAAAAAGTTCCTTATAAACATCTTAGAACAAAGTTGATTTACCAGTCATCAGGAAATACCCGAGAAGCACAGGCTGAAAGAAATTTGAAAAATAAAGTTACACCTAGATCAAGAAAATTCATTAAAACAAAACAAAACACTGCTGCTCCCCTCCATTCTTCCATTTAGGTTTGGCAAATGTTATTATAGCAAATTCCATCTCCAATTCAACATTGCAGCTATTTTTCAATATATTACCTCCTGTTATTTGCTTCCTTGCTAGTTTAAGGGAATTAGTATGCATTGCAAATTTTGATTTTGTTAGTGTAAAGGTAGCTAAGTAAAATGAAATAATTCTGTTTACCTACCTTAATTTTAGAAGTTTATATAACTTTTTTTTTCATATTTTGGTAAGTCTGCTTTTCACTTGATGATACTTATACATTCTTGAGTTGCTTTGCATAATAAAATGTATACTAAACAATTGTTTTAAGATATACAATTGTATAATGTGTCAGTTGTTCTCCAAAGGGATAGTTTATACCATCATGAGCCCTACATAAATAGACATTTTCCAGGCCATCACAATTAACTAATATTATCAAAATATTTCATTATTGTCAGTTTATTGGGGGAAAATGTTCTGCAACTGCATGTCTTTAACTCCCAATGTAGTTGAGAATTATTTAGTGTGTGCATTTGCACCGGTCTTTAGTGATCTGCTTATTCATAGCCTTCATCTATTTTTTAATGGATCATTTGCCCATTTTTATTGATTTGTAGGTCTCACTGATGTATTCTAAATATAATTTCTTAATTTGTTAGATATATTGCAAATGTATTCTCCCAACTGGTTGCTCTCCTTTGAAATGTGTCTTTTTAAAAAGTTCTTATTGAAGTATAGTTGATTTATAATGTTGTGTTAGTTTCAGGTATACAGCAAAGTGACTCAGTTATGAATATATATATATAAAAATAAGTATATATATATATATGTGTGTTTATATCCATTTTTTTAAAGATACTTTTTCCCATATAGGTTATTATAGAATATTGAGTAGAGTTCCCTGTGCTATACAGTAGGTCCGTATTAGTTATCTATTTTATATATAGCAGTGTGGATACGTTAATCCCAATCTCCTAATTTATCACTTCCTTTCACGTTTCCCCTTTGATAACCATAAATTTGATTTCAAGATCTGTGAGTCTGTTTCTGTTTTGTAAATAAGTTCATTTGTATCATTTTTTATTAGATTTCACATAAGTGAAATCATATCATATTTGTCTTTCTCTGTTTGACTTACTTCACGTAGTATGATAATCCCTATGTCCATTCATGTTGCTACAAATGGCATTATTTCATTCTTTTTTATGGCTGAATACTATTCCATTGTATATCTGTACCACATCTTCTTTATCCATTTGTCTGTTGATGGACATTTAGGTTGCTTCCATGTCTTGGTTATCGTAAACAGTGTTGCAGTGAACATTGGGATGCATATAACTTTTCAAATTATGGTTTTCTCCAGATATATGCCCAGGAGTGGGATTGCTAGATCATATGATAGTTCTATGTTTAGTTTTTTAAGAAATCTCTATACTGTTCTCCACAGTGGCTTTACCAATTTACATTCCCAGCAGCAGTGTTGAGGGGTTCCCTTTTCTCCACACTCTCTCCAGCATTTATTGTTTCTAGATTTTTTGATGATGGCCATTCTGACCCATGTGAGATGATACCTCATTGTAGTTTTGATTGCCATTTCTCTAATAATTAGTAATGTTGGGCATCTTTTCATGTGTTTTTTGGCCACCTGTACATCTTCTTTTGAGAAATGTCTATTTAGATCTTCTTCCCATTTTTGGATTGGATTGTTTATTTTTTTGATGCTGAGCTACATGAGCCATTTGTATATTTTGGAGATTAATCTCTTGTCATTTGCTTTGTTTGCAAATATTTTCTCCCATTCTGTGGGTTGTCTTTTCATTTTGTTTATGGCTTCCCTTGCTGTGCAAAAGCTTATAGGTTTAATTTGGTCCCATTTGTTTTTGTTTGTTTGTTTGTTTTTATCTTCATTACTCTAGGAGGTAGATCAAAAAGACATTGCTGCAATTTATGTCAGTGTTCTGCCTATGTTTTCTTCTAAGAGTTTTATAGTATCTGGCCTTACATTTAGGTCTTTAATCTTTTTTGAGTTTATATTTATGTATGGTGTTAGGGAGTCTTCTAATTTCATTCTTTCACATGTAGCTGTCCAGTTTTCCCAACACCAATTATTGAAGTCTGTCTTTTCTGCATTGTATATTCTTGCCTCCTTTGTCATAGATTAGTTGACCATAGATACTAGAAAAATCAGGCTCCCTGACCTTGGACAATACTACAAAGCTACAGTAATCAAAGCAGTATAGTACTGGCACAAAAACAGAAATATAGATCAGTGGAACAGGGTAAAAAGTCCCCAAATGTGTCATTTTTATTATATCTAAATGTTTGACTTGATGTACTTACCCTCTTAGTGATGGAAATTTACATTACTGGATGTCTCATATTACCTATTTTATTGAAGTAATGTTTTTGTTTGTTTTTGTTTGGGGGGCGCTCATGGGCTCTAGAGTGCAGGCTCAGTAGTTTTGGCATATGGCCTTAGTTGCTCCATGGCATGTAGGATCTTCCTGGACCAGGGATCGAACCCATGTCCCCTGCATTGGCAGGCGGATTCTTAACCACTGCGCCACCAGGAAAGTCCCTGAAATAATATTATTTTAAATTTCTAATATTTAATTCAAATAACTTTTACATGTATTATATATATATTGTGTCTGCTGTCAGGTAGAGTGTTAAGTACTTTAAATATTTAAAGGAGGAAAGTCAGGGTGGTGGGGTGGTGGGATGAGTTGGGAGATTGGGGTTGACATATATGCTAATATGTATAAAATAGATAACTAATAAAAAATTTATTTTTGAAAAAATAAAATAACTACACAGAAAGAAAAAAAAGTCTTAATAATTAGAAAATAAAATCTCAACGCAATCCCAGTGACATAATAATCCTTAGCAGAGGATGAAATATAAGTATAGAGAAGTTGACTGAATTATCTCAACTCAAACTACTAGTAAGGAATGAAACTAGAATTTTATTCAAAGGCATTTTATGGCCAAACTGAAACTCTTTTTGTTATGCTATGATGCAACTCTTTTTGTTGACCTAATCATGAGCTGTGAGCTTAATGAAGGCAGGAACTATATTCTATGTATTCAATTTATAAACTATACTCACCTTCATGGAGCCAGTACTAAATTAAGATATATTAAAGGAATAAATGAGTTAAAGAGCCCACTCTTGGCAAAATGCATTTAATCAATAAGATATTAACTTTTAGAGGTGCTTTGGCAACATTTTAAGAGGGAGAGTAAGTCTGTCTCTTTAGATTATGATTTACTTAGTAAAACTTGGCAGGTACAAGATATTTGGAGGAACAGGGATCAAGTCTTTCAAGAGTCTCTGATGTCTTTCCATATATGCCATCACCACCTATGCTCCAGGTTGTTATCTTTTCTCCCTCTAGGTAAGAGTTGTACATACATGAAGTTGTGTGTTCATTAACTGTCAGCCATTTGATGTAACTTGAAATTCACTGTGGGCATGTCTTCAGAGTCCTTCTGCATCTGGTGGACATTCTGCACATTGTATTTAGACATAACATGCGTGATTAGAAACAATAACTAGAGTATATATTTAGTTTTTAAAATATAGACTGGAAAAGGGGCAAGGCTACCACTGTAGTTCAATTAAATTTATTACCATTCAGTACTTATCAGTGGTTCACATAATGCTGCATTTGGCCTAATTAGTGGTGACACTAACAGAGTAGATAATTTATATTTTTAAGAAATTTATAATGTATCTGAGTGAAGAAGTCATATTAGCATTGCCTAAAATGTGGTTATCTGATTTGGGTGCATCTTAGGATTTGATACTTAGATACTGTCTCTCCCTATTGACATTGCCACCAAGTCATGATGGACCTAGGGTTCCAAATACTGACTGCTTCAGAGAACTTGTGTTTCTCTACCATTTTCTTTCTTATTCCTAGTATATACCATATTCTCACTTTGATCCAGAATCTCTTTATATTTCACCTCTGAATATTGCTTTGTACATAGTACAATTTCAGGAACCAGAAAAATAAGAATAGCTTCACCATTTACTAGTGTGACCTTAAGTAAGTTATATAACTATTTTTTAGAATGAATTTTCTCATCTGTTAAATGAGAGTAATAATAAACATGTTATAGAATATTGTAAGAAATAATGAAAGAAAGAATTCCACTTTGGTTATGATGGAACAGCTTAAAAGCTTAGCCTTCCTGCTGAGACCAATTACATAAAATGAGTAAAATAAAAAGAAATACCATATGAAGGCATTGAAGAGCAAGGCAAGGCATCCACAATTGAGAGACCCAGTTTTCAGAGAAAGTAGAACTGCAAAGAAGTGTGTGTAGTACTGTGTGTGACTTTTCCCCTCAATGAGTTTGCCTCTTCCTGAACTGCAGAACAACAGCATGATAAGCCAAGCAGAAAGGAGAAACTGGGAAGGTAGGTAGAGATGTCAGCACAGTAACTGGAGTTCAAGTCTCCCCAAAAGAGGGGCTGTGTAGATTCTCTGGCTTTCAGTTGAAGACACTGAAAAACTAAGCCATAGGAGTGGGCAAACCAAAATAGAGCAGGGTTTACAAGACAAAAACTCAGCCATGAAAAGTTGCCATTCCTGGTTGAATTCAGGTGCTTGTGCCTCTAGTCTAACTTTCTGCCAATAACAGAACTAATACACATCTGGAAAAAGGTATCGCCATCCTAAATCTCTGAAATTTTCAATATGAAGTGTCTGGCATTCAATAAAAATTACCAGGTTCACAATGACACAAAAGGACACCTTCAGGTGAAACAAAAATAAACTCAGAGGTACAGGAAGAGATGAAGAACACAAGAAAGGGTAAATATATAAAGAAAATTAAATGAACACTGATAAGTTAAAACAACAATGATAATGTATTCTGGAGTTTTAAATATGTAAAATTTAAATATATGATAGCAACAGCACAAAAGGTGTGAAGGGGCTAAATGATATATCATGTTTTAAGGTACTTTGGAAAGTGGAAAAAAGCCTGGATTTATGATAAATGCTAACAAGTTAATAATGCATAGTAGCATATCTAGAGAAAATAATTTAAAATGTGTAACAAGTGACAACATGAAAAGGAAAAATGGAAAAATCAGTGAGTAAAACAATAACAGATCCATTTTCGAATGGCAAGAAACGACAAAGTAACATGAGGAAAGTAACTTGAGATAGCTGACTTAAATAGAAAATAGTGAGTAGAATGATATATTTAAGCCCAAATATTTAAGTGTTCACACTGCATCTTCATGGACTAAACAGTCCACTTAAAACATTGTTTGTCAGTCTGGACTTAAATTTTGTTATATTGCTTACAAAAGACCATTTAAATAATAGGAACACAGAAAAAACTGAAATTAAAAGTACATAAAATGAATTGGGAGATTGGGGTTGACATATATATGCTAATATGTATAAAATAGATAATGAAAAAAATTTATTTTCAAAAAAAGTACATAAGCAAGCGTACTATGTAAATCCTAAGCAATGAGAACCAATATGGTTATACTAATGTCAAAAAGTGTAAAATTTGAAAGAATTACAAAAGATTAAGTAGAATATTTCATTATGATAAAATACTTAATCCACATGCATACACACAAAATAAACGTAACTCCAAACTATAAAACAAGTAAAAGAAACTGGCATATGTTTAAAAGGGATAACCAACTAGGACCTGCTGTATATAGCACAGGGAACTCTGCACAATATTCTGTAACAACTTAATTGGGAAAAGAATTTGAAAAAGAATAGATACATGATATGTATAACTGAATCACTTTGGTGTACACCTGAAACTAACACAACATTGTTAACCAACTATACTCCAATACAAAATAAAAAGCTGAAAAAAAAAAAAACCTGGCATAAAGAAAATAACTAGTCAAATTGATAATCATGATAAGAGATTTTTAATATCTCTCAGTAACTGATAGAACAGAAGGGGCAGTAATTATAGCAAAGATTTTTAAAACAATTAACAAAACTGACCACACACAGACATATATGCAAACAACAACTGCAAAATGTGTAAGGCTACATGGAATATTTATCAATATTGACCAATTGCTAAGCAATTTAATCAATTTTGAACAGATTTCAAGTTTTAAATCATACATAGTTTTTTTTCAATGAGGCAGAATTAGACAAAAATTAGTTAAAAAAAATGTTAACTGAATTAACTTTAAAATCCTTAAATGTTTAGAAATTAGAACATTTGAAAACTGAATCTTCTAAGAAGAAATAAGAAATAGAAATTAGGAAATAATTTTAAATACTTTGTGAAGATAGTACTTGTCAGATCTTCTGGGAAGCAGTTAAAAGAACTCTCAACAGGAAAATTATAGTCTTAAATCCATAAATTAGAAAAGGACAGCTCAGCATATAAAAAAAGATAACATACAATGATCCAATGGGATTTCTACCTGGAATGCAAGATTGGTTTAACCTATGAAAAATCAATGTAATATACCATGTTAATAAAGAGAAAAATAATTTTATGTGATCATCTCAATAGATACAGAAAAAGCATTTGACAAAATTCAACACCATTTCATGATTAAAAACACTCAACATTTTATTTAGGAATAAAATGGAAATACCTCTACTTGATAATGGACATCTATGAAAAACCTATGGCTATATCAGACAAGTGTGTATGTCTGAAAGCTTTCCTTCTAAAAATCAGGAACAAGACACAAATATTTACTCTCACTGCTTCTATTCAACATTTCTCTGGAGGTTCTAACCAGGTCAATTAGCAAGAAAAAAAATGATTCAGATTGGAAAAGAAGAAGTAAAAAGTCACTATTTGTAAATAACATGATTGTATGTATAGAGAAGCCCGGAGAATCGACAAAAAACTATTAGTACTAATAAATGACTCACAAGATGCAGATACAGATCAACAGATAAAAATTAGTTATATTTTTATGAACTAACAATGAAGAATCTGAAAAGGAAATTGGGGAAACAATGCTATTTAGAATAAAATATGTGAAAATATCTTTTTAAATAAGTGCAATACTTGTACACTAAAGCCTACAACACATTGGTGAAAAAAATTGAGGCAGATCTAATAAATGAAAATTGCTTCATAATCATGGATTGGAAGACCTGACATTGTTTAGGTAGCAGTTTTCCCCAAATTGATCTTCAGATTCAATGCAATCCCTGTCACATTTCCAACTGCCTTTTTTATAGAAATAAATAAGCTCATCATAAAATTCATAAGAAAACGCAAGGGGCCCTGAATAGCTAAAATAATATTGAGAAAGAAGAACAAAGTTGGAAGACTTACACTTTCTGATTTCCAAACTTACAATAAAGTTACAGTGATCAAAGCAGTATGGTACCAGCCTAAAGATAGACATACAGACCAATGCATTAGAACTGAGAATCCAGAAGTAAACCCATACATCTGTGGTCAACTGACTTTTGACAAGGGTGCCCAGACCATTCAATAGGGAAAAAATAGTTTTTTCAACAAATGGTGCTGGAACAACTGCAAAAGAATGCAAAAGAATTATTTTGAACCCCTATCTCACACCATTACAAAAATTAGATCAAAATGGATCAAAAATCTAAGAGCTAGAACTATAAACCCCTTAGAAGTGAATATAGATATAAATCTATGTTACTGCAGACTATGCAACAGTTTCTTAGTTATAATAGCAAAAAGCACAAGCAACGAAAGATAAAATAGATATGTGGAATTTCATCAAAATTAAAAACTTTTGAGCATTAAAGGATACTAACAAGAAAGCAAAAGTACAATCCACAGAATTGGAGAAAGTACTTGGAAATCATGAAACTGAGACTTCTATTTAAAATATAGAAAGAACTCTTGCAAGTCAATAATAAAAAGACAACTAGCCCTGTTAAAATGGTCAAAGGATTTGAAAAGCCATTTCTCTACAGGAGATATGTAAATGTTCAATCAGCACACAAAAAATTAAAAAGTGAAAGTATCAAACTGGAAGAAATAAAACTATTCAAACAACATAATAGTGTACATACAAAATCCAAATGAATCTATAGATAAATTATAAGAAATAATATAGCAACATATCAAGATACAAGGTAAATAAAAATTTCAATTTTTTAAAAGGATGCAATTTACAATTGCTTAAAAAAATCAAATATCTAGGAATAATTTTAACAAAAATTGTGAATGGACTTTATACAGAGAACACAAAACATTACTGAGGGAAATTAAAGAAAACACACTTCTTCCCCAAATTTGGGCGATATTGTGCGTATGCAATGAAAAAATGATGTAACAGAAATGTCAGTTTTCTCTTAATTTATCATTTCACTGCAATCTGAAACAGTATCAATTTGTCAAAATCAATAAACTGATTTGAAAATTTATATGGAAAGGCAAAGAGCTGAGACAATCTTTAAGAAAAATGAAGTTGGAGGACCTAACTTCTAAATAAATTTATTATCAAGTATAGCAATTGACTCAATGTATTAACACAAATGTACAAAGAGACTACAAGAACAGAAAAACAGGAAAAAGTGGTGAACTTACGACAAAGACAGCAGTTCACTGCAGTGGCAACAAGAATTTGCCATAATTTATGAATTCACAAAATTCCAGAATTTGTGAATATGTTATGTTACATAGCAAAGAGGAATAAAGGTTGCAGGTGAAACCAATTTGCTAATTAGCTGATCTTAAAATAGGGAGATTACCCCAAATTTTATGGATGGGCCCAAAGTAATTACTCTTAAAAATAGAAGGAGCAGAAATTGGCATAACAGTGTAAAGCATTTATACTCCAATAAAGAGCTTAAAAAAAAAAAAGTAGAAGGAGGAGGAAGAGGGGGTCAGAGTCAGAGCAAGATGCAACTGCAGAAGAATTTGATCCATTATTGCTGGCTTTGATGATGGAGGAAGCGCGTAGGAGCCAGGAATGTAAATGACCTCTAGAGATGAAAAAGGCAAGGAAATGGATTTTCCTCTAGAGTGTCCAGAGGGAGATACAGCCCTACAACAACTTGACCTTAGCTGGGTGAGACTCATGTCAGACTTCTGACCTAGATAATTATAAGATAATAAATTTGTGTTATTCTAAGTCATCAAGTTTGCAGAAATGTATTAAAGCAGCAATATAAAAGTAACACAAGTTTCATTATGGGGAAGTATGAACCCTAGCCTCTGATATCACACCATACACAAAAATTAATTCCAGATATTTGTCTACCTAAATGAGAAAAGGTAGATAAATGAAGAAATAAAGAAATATAGAAGGAAGTAAGAAACCTTTAAAGGAAATATAGCAAAACATCTTCATGACTTTGGTTTAGACAAAATTTCTTAAACAGGAAAAAACTGCACAAGGCATAGATAATAACAAAAGTAAAAGCTTCTACTTTTTAATGTAATAAAGTATTACATAAAATAAAAATGTAATAGGAGTACTAGTTTCTTAATGATAATATATGCCGGGAGCAAAGTGAAATGCAAGCCATGTAGTAGAAAAAAATAATCACCTGGACTCATACCCAGATTATACAAAAAAATTCTATAAATCAACAAGTAAAAGACATACCAATTAAAAAAGTAATCAAAGGGACTTGAGCAGTCACTTCATCAAAGAGGCCGCCTTTGTCCAGCAGCAGAATGAACATGTGGCAGCTACATACAAAATCACGGATGACCGTCATATACAAAATGGAAAAGAAGCCAGACACAAAAGAGTACATACTGTGTGCTTGCATTTATATAATGTTCAAAAGCAAGTCTAATAACCCTGTGGTTTTAAAAGTCAGGACAATGCTTCGCAATGGCACAGGCTTTGTGACTGGGTACGGCAAACAAGGGAGGCTTCTCTGAGTAATTTTTTATTTCTTGATCTGCGTGCTAGTTACACACTAGGTGTGTTCAAATTATGAAAATGTATCAAGGTGAACACTCATGATTCATGCATTTACAAAAAAATGTTTACTATCCTTTGATAAGTTGAGCATAAACAGAAATAAAGAAACAAATACCAGTATCTAGTGTAAAAAAAAAAAAAAAAACACTTACCTGGCTCTTATTAATCCCTCAATAGGTGGTAGCTGTTAAATTATTCTCTTAAATCTTTTTTTCTCCTACTTTTTTCTAGTGTGTTAGGAAACAACCTCCCTTTCTCATTTTATTACTCATTTCAACTAGACAATGTGGAAAAGACTAGTGTTGATGATTATTTCCTGATTATTATCAAGAAAGTTCTGAAATGTACCAGTAATCAGTATTTTTAAAAAAACTATTCTGATTAAATTTCATTTTTATTAACTTTCACTGCTAGTACCTACTGATGTAACGTTTTCCACAATTTTGCCATATAGATAATATATTGTACTGTACTTATATACACTTGCGCACATATACACACATTTATTCTTACATGTATGTATACATACTGTGTGTGTGTGTATATATATATATATGGTATTTCTAATACAGTTCAGATTAAACAGGTTTTTATCAGAATGTACCTTCTAAAATAGTATTCATTAGAAAACACATTCTATGTTTTAAAGTACAGACTATAAAATAAGCTTTATGAATGTATGGATGTAATTGTATATCCAAAAAAACAAAAACCAAGTTTAAGATAGGCAAGTAAAAGTGTGGTTCAAAAAATTCTTCTCAGTTGTTTACTACTTGTACTATTTTAGTATTTATCCATATTTTTCTCTTTAAAAATTACTCCATGAAGAACCAGGGCAGGAATTATTCTTTATGTTTTATACCTGAGGAAAGTGAGGCTCAGAAAAGTTACATGATTGTCTCAAGTTCACAAAGTTAAATAAGCTTCAGATTCAAGGAAAAAAACAAAACCAAAAATGCTCAGGTCTTCTTTTTCTAGTTAAATCCATTCTTATTGTCCCCTGACTCCAGTCTCACTCCCCATTCAACCAGCTCCTCTCACTGCTTTGCATATGCCTTGTACTGAGAATAAGGAAGGCCCATGTAGGTGCTAAGGCTATAAAGAGAAGCTGCTAAGAGTACAGGTGAATGTTAAGAATATGAGCTTTGAATTACAGGTAGGGTTTGGATTGCTTCTGAGTAGAGAGAAGAGCCATATTAATGGGGGAAGTTACCACCAAAGAGGGCATATGCAGCTGGTGATGAGGAAACTAAACCACTTAGAATGGACCCTGACAGTGTTAAGATGGGAAGAAGAGAGAGAAGGTTGGAAACAATTACAAGTAATTCAACCTAAAGAATTGGTATTAGTTGATGAAACTCCCCAGCAGTCTATTGGATTTTAAGGGCATGTTTTTGTTTCCTGTTTAGCTCAGTTAGGAATAGAGGAGAAGATAAGACTTCCTAGATGGGAATTTGCCTCATATAGCAAAACCTTAAGCACATTTCAAATGACAGATGTTCATCTTGACCCATTCAAATCTCTTTAGCGTAATTTGCCTTAGTAAATATGTTTTCATATATTTAAAAAAATTTTCATTCAAAAGAGTTTCACAATTTGAAAAGTGTTCCATGCAGAAAAAGGGAAACATACAAAAAATATTCTTTATGGGGCAGGAATGGGGGAAGAAACTATAAGAAAAAAAAACTCATTTTATTATACTTCTTTTAAGTTATTCTGGTGGTCCTTCTGTCTCTGAATTTGATCCTACACCCAGTCCTGTCATTTTCCATCTGAATATATTGTGACTCCAGTTTTGTTCTAGTTACCACTTGGACTTTACCTATATCTTTCTATTTGTCCAACGTTTGCCCTCTTACCTCTCTCCAGTCTGTCAGGATAGCATTACTCACCTTTCAGATTGGCAAATATCCAACAAGTCTGACAACATTCTCCTCAAAAAAAAAAAAAAAGTTACTTTTACATATTGTTAGAGGCATGCAAACTTACAATTCCTATGGAGAGCTTATTGGCAATACCTAGGAACATTTCTTATACATGTGCATTTTTTACCCAGCAATACACCTTTGGTATTCTATCCTCAAGTAATTAAAGTTAAAAATATGAAAAGATATATGCCTCAGGCTATGAATTGTAGAACTTTGCAATTGCAAGACTGGAAAGTGGTAGGGGATTGGTTAAATAAACAGTGATGCATTTGTCCTTTGGAATACTGTAAGAAGGATAAGATATGTCTCTGTATACTACCATAGTATGATCTTTACCACTTATCTAAAGGAAGAGGGACACAAATATAAATGCATATTTGCTGATAAATTTTCCATTTTTAAAAATATCAAATAAACAGAAATCATTAATTATAGGGGAAGAGAGGGAATACAGTGGAGGAAGTTATTTGTAGATTTGACTTTGAATACACATAAGTACATAAAAATAAAACTAAGTGAAAAGCAATGCAGAAAATCTAAAGCAAGATGAAATAAGTGAACCTGTGTATCACAGTGAAGGCGTACCTAGCGCAGAGGAACTATTCTAAATGACATTAAAAGCAAAGTGATTTGACCACATATTCCAAGTGGGATATATCCTATGGACAAAATGAGCTGCAAAGAGACTTGAATAGTTATAAGCAATTATCTTTTTGGTGGTCATGGTCATGTTGGTATTTTTATTCAGAGACTTAGGTGTGTATTGTCTAATAAAACAGAGAGTAAGTATATTAGTGCCATGGAAACCAGGACTGTCACTGTGAGAAAAAGGAGATACAGATGATAGATTGGTTAAGTAAAAATCCTGTGATCTTAAATTTGAATTTAAAGCATGAGCTCAAGATATATTACAACTTTAAAACAAAGCTCTGTCTATGAAAAGTTCTAAAAACAGTGACAAACCCCTGGGGCAGTGAGTACCATTATTACTTGTACCGTGGTCTCAAAGTATTACTTCCTGCAGAGCTGGGATTTCTTGGTGAAAAGGTCAACTCCAAGTCTTATGCAGTAAATGTATGTGCTGAACCTGGAGTAATTTCTCATACCTGAAAGAAAGGAAATTACCACAGATTACTATTTGGAGACCCTCCCGGTAGTCAAAAGTGGAAAAAATTGTGTATGAATCAGTTGATAACTTCATACAAATATGTTTATAACTGAGTTTTTAATGATATTTTAAAAGTGCTTATGTATCATTATTTTAACAGTATCATTATTTATAAATTAAAGGGAAATATCAGTCATGTATCCTCTCTCCTTTCATAAGCTATACCCCAGAGACCAAATAGTTACTGGAGGAACACTTTTTAATAGCAATATTAAAGTGAATATAGAATAATAAGTGAATATAGAATGATTGAAATTGGCCATTATGTTGTAGGTCATGATCATCAATGGCTGTTAACACCAGAAAAATAGAGACAATCTCCTGAAGTACCCAATGCCACGAATGAGGAATTCTTGACAAAGAGTCAATCCATAATCAAACTAATAATCTATCTACTGATTTACAGAAAATACAGGAGACAGAGGAACATATTAAACAACACCATGAATTTTCAATCAGCGAACTTCAGGTTACAAGAAATTCTCAGGAAAAAATACCTAGTTTCTCCAACAAATCAAGTTCAAGGAATGTAAAAAGGATATAGGTGGAAACCACAGAGATAAAAAGACTTGAGACCTATTAACCTATTATAATGCATGGACCTTATTTAGATTCTAGTACAAATTTTATCCACACACATGCACATACATATAGTATATATTTAATGTATATACTTATGTATATATATATTTTATATATATATATGTATTTATTTTGGAGAAATTTTAAAACTGACCAGATATGATGATATTAAGATGCTGCTTATTTTTTAAGTATGAAAATAGTTTTGTGGCTAAGTATGTTAAAGGAGTCATTATTTGAGAAAGAAAAACTGAAATATTTAGAGGAAAGAATATGATATCTTAGATTTGCTTCAAAATAAGATGGATAGGAAGCAGGTGCAGGTGAAGACTGGATAAAACAAGATTGGACTCAAGTTGAAAATTATTGAAGCTAGGTGATGTATACATGGAAGTTTGCTATAGTATTTTCTCTGTTTTTTTTTTTTTTTTTTTGTATGTCTTATTTTCCCATAATAATTAAACAGATAGAAAAGGAAGCCCTGAGTGGATTGGCCTTACCATCTTGTGCCCCACTTCTCCTTGGGTCCTTGCACTCATGCTTGAGCCATTCTATTCACATTTATCTTCTACATCCTTTCTAAGTACCTCTCCTACCCAAGACTTGTCTGTGCTGTTTCCTGTGTGTGGAGCACTCTTCCTTATCCCTTTGTGCTTCCTAACTCCTACTCCATCCTTAAGACTTTGGTACAGTTTTTCACTTCCTCAAGGATACCTCTGACTTCTCTGATTTAGTCAGATCTCCATGCTGTAGGCTATTGTGGTACCAGCTACCTCTTTTTTCTAGCAATCATCACACTTGTAACTTTACACTCATTTATATAATAATTCATTTTTCCTGTCAGCCCCAAAAGAGTCTCAGGGCCCTGAAGATAGAAGCCACATCCATTTTATTGAACATAATACACCAGTACCTGTCTCAGTATACAGTACTCTTGTTAAAGAAAAAATTTGCATGGGACACTTTTTTTAAGATGTCAAGACAGATTTTACTCAGTACTACTGCAGTAGGAGAGAGTGTCTTCAAGTGAGCTGAGCTCAACTCCAATCCTTGTAGAGGTGACTTAGCATTTTAAAGAGACAAGTGAAGTCACATGGAGGGATAATGAACAAGGCTTTAGTAGAGAAAGGAAATTAGAAAATTGTAAAATGTCAGTGTGGGATTGTTCAACTTGATAAGAATCTCTTTGTCTGCTAACCAGTACTTACTGAAGTTAGGCTCCTACTCTCCTACAAAGACTGGAAGACAGGATTCCTGTCTGTTCTGATGAAAGCATTTCAAGGGGATGGTTCTCAGGTTCTTGAGAAAGACATTCCCGGGTTAAAGAAAATGAAACACATCTTAAGGACAGAGAAAAGAATTTACAATTTACAATTTCTACAGTACATGCTCTGATAAAAGGGGTCTGTAGTCAGGTTTTGGCTGGAACAAGCAGCAAATTGTTTTTGAGTTTTCTCAGGCAGGCATTGAAAGAGGCTGGGGTAATCATCCTAGGAACATGGCTTTGAGCTGAGAGAAATGATGGTAGTGTTTGTTGCCTCTTAGTGTGGGGTGGGAGAAATCATTTGCGCTAAGGATTGCAGTTCTTGTAGATGCAGGCTGAAACCTAGTTGAGAAGAGGGCTCAGAGGAGCTTGCCTGGACTTTGGTCAATGAGAGAGTCTTTGTCACTTTATAAATATTTGCTGAATGTTTTATCATATAAGTGAGGAAAAAATGTACAGGAAATAAGAAGCCAGAATTGTTCACATTGGGGATAAAAAAGAGCTCAAGTTTCAGTAAGTGTGGAAGAGAAAAATTGCTCATTCTAGGTGGAAAAAGCTGGAGCAAATTTTTCTGATTTTATCCACTGATATAAAAATAAAAAATAATCAAAACTTCCTAATGTTATGAGACCTATTTCCAGTCCTAAGGATAGACATGATTCTGAGTAGAGAAGATAAAGTGAGATATAATTATCTATGCCCATCTCTGCTTTAGACTTTAAAACAAAGAGAACATTTTTATTGTAACAGGACTATGAACTTCTACAAAGTTATCAATAATAACTGAATCCACATATGGCTATAATTTGCTATAGGGTAAAGTGACCTCTAAATAGTAAGCACTGGGTGAATTCCAAGGTGCTTTACAATTCTGGCAGGTAAGAGAAACTGCACACTGTAGGTGTGGTCAACAAGATCTGCGCTGTTTAACTCAGTGGTTATTTTTGTCTCTTTTCTGGAAGGCTCTGCAATGTGCCTTTATTAACTGGAGCATAAGGAATGTGGCCTTCTCAAAAATTCATAATTCAGAGCACAGAACGTTGCTAATTACAGAAATAATGAATGCATGCAGCTTCCTATCTCCTTAATTATTTTATGTTTTCCTCTTTTGCAAAACACTAGCCAGTTGCCTGCTGAGATGCAATTCCTTATTCACAGAAGAAACCAAATTGTCAGCTACAGCTAGTTGGGATCAGTAAATCTTCCTAGGTTAATAGGAAGCATGCCATAAAAATTAAGGTAGATGTGTTTGATTGGGGGGAGGGATCATTTTTATTCTTTTGCTTTAAGTGGAGCCACGTGGACCTGAAAGATCACCTTCACTGTGGTCCTATGGAGTAAGTGGTAGAAACTTGGGAATTCTTCAAGAAATATATAAATATTTCTAATTTCTTTCTAAAATAGGTCACTCACAGAGGAGTTCTACCAGAGACAAGATGTAGAATTTATGGTAGTCAATAGAAGAAAAAAAAAAGTTACCTAATAATAACGTGGATGAAAACCTTAATAGTTTAGAAGTAAGATGTCCTGAGAAGCATTTGATGGATGAAAAGAACTAAGATTTTATGCAAGTCTTCTAGACCATTTCTCTGCCCACTTTTTTTTTTTTTTATATAAACAACTCAAAAGTTTCCCTAAATGGCTTATCATCCTATGAGTATAGTTTTTTACAGTGGTTCTCTAGCTTTAGTGCAAGCACAGTTTACCACAGGAACTTGCTGTAGGTTACTGGACCTCTTTGCTAGTGAATCTTTCTGATTCAGGGAGTCTCGATTGGGTTGCAGAACCTATAGTTTTAACTAAGCACTCAGGTAGTTATGACACACATGTTCCATGGGCCACAATTTGAAAACATTGATGAAATAAAACCTGCCAGGGTATAAGAAACTCTTGAGCTGTATTTATAATTACTATAACAATAAAACTAAATAATGTGAAACACAAAGTTGATCATCTATATATACTTGTTGATGATTAATACCTCTTAATGTGAGTTTTAATGCAACTATAAAGTTGTGTTGTTTTAATTAGATTGCAGTCCTATAAGCACCATCAGACTCTGGTTTTGGCCCCCTATTTCAAGAAAACAGGGCTAGCACTGCTGTCCTACACACTGCTGTAGGGTTCAATATTGAGCAGCTGGGTGTGGAATAGGATAATATAATGTTGCATATAAAAGCATGGGCTTCAGACACAGGTTTTCACGGTCCCCATCCTAGGGACTATCCGTGTACCTTTGAGAAATTCATTTAACTCCTTAGGCTCAGTTTACTCATTCTTGAAATAAGAATGATAGTGTCAATACCTACTTTCTAGGGCTATGTGATATTTAGATGAGAAAATATAAAGTGGTTAATGCAGTTCCTGGAATATTTGTAAGTGTTTAAGAATGAAGAAATAATTTTTATTCACCTACTAATTTGATTTTATTGTCAAGAGGAAAGCAATGACACCCTGGGGAATAGGTTTCTTCTATAAGCCTAGAAGCTGAAAGTTGAAGGTTTCAAGTGCACTGAGGGATATTGCCTTGAATATTGTGAGAAACAGTGACTGTATCACCACATGACTTTGGCTAAAAACCCATAAATAAAGAGCTTTGAAACATTTTTAACAATTTGGACAGGGTTAGGAAATAGCAGAGGCTACAAGAAATGAAAGAAGAACAGTCCGAGCCCGCCGAGAGACTAGCCTTCCTGCCCTGTCACCCTCGAAGACCTGCCCTCCCCAAGGGCCGGAGTCCGCAGCAGCGCCAAGGGCGCCTTCTCTGGGCCTGCGGGCTCTGAGGTCGGCTGGGCCCAGTCCGCCCACCGCCGGGCTGCGTCCTGCCACCCACACCCTCCACCTGGAGCTGTAAGTGCTCTGCCCCCAGCCCAACATCTAGGAGCTGCGGATCCTGTCTTCTGCATGGTTCCTAAGGCCTTGGAGGAAATGTCCTTTAAGAAAAGGTTATTAATCACTTTCCTGCAAAAATGACATGGAAACCAAAATTGGCTGTTACTGTAGTTGCACTTTAACCATAAAATCATGACTACAAACAGAGAACTCATCTCCTGAGCTTCTTCCCTTCTAGCAGAGGATCAAACTGCTCAAGATTATCTCAGCTTTACAAAATAAACCAAAGATCCCAAAGGTTAAGTCACATGGCTAAGAAGTGGTAAAGCCAGGATTTGAACTTGGTTATCTGATTCAAGACATTTTGAGACAAAAAGTCTGGAGTTTGCCACCAACAGAGCATAATCCCTGATATAAGAAAGACTCATGAGCAAAGAAATTGGTAAATAAGTGGTTAAAACTAAGAAAATATTTACCGTAGAAAGTAATAATATATAATTTGTGTGGTTAATAAAGTGAAGCAAGATAGAACTAACAACCTGGATAACAAAGTCATAATTTGGAAGTGGGATGGGCAGGGTGATGATTGGATGTGAAGTTTTCCAAGGTCCTTGTATTGTCTGGGAAGAGGGTAAGAATATTGATTAACTTTAAACTTTACTCTTAAGTATACAAGTTAAACTATCTTGGGTAACTACTAAAAGAGTGTATCATTTCCAAATTAATGGAGGGAGAAAATCGATTTTTTTTTTTTAAAAAGCAAGATATGTAGAAAAAGAAGCAAAGCAGTAGTGAAACAAAAAACCAAAAACACAGAAAGATGTAAATGGATAGAAAAAGATGTCAGGCTACTATAAAAGTAGAAAGCTGGTAGAGCTATGTTGACATCAGACAAAATAAAAAATAAATGGGGACTTCCTAGGTGGCATAGTGGGTAAGAATCCGCCTGCCAATGCAGGGAACATGGGTTCGATCCCTGCCCCAGGAAGATCCCACATGCTATGAAGCAACTAAGCCCATGCACCACAAGTGTTGAGCCTGCGCTCTAGAGTCCGTGAGCCACAACTATTGAGCCCATGTGCCACAACTACTGAAACCCACATGCCTAGAGCCCGTGCTCTGCAACAAGAGAGGCCACTGCAGTGAGAAGCCCGTGCACCACAATGAAGAGTAGCCCCTGCTCGCCACAACTAGAGAAAGCCCGTGTGCAGCAATGAAGACCCAACACAGCCAATAAAATAAATAAATTTTAAAAAATAAATGAAGGTTACTAATGATAAAAAGTACAGGGCCCTAGAACTTTGGAATTCTAAACATGTATGCACCTGATTACAAATCCTTAAAATATGAAAAGCAAAAATTGACAAATTCCAAGGAAAAATGGATACATTTACCACTACAGTGGAGATTTTTTTTTAATTTAATTAATTTATTTATTATTTTGGGGGGGTACACCAAGTTCAATCATCTGTTTTTATACACATATTCCCGTGTTCCCTCCCTCCCTTGACTCCCCCCCCCCCTCGAGTCACCCCACCCTCCCCATCCCAGTCCTCTAGGGCATCTTCCATCCTCGAGTTGAACTCCCTTTGTTATACAACTTCCCACTGGCTATCTACTTTACAGTTGGTAGTATATATATGTATGTGCTGCTCTCTTGCTTCATCTCAGCTTCCCCTTCACCCCCCGCCCCCTCCCAAACCTCGAGTTCTCCAGTCCATTCTCTGCACCTGCATCCTTGTTCTTGTCACTGAGTTCATCAGTACTATTTTTAGATTCCATATATGTGAGTTAGCATACAATATTTGTCTTTCTCTTTCTGACTTACTTCACTCTGTATGACAGACTCTAGGTCTATCCACCTCATAACATATAGCTCCCTCTCATCCCTTTTTATAGCTGAGTAATATTCCATTGTATATATATGCCACATCTTCTTTATCCATTCGTTTGTTGATGGGCATTTCAGTTGCTTCCATGTCCTGGCTATTGTAAATAGTGCTGCAATAAACATGATGGTACATGTTTCTTTTGGGATTATGGTTTTCTTTGGGTATATGCCCAGGAGTGGGATTACTGGATCATATGGTAGTTCTATTTGTAGTTTTTTAAGGAACCTCCAAATTGTTTTCCATAGTGGCTGTACCAACTTACAATCCCACCAACAGTGCAGGAGAGTTCCCTTTTCTCCACACCATCTCCAACATTTGTTGTTTCCAGATTTTGTGATGATGGCCATTCTGATCGGTGTGAGGTGATACCTCATTGTGGCTTTGACTTGCATTTCTCTGATGATTAGTGATGTTGAGCATCTTTTCATGTGTTTGTTGGCCATCTGTATGTCTTCTTTGGAGAAGTGTCTATTTAGGTCTTCCGCCCATTTGTGGATTGGGTTATTTGCTTTTTTGGTATGAAGCTTCATGAGCTGCTTGTATATTTTGGAGGTTAATCCTTTGTCCGTTGTTTCATAGGCCACTATTTTTTCCCATTCTGAGGGTTGCCTTTTAGTCTTGTTTATGGTTTCTTTCACTGTGCAAAAGTTTTTAAGTTTCATGAGGTCCCATTTGTTTATTCTTGATTTTATTTCCATGATTCTAGGAGGTGGGTCAAAAAGGATCTTGCTTTGATGGATGTCATAGAGTGTTCTGCCTATGTTTTCCTCTAGGAGTTTTATAGTGTCTTATAGTGGAGATTTTAACACACCTCATAATAATGGGCAGATCTTACAGACAAGAATCAGAAGATATGAGCAACATAATTAAGATTGAATTAACACACATTTGGTGTTGCACTATACAATTAGAGCATTCACATCCTTCTAATGCACATATGGAATATTTATGAAAATTGACCACATATAAGTTCAGGTAGTAATTCTCAACAAATTTCAAATGATTGATGTTATGTAGGCCACATTCTATGAGCACCATGCAATTAAGTTAGAAATTACAAAATAAAATAGCAAAATTGCATAAAATAAAGTAGTAACTAAAGGGAAAATTAAGAAATTTAAATGCTTATGTTACGGGAAAAGACAAAATTAACAAAATTAACAAATTACATGTCAAACTTAAGAACTAAAGTAGAAGTAAAGAAATAATGAAGATGAAAATACAAAATTAATGAAAGAAATAAAAGATGCAATGGAGAAGATGCACAAAGCCAAGAACTGGTTCTTCTAAAAGACTGTTGACCACTTGATGCCAGCCCCTGTATACCAGCTGTTGTACTGTACTACTGTACTTTTCAAGGCACTGTACTGTAAGATTAAAAATGTATTCTTTAAAAATAAATTTAAAAAAAAAGAAATGAAAGAAGACATACAAATTACTGGGACTACACATGGTACATATTACTAAAAATTTAGCGTTGCTGGGGGTGAGGCAGGTTTTTGTTTTTTTGTTTGTTTGTTTTTTTGGCCCGGTTGCTATACCTCTTCTCTACTTTCTGGTGAGGAGCCCCAAACAAAAGCCAGATTCTATGCTCATGATCTCCAGGGAACTTTGTTAAATTCTCTCTTCACCATTGAAGTACTATTTCTCTAAATTCTAACAAGTATATTGTTACCAGTATTTAATCATATGAGATAAAACATGTATAGACATTCTGCCAGTGCCTAGTGCATAATAAGCACTCAGAAAATGTTGGCTATTATCGCTGCTACTTTATATTGCAGTTTCACTTCCTAGATATAAAAAGTGCTAGACCTAAGAAATATCAGTCTACCATTCATTAGTGAGTGAATATTGGTTATCTAAATTGTGCTCCATTTCACTTTACCTTATGTCAGCAATATAAGTAACTTCTCATGAGGAGTATGTTCTAAGTCTGATTTTTTGTTTCTTTGTATGGAATGTCTTTTTTTTTTTTTTCTGTCTGCCTTTAATATTTTCTCTTTATATTTGGTTTACAGCAACTCACATATGATGTCTAGGTTTACGTTTGTGCTTTTGTTGTTGTTGTTTCAGTATTTATTGTTTAGGGTTCTTTGAACCTTTAAATCTGTGGTTTGATGTCTTTCACTGTTTTTGAAAATTCTTGAGCATTATATTTATACACATTCATTCTACCCCATTTTCTCTCTCTTCTTCTAGGATTTCAATTATATATATGTTAGACAATTTCATATTGTTCTCTGATATTGAATGTTCTGTACTACCCCCCACTCTTATTTCTTCTTGTAGTTTAGTTTGAGTAATATCTATTGATTTATTGTCAAGGTCACTGATCCTTTTCTTAACCAAGTTGAGTCAACTGATGAGCATGGAGGCATTCTTTATCTCTGTTACCATGCTAGTTATTCCTAGTATTACCATTTCTTTCTTTTTTCTTTTATTGAGGTATAAGTGATGTGTAGCATTATATTAGTCTCAGATATACAACATAAAAATTCTATTTTTGGATATATAGTGAAATGATCAGCAAAATACATGTAGTTACCATCCATCATCATTAGAAATCCATCACAGCTAATTGTTTTTTTGTGTGTGGATGTGATGACAACTTATAATATCTACTCTCTTAGCAACTTTCATACATGCAATACAGTATTATTAAGTATGGTCATCATGCTTTACATTACATTCTGCATACCCCCTCTGGCAACCACCAGTCTGCTCCTCTGTATATGAGCTGTCTTTCTCTCTCTCTCCCTCCCTCTCTAAGATTTCACATATGAGATCATACAGAATATGTCTTTCTTTGTCTGACTGACTTCATTTAGCAAAATGCCCTCAAGATCCATCCACATTGTTGCAAATTTTCTTCATTTTATATGGCTGAATAATATTCCATTCTATATATAGACCACATTTTCTTAATCCACTTGTCCATCAATGAACACTTAGATTCTTTCCACATCTTTATTATAAATAATGTTGCAGGGAACATGGGGGTGCACATATAATTTTGAGGTAGTGTTTTTGTTTTCTTCAGATAAATACCCAGAAGTAGAATTGCTGGATCATATATTAGTTCTTATTTAATTTATTATGATCTTCTATACAGTTTTCCATGGTGGCTGCATGAATTTATATATCTATCAATTGTGCACAAGGGTTCCATTTTATCTACATTCTTACCAACACTTGTTATTACTTGTCTTTTTGATAACAGCCATTCTAACAGGGGTGAGGTGATATCTTATTGTGATTTTGATTTACATTTACCTGATGATTAGTGATGTTGAGCATCTATTCATGTGTCTGTTGGCCACCTGTATGTTTTCTTTGGAAAAATGAATATTTAGATCCTCTTCCCATCTTAATTGGATTGTTTGGGTTTTTATTTAGTTCTATGAGTTCTTTATTTATTTTGGATATTAACCCCTTATCTGATATATGATTTGCAAATATCTTCTCCCATTCAGTAGGCTGCCTTCTTATTTTGTTGATGTTTTCCTTCCTGTGCAGAAGCTTTTCAGTTTGATATAATCCCATTTGTTTATTTTTGCTTTTGTTGCTGTTGCCTTTGGATTCAGACCCCCAAAAAACAAAAACAAACAAACAAACAAAACCTCTCTTTCATTTTTCTCTTTCTGGCTTACTTCACTCTGTATGACAGTCTCTAGGTCTATCCACCTCATTACAAATAACTCAATTTCATTCATTTTTATGGCAGAGTAATATTCCATTGTATATATATGCCACATCTTCTTTGTTCATTCATCTGTTGATGGGCATTTAGGTTGCTTCCATGTCCTGGCTATTGTAAACAGTGCTGCAATGAACATTACAGTACATGTTTCTTTGTGGATTATGGTTTTCTCTGGGTTTATGCCCAGTAGTGGGATTACTGAGTCATATGGTAGTTCCACCTTTAGTTTTTTAAGGAACCTCCAAACTATTTTCCATAGTCACTGTACCAACTTATATTCTCACCAACAGTGCAGGGGGGTTCCCTTTTCTCCACACCCTCTCCAACATTTATTGTTTCTAGATGTTTTGATGATGGCCATTCTGACTGGTGTGAGGTGATAGCTCATTGTGGCTTTGACTTGCATTTCTCTAATGATTAGTGATGTTGAGCATCTTTTCATGTGTTTGCTAGCCATCTGCATGTCTTCTAAAAAAAATGCTACTGATGAACCCAGTGACAGGGCAAGAATAAAGATGCAGGTGTAGAGGACAGACGTGAGGACACAGGGTGGGGTTGGGGGGTGAAGGGGAAGCTGGGACGAAGTGAGAGAGTAGCATAGACATATATACACTACCAACTCTAAAATAGATAGCTAGTGGGAAGTTGCTGTATAACAAGGGGAGATCAACTCAATGGTGGGTGATGACTTAGAGGGCCAGGATAGGGAGGGTGGGAGGGAGTCGTGGGAAGGAGGGGATATGGGGATATATGTATAAATACAGCTGATTCAATACCTCAAAGGCTGGCAGAAGAATGTAAAGCAATTATATTCCAATAAAGAGCTTAAAAAAATTTAAGTCATATATGAATTAAAAAAAAAACTCTCTAAGACCAATATCAAGGTTTCCACCTATGTTTTTGCATAAGAATTTTATAATTTCTGGCCTTACATTCAAGTTTTAATCCAGTTTCATTCTTCTGCATGTGGCTGTCAAGTTTTTTCAACTCCATTAATTAAAGAGACTGTTATTTACCATTGTGTATTCTTGCCTCTTTTGTCGTAGATTAATCAGCCATATATGCATGGGTTTGTTTCTGGGCTCTTGGTTCAGTTGCATTAATCTATGTGTCTGTTTTTATGCCAATACCATGCTGTTTTAATTCCTATAGCTTTGTAGTAGTTGGGAATCAGGGTGCATGATGCCTTCAGCTTTGTTCTTATTTTTACTTTTTATACTTTTACTTCTTTTTCAAGACTGCTTCAACTGTTCAGGATTTTTTGTGGTTGCATACAAATTTTAGGATTGTTCTAGTTCTCTGAAAAATGCCACTGGAAGTTTGATATGAATTGCACTGCATCTGTAGATTGCTTTTGGTATAATGAACTTTTTAACAGTATTAATTCCAATCCATGAGCATGGACTATCTTTGTATTTTCTTTTGTCTTTTTCAATTTTTTTTATCAATATCTTACAATTTTTAGTGTACAGTTCTTTTACTTCCTTGGTTAAATTCTAGGCATTTTATTCTTTTGGATGCAATTGTTAGTGGGATGGTTTTCTTAACTTTATTTCTGATATTTTGTTATTGGTGTATAAAAAAATGCAACATTTTTGTATATTGATTTTGTACCCTGCAAATTTATTGAATTCATTTATTCTAACAGTTTTTTGATGTAGTTTTAGGGTTTTCTCTATATAAAATCACATCATCCACAGATAGTGATAGTTTTACCTCTTTCTTTCCAATTTAGGTGCTTTTTATTTCTTTTTCTTGCCTAATTGTTGTGGCTGAGACTTCTAATACTATGTTAAATAAAAGTGGCAAGAGTTAGCATCCTTGTCTTCTTCCTGATCTTAGACGAAAAGCTTTCAGATTTTCATCATTGAGAATGATGTTAGCTCTTGGCTTATCATATATGGCCTTTATTATGTTGAAGTACATTCACTCTATACGTACTTTTTTGAGAGTTTTTAACATAAATGAATGTTGAATTTGATCAAATGATTTTTCTGCATTTATTGAGATGATAATATTTTTATCAAGGTGAAGTATCACATTGATTTGCAGATGTTAAACTATCTTCACATCCCTGGAATAAATCCTACTTGACCAAGGTATATGATCCTTTCATGTATTGCTGAATTTGGTTTGCTAATATTTTGTTGATGATTTTTGTGTCTATGTTCATCAGGGATATTGGCCTGTAATTTTTTTCTCTTGTAGCATCCTTGTCTGGTTTTGTGATCAAGGTAATGCTGGCCTCATAAAATGAGTTTGAAAGTGTTTCCTCCTCTTCTATTTTTTTGAAGAGTTTAAAAAGGACTGGTATTAATTCTTTTTTGAATGCTTGATATAATTCATTAGGGAAGCTGTATGGTCTTTTATTTGTTGGGAGTGTTTTTTATTGCTGATTCAATATCCTTACTAGTAATCAGTCTGTTCAGATTTTCTGTTTCTTTATGACTCAGTCTTGGTAGGTTTTATGTTTCTAGGAATTTATCCATTTCTGCTAGATTATCCAATTTGTTGACATTTAATTGTTCATAGTAGTTTCTTATTATCCTTTGTATTTCTGTGCTATTAGTTGTAATGCCTCCTCTTTCATTTCTGATTTTGAGTTCTCTCTTTTTTCCCCCTCTTTGGTGACACTAGCTAAAGGTTTGCCAATTTTGTTTCTCTCTTTAAAGATCCAGCTCTTAGTTTCACTGATCTTTTCAGTTGTCTTTTTAGTCTCTATTTCATTTATTTTCCACTCTGATTTGTGTTATTTCCTTTCTTCTACCAACTTTGGCTTCATTTGTTCATTGTTTTTCTAGTTATTTGAGGTGTAAAGTTAGGTTATCTGAGATCCTTCTTATTTAGGAAGTCATACCCTCAGGTGATGGCCTTTAAATATAAACAGTCTTGTGTGACCATAAGTACAGATACTGCTGGCCATCAGAGCCAGGCAATCTAGGGGTATCCCCTAGGCATCAGTTGCAAAAATAAGGGGGCCAGATAAGTGTACAAGCTTCATTCCAGGAAATACCAGCAACCAGAGTGAGGCAGAGGGACAGTGAAAATGTGGAAACAACCATCCTCCACCCCTGGAGTGTATCTCAGTAGGCCCCTAAATGTGTGCCAAACCAGAGGCCTGACCTCAGGCTAAAGCTCCAGGGCAGGCAAATAGGTGTCTTTCACAAAGAGACTGGGGATGTGTTTCAGTGTGCTCTCTGTGCAGTTCCCTGGGGACAATAACTGGTGAAGAACTGTCTCTCCTGTTGTTACCATCACCTGGGACCCAGGAATGAAAGCCCATTGGCCCTCAGAGCCAGTAAGTTATGAGGTATCCCCTGGGTGGCAACCACAAAAACTGGGGCACTAGATATAAAAATTGGGGCACCAAACATGTGTAAAACTTCCCTTCAGAAGATACTGGCTCTCTGGAGTACAGCAGAGGGAAAGTGCAAAGAATATCCACACTCTGAGTTCTCTGGAAAGGATAACAGTGAGCCCTTAGATGTGTGTTTAATTAGAAGCCTGCCCCTCAAGCCTCAGCTATGAAGATAAGTTAATAGATATCTTTTGCAGAAAGACTGTAATACTGGGACTTTGCCTTTTGCTTTGCCCTGGTGGTAGTGGCTGTTTAAGAACTCTTTCTCTATTGGTTACAGTCCTATGAGATTCACAAACATAAACTTCACTGGCCACAAGAGCCAGGTAATATAGAGCTGTCCTCTGGCGGCAGGCAGCCACAAAAATCAGGGTGATAGAAGAGGGTACAAGCTCCTTTCCAGGAGATATTGGGGAGTTGGGGTGAAATAGAGGGAGAGCACAAAGATGGCACCCACGAGCCTTTATCCCCAGAGAGTACCCCAGCCATTACCCAGATGTGTGTTAAATTAGATGCCTGGGTCTCAGGCCAACACTTTAAGATAAGCAAATAAGCATCTTTTGCATAAAGTCTGGACACCTCTCAACTGGCTGCCCCTTCTCTGGCCCCTGAGGCAAGTGCATCTGCATATAGGCCCTTTAAAAGCCACTTCTCAGTTTACTGTAGCCCTTTAGGTTTTGCAGATGCAAGCCTCATTAGTTTTCAAAACCAGATGTGTGTATGTGTGTGTGTGGGGGGGTCAACTTTGTCTCTTACCTTGCCTCTTAGGTAAAGGTCTTCAAAGTAGGGGAACCCCATGTAGGGTTCAAAATGTTTGCTTCTTAGGGAGAACCTCTGGGTTTTGAGTTCCTTCCTGGGGGTAGTATTTATGGCAAGATTTTGTCTCACCCTCTCCCACCCACTTAGGTGTTTTTTTTTCTCATTTATCCAACAGGTAGGAGTCACCAGCTAGTTTTTAGGTTTTTATCAAAGGAAATTTTTCCACATGTAGATTTGATGTGTCTGTAGGAGGAGGTGAGTTCAGGATCTTCCTACATTGGCATCTGGTGCCAGAACCCCCTATTTTTTCCCTTATGGTTTTCATCTCTGCTGAAAATTTTTTTTTTAATTTTATTTTTTTGGGGGTACACCAGGTTCAATCAACTGTTTTTATACACATATCCCCATATTCCCTCCCTTCCTTGACGCCCCCCCCTCGATTCCCCCCCACCCTCCCTGCCCCAGTCCTCTAAGGCATCTTCCATCCTCGAGTTGGACTCCCTTTGTTATACAACAACTTCCCACTGACTATTTTACAGTTGGTAGTATATATATGTCTGTACTACTCTCCCGCTTCTTCTGCTGAAAATTTTAATGTGTTCATATTTGTTGTTCAGCTTTTCCGCTAGAGCCTTTAACCTATTAATCATAGTTATATTTCCAGATAGTTCCAACATTTAGTTCTCATTTCAATCTGGTTTTATTGTGTGTTTTGTCTCTTGAGAGTGGGCTTTTTTCTTTCTTGTTCTTGTGTCTTGGAAATCATCTGTAGAACCAAATAAACTGAGGCAAATAGTATTTATGCCCCCAAACACACATACTTTTTTCTTTTTTCCTGCACTTTTAATGTTCAGTCACTCTTGTTAGGAGTTGAACTGGGTTTGGGTTTTGTTGTTGCTATGGTTACTTTCAATATATCTACTTCATATTTCTCTATCTTTGTCTTGGGTTGTCGTGAGATATCTTTAAGTATTTTTGTTATACCTCGATTTTAGGTTTTCTCTGTGAATTTATACCTCAGACAGAATCTCTCTCTAGGTTTTTGCCCCCTCCCAAAATTGTATTGTTATAACTTGTTAGTTGACTACATTATCATCTGGTGGCAGGGTTCAGAGGTGTGGTTCTATTGTTCTTAGCCATGCACTAAGTCTCTGAGTGTTGAGGGTATGCCTTTCTCCGTGAATTTGCCCCTATCCCTGCAGGAGCCTGGGTGCCAGATAATTTTTCTACCCTGCCTCAGGTAGAGAATTATTTTAATTCTCTTGCTTCAGCCACAATGGATCTTTTGGTATTTTGCCATCCTTTTCCCAGTGGTTTAAGACTTTTTCCTCACAGGACAGAAGGGTCCAGCCAGGGTTTTATCAGAGAGGAGATGGCCACTACCTTCCTCGAGACCTGCGGCCCATGGGACGCTTTCTTCAGTCTCTTCCCCAGCCTATAATTTTGCTCTAAACACCCTGTGGAAGTCCATAAAGAGCAAGAAGTGTCTGCAAATTCTCTTTGTGTCTGCATTCTAAGGGCTTCTAAATTCTAATAATAGTCCACTTAGCCTTAGCAATTAGCTAGAAATTTTGGCTGAAATATTCTGAGCCACTCAGATGGTGGTTCTGTCTTCTTCCCATGCTCTTCCCCAGGAAAGCCAGTGCCTACAGTTCCTTGTACATGTCTGTCTTTCCCTATAGCTCAGACTAGCTGGTTGCCCTGCAACCTCAGTTCTCTTATGGGTTCAGGAAAATTTATACTTTCAGAAATTATGTCACTTTTTCTTGATGTTCAGGTGAAGGCAATACTTTCTAGCTTTTGACATCTTGAGTGGAAGCCAGAAATCCACTTTAACTTCTTAAGTATATGCTTAGGGATTTTCCTCAGTAACATAATCATAATCTGAAGCATTATCAATCCATTAATTACAATTAATTATATCTGATTAAAGTTGCTCTGTAGCAATTGGGTCCTATTTTCACAGATGAAACTACTAGAAGCTTTTCTTATTTTGCATGTGTCTGATTTTGAGGCCTCGAAATGCAATCAATCCCATTTTAATCTTCACTGAATGTTGTATTTTAAAAGCTTGCTAAAATTGTATCTGTTGCTTATCACATGTTCAGCATTTTGACAAATAACAGAGTTCTAAATCTTCTGGAGAAATTATCTCTTCAGCTGCTGTACTCCTTTCTTCTGATCATAATGTCCCTCCAACATTTTAAGATACTCTAGTTTAATTTCCATTGCAAAAATTCTCACTGATCTCCAGTTTCTTTGACACCTTAAAAACCTGAGAATTCTGAGATTTAATTAGTCGAACCAAAGCTGCTTCATGAAAACTAGAAATTTATAGGGATTAATTAAATTAAGTCCTTCCACGATAAACTCAAGCATCTATCTCAAGAAATACCAATTGTACAAGATGTGTTCTGCCTGGCACACTTAGGAAGATACTGGGAAGGGAAATTTCTAAAGATGTATATTGTTTACTGTATACATACTTAGCATTTTATAGTAGCATTTGCTAACTACACCTAAAATTGATTTAGACCCAGAAAAAAAAAGTCATTTTGACCAAATTCTTTATCCGAGATTTTAATCCACCTGTATTGTAATAAACCATTTCCATCTGGATAATTCTAAAGCAGTACATTTTAAAAAATTAGCATGTGTTAATTAGCTACTGGCACAAGGCACTCTGCTAAGAATATTATATGCATGCTTCTATTTAATTTTCATAACATCATAATGAGACAGATAATATTTATCTCCATTTAACAGATGAACAAATTGAGGCTTTGAAAGGTAAGAAACATTCCTAGGTTCATTTTCGCATTTTAATATCTGGAGCAGCATGTATTGAAAGGAAGAGCACTGTACTGAGATTCCTCCTGTTTGAGTTCCAGAGCTGATTATAAAACTAGCTGTGGATTCCTGATCAAACCATTTTTCTCTTGTAGGTGATTTTTCAGGCTCTTCTAATTCAGGAACTCGGCCAGAATGTAGGGAACAAACTGTATAAACTAATTCATACTAAGCTATGAATGACCATCGCTTGACACTTCCAGGGCATTTACATGTATAAAGAGGAAATAAAAGACTTTGCCATCCCTTATTTCACCTGTAATGCCTATCCTGTCTTTCTTAATCTTTATCAACCTTTCTTTTTCATTTGTTCATTCTGCTTATTGTTCAACTAAAGAGTCTACCAGCCATATGATAAAATCCAGGAAAGATGTAAGATCATTTTAAAATGTAAGAATCAAAAATGACAAGTTGAAAACAAACCTAGTGAAGGAGTAGGGGGAAGCCCTTACTGTGAGTCCATGTTAAGAAAGAGATTTGAGTAAACTTATTTATCATGATCAGTCAAGGTTACCCATTTCCTAGTACCTGTTTTCATCCCTATGTCCAAATGACACTAGAAATTTTGTACTTCTCAGTAGTATTTCTCCATTTTACAGTCAGTATAGCAGAACTTACTGTATTTTTCAGCATCATTACGAGCAGACTGAAAAACTTGGATGGGGCAGTTGAAGAGTTGTGAATACCTCTGTTTTCTCTTAGACAAAGAAAAAAGTGCTCTCATGGTGGTGCCTGCCTAAGTTACTGATTTTTTTTTACTGTTTTCTAGGGTAAATTTACCTGCTCCAGTTGTCACTTGACTAAATCTCAGTTTTAGCAGAATCATATCTATAACAAGGCAAAGGGAAATAATGTAGAGTATTTAAGTTCTTCAGCTTGAGCATGAGACATACCTGGATTTGAAACTGCACTGTCCTTTCCTAGTTGTATGTCCTTGAGGTGTTTATTTAATTTACTTAAAGTTCAATTCCCTCCTCTATAAAATAATGGAAGCAGGATGGTGTTTCAAAAAAATTCAACTGAATACATTTTAAAGATCTGATTGGCTCTATTCAACAATTCATGAACTAGGCAGCATCCAGCCTAGCAGATAATAGAAAGGAGCTCTGAGGAGCTGTACAGAACAGAAGACTTTTATAGGCAGAAGGGAGCAGGAGCGAGGAAGTTATACTAAGCACACACACACACACACACACACACACACACACACACACACACAAAACAGATTGGTTGTTCCAAGATTACTCTACGTTTGGTGTTTGCAGGGGTCTATCAGGTGGGTTATCTAACTAATGCTGATTGGGTGATTCCTGATTGACTGGTTTAAGATTGCATTTCTGAAGGAGTTGAAACTGTAATTAAGCCTCAGTTTGGTGATGTGGGGTTTGTCATAAATCACTCCAGGTTGGGTCTATTGCCTTGTTCCTACCAATGGATAATAAATGACAGTGCCACTTCACAGACTGATGGTGAAGGTCAAGTAGGATATTGCATTTAAAGTAGTCTCTGTTGAACAACAATAATTTGGTATTTTAAAGTTGGTTTTAGTAACTTCTAAAGATGCTCAACCTTTTTTGACTACCTCTACAATAATTTAAAAATTATTTCTTAGAGCTTGATGGGACAACTAATTTAAATGCTTCTACTTAAAGATCAAAAGGGACAGGTGACATTTCTTTGACATCACAAATTTAATGGCAATTCCTAGACTAGACTTTACCTCTTTCCTGACCAATGCTCATCCTTCCTTTGTCACCCTCTAGTGATGGAAAAGTTTGTATCCAAAATTTTTTTTATGGTTATGTAGCAGTTAAATGTATTAGTCCTTGAAATAGAGCTAAGTTCAAATACCCCACTCATTCCCCTGACTATATGACCCTATGGAGGTTATTTTATCACTCTATGCCTCAGTTTCTTCATGTATAAAAAAATGAAGACCCATGAGGCAAGATCTCTAGCCAAGACATTCACAAGCTCTGAAGTGAGACAGACAGTAAACAAGTTATTATGAAGCAAGACCTGATTGATGGAGGCTGGCCGGGCTGCTATGAGATCAAGCATGTGACAGGTGGAAGAACATCATTCTGAGAGCAAAGGCAGTAGCTTCTGACTGTTGGGGTTGGAAAGCTGTCTCCACCACTTACTGCCTGTGTAACCTTGGGCAAGGTGCTCACACATTCTATCCCTCAGTAATTATTGTTGTTCAACAGAGACTACTTTAAATGCAATATCCTACTTGACTCTCACCATCAGTCTGTGAAGTGGCACTGTCATTTATTATCCATTGGTAGGAACAAGGCAATAGGCCCAACCTGGAGTCATTTATGACAAGCCCCACATACCAAACTGAGACTTAATTACAGTTTCAACTCCTTCAAAAATGCAATCTTAAACCAATCAGGAGTCACCCGATCAGCGTTACTTAGATAATCTGCCTGATAGACCCCTGCAAACCCCAAGAGCAGAGTAACCTTGGAACAATCAATCTGCTTTTTTTGCCTCTCATCTTTGAAATGGGAATTACAAGAATATCTACCCGAAAGAACTGATATGAGGATTAAATAAGTCAAAGCACATAAAACTGAGGCTGCCACTTAGCTATAAATAACAGCTGTTATTAACTGGATTTTATTATATCCTATGCCATTTTATTTATTAAAAAGAAAAGCTTATATTATGTTTCCAAAGTAAATGAAACATTTCTGACTGGGAACGCTTATCAAAGCCTCAAAATTCTATAGCCTGCCACCCACCAGACATTTCGATTTGCATGTCTTGCATTGTAATTTAGATGCTCCAAATTGATCTTGTTTTACATTTTAAGCCTGGTGTTTCTCCTATAGATTTCTCTGCCTCAGTCAGTGGTAACTCCATCCACCCACATTCCCAAGCTAGAAACATGGGTCCTCCTAGACTTTTCCTTCCTTCTCATCCTCACTCTCTACTTCTAAACAGTCACTGGATTCTGCCACTTTTTACCTCTTAAGTATCACATTCACCCATCCATATTGGAAAGAGTGAGTCCTATAAGTACAGGAATTACAGTTGTTTCATGTGTACTCGGCAACTGTTACTCTTAGAGGTGGAGATAATAACCAGCTGGCCAGCAGAACTTATAGTTTAATGGATGAGACAGGTATTTCACAGATAATTGGAGGTATTTCTCACTTAATTTTAAGGCATTAAAAGTGCCATGGAGGAAAAGGACAGAATGCGATGCAAGTATATGAAAAGGGCATGACTTAAATGTGGGAAACACAAGGTCCGGAACCAGCCAAATGTCTTCTGACCCCTTGAATTGGAGACTTTTACCCCAGTTACCTTTGTTTTATCCAAACAAAAGCATGTCCTTGTCCACAGAGGAGCCTGGGGGCAGGAGGTGTCCTCAAAGAACATGTTCTCATCAAGGCAGCAACACCTCAACTCAATTCCTATCCTCAAAACTGGAGCAGGAGTTAATCAAGGTCATGGTGGCATTAAGTGTCTTTAGGATCACTAAGTCCTGTCAATTTGACCCCCTCAGTATCTCTGAAACCCATCAATTTCTCTCCATTCTCATTGCCACTGATCTAATCAAAGGTAGCATTATTTTTTACCAAATTTTTGTCACAGTCACCTCCTTATTGCCCAACATCCTCTCTAGGGACCCCAATCCCTTCATTCTGTTTTAAATTTTTTAAATAAATATTTAAGTATGTTCCTCCTTAGGCTAAAGTTCTTCAGTGGCTTAAGATCAAATCTAAAATTCTTAACAACACTGACATGCCCCTGCATCTGAAGTTCTGCCTTTCTCTATTGCTCTCCTTATTCTCTAACCACAGAGGACCATTTGCCTTCTTCCACTCACTTGGGACTTTTGTATGCTCTTACTCCTACCTGGGAAGCTCTTGCCCAAGCCCCCTTATTTTAACCCTCATCTTGCGCACACAGCATTTCTTCACATAGGCCTTCTTTGAATTCTCTCCCCAGCTATCACCACACATGTGCACACACCAATGATTCTCAACTTCAGTGTGCAAAAGAATGACCTAAGGAGTTTGTTAAAAATGTAATTTCCCAAGGCCCATGTCCAGAGTATCTGGAGGGGGGTTGATCCAGGCATTTTGCATGTTTGCCAACAAATAGCCCCAGGGGTTTCTGACCAGGAGGCTCTCAGACCACACTTAGAGAAGCCCTGAGTGATGTTAACTTCTCTTACTAAATGATGTCAGAATACCTCTGTGACCTTCCGCATGAAATTCCTGTATTACTTGTTTGAGGTCCGGAGTCCCTGCTAATATGGTATGCTATACTGCCAGGGCAGGGACCTCCTCTGTGGTGTTCAGCCATAATCCATCGTGGAGTGGATGCTTGATAAATGTTTGTTAAATTGATGACAATTCCTTACTTTTGTAGAACACGTTAATTTATGAAGAACCATACATGCAAACCAGGAAACGGGCTGTGAGAATAGACAGTGTCTCCCACTGCACAAGGCATCATACCTGACATTTTGGGAGGGCTCTGACTTCTGAAGGATGGCTAATCTGCTTGTTAAAGCTCACCGACTGTGTCTGCCTCCACTCAGGTCTCTTCTTTCTCCTCCTCCACATGCCCTGGTGACTCCTTATGCCTTAATTGAACAGTGAGGTTCCTGCCACCTTCCAGGGACTCTGCTGATGAGCTGTCAAAATGGAAAACACCGGGGACAAAATGCTGCCACCAGTAAAAAGGCTCCTGGTGATCCACACGCTTCACCGGAGCTCTGTGCTCTAAGGGGTCAGTCTTCGGGGGTGAAGAGTAGTGGATGAGGAAATTGAGTCATCATTCCCAAATCCTTCTTTCCATTTCCACAGAAGCATTTAGCTAGGAAAGGACTAACCAATGCATAAAATCTCAAACCTTCCTCAGGTTTTTAAAAGGCAGCAATGTTCCCAGGTTGCAGAATCACCATGATATGGTAGGAAGTGTAAAGGCTCAAAATACCTGGGTCAAAATCCTGAATCAACCAAGGTATATAGCAGTGGTTAGTTAATGGAGAGTTAGGACTATTGAAAAATGAAAGTTCAGGGACCCACCCCTACAGATTGCGATGGAGGAAATCTTGGGTTGGCCCTCCCAGTTCCATTCACAAAAAGCACCTCTCCTAATAATTCTAATGTAAGTGGTCCTCAGACCACACCTTGAAAACTGGTGTTTTGACTTCGATGAGTTAGATATTCTTTCTGAGCCTCAGTTTCCTCAACTGCAAAATGGAGCTGAACACCCCAGCCAGACCTACTTCACAGGGTTGTTTTAGGGGATTGTGAATTTTGTGAAAGCTATAAAGTGCTATAAACATATAGAGATTTTGTTACTAGATTTGTTGATGACAGCATTATTAATTACTCTGGAAAATATGTGAATTGTAATAGATGCTTTCTAAATATAATTCTGTAACCCAAAGGAATAGCTAGCAATTGTGATTTAAAGATTTACTGAATTAATGAGGTACAGGACATATCTATCTTGATTTTTGGTCTGTCCCCAGAGCCTGATATGGAATAAATGCTCAAAAAAAAAAAAAAATAGTAAAGGAAGTGCTGGCTCTTTGATAGCTGGTATGTGACTTACTAACCTAACCCCCACGAACCGCCTCCTGAGGTTTGCTCTCTGTGACTCCCTTCACCAGGACCAGCCATGGATGTGCAAAGCATCAGGGACCCCCAGGAACACTGACTTTATTGACTCAAGACCCCTCCTTCCAGAGCACCTACCTCCTGTTTAGCACTGTCATAAGCCTATGATGTCACTTGTGTTCTGGATTTGTCTTCTGGATAGATATGACAAGAGAACCACATTTTGGGGACAAAGGAGAATTTTCTTGAAAAGCACCTCCTTGCAAATGCCTTGCTCCTTCAAAGAAACGGGTGATGGGGTCCCTAGCTATGTAGCAGAGATAACCTCCCCAAATCCTCTGAGGTTATCAGTCTCCCTTCCCCCACGCCATCCTTTTATGTTTCCCTGTATTCTGGCATGTCTGTTAGTCCATAGCATAGACAGAATTTGCCAGTCCCCCTTTTGTTCAATAAAAGGCAGTGTGCTGGGTAGAAAACACAGAGAAAGAACAGGTGGGCGGTTCCAGCCGGCAGGGGCAGCGCTGGGAGCCCTGCCAGCTGCAGCAAGGGTGGCTAAATCGCCATGGCAACAAGGAAGCTGATCACTTAGGCACCATCACCCACTCCACAGCCACAGCCTTTCACGGACAAAGGGAACACATGTCCCTCCTGAGGGCTTTGATATGAATGCAGGGGCTGCCTTCTCTACAAGGTGCCTAAATTTCTGGTCTATTTTAGAGTTTTGTTATTCTCTTTCAGATTTCTTTGAAATCTCAAGGAATTAAACTGAAGATAATGCTTTTGTAAGAAATCTTTTCTTTTTAAACTCTATAGCACTGTATTTGTTTATTTGATAACTATTTACTGAATATAAAATTAGAGATATATTCTATCCTCAAGTCCATGTAGTCTAGAAGGAAAATAAGACAGCAGAAATTACTATAATTCAAAACAGAGTATGCCCTGGAAAAGATTCTGTAGATGCTTTGCATTCACGGATTTAATATTCATGATTTTGACAATTCAAAAATTATTGCAATGGCCCATGGCACGATAGAATTTGAGATGATTGAATTCTCTGTGGGGTAAGACTGGTATATGGGAATAAATCACATCACTGGTAAATGAACTAAGCTGCCTTCCCAATACCTCTATCTCAATGTGGCTTTGTTGCTTTCTCTTCACTGGCATCTACACAGCAACTCTTAAGAAGCACCCAAAATGTTGAACAATGTTTCAGTTCTAAATATCTGACTTTTTGTAGACAGTGATATGGTGGTATTCTTGAAGATATTATGGTCTCTTTCAAATATGAAGGATTTATTTTAGTGATAAAGGATGTTAGAAGTTTAAGAAAGGAAGAAGTTCATTTGGTAGAGAAGATGGATGTTTTGAGAGTCACTTTAAGGAGTAAGTGGCATTGAAATTGGCTTTGAATGGAGTTTTCCTATTGTCATAAGGGTATAAAGATATGCACAGATTAAATCAACAATGAAATACCACTGATACATCTATTAAAATGGCTTAAAAATGGCAATACCAAATGCTGACAAGGATGTGGAACCATAGGAACTCTCATTCATTGATGGTATGAATGCAAAATGGTACAGCTACTTGGAAAGACAGTTTGTCGGTTTCTCCCAAAGCCAAATATGGTCAAAATCCTAGGTATTAGATGCTGAAAGCAGCTTTATTAATGATTAGCAATAAATGGAAGCATCCAAGGTGTCCTTCAGTAGGGGAATGGATAAACTATCATACATTCATACAGTGGAATATTATTTCGTTATAAAAAGAGATGAGCTATTAAGCCACAAGAAAAGACAAGAAAAGACCTTAAATACATATTGCTAAGTAAAGAAACCATATGAAAAGGCTACATACTAAATTATTCAAATTATGACATTCTGGAAAAGTTAAAACTATAGATATAATGAAAGATGAGTGGTTGCCAGGATGTCAACTGGGTGGGACAGAGTTAAATAGATGAAACATAGGGTTTTCTTTTAGGGTAGTGAAAATATTCTGTATGATAGCATAATTGTAGATACATGACATTACACATTTGTCAAAAGCCATAGAACTTTATACCATAAAAGATTATGAAGTGTAATGTAGGTAAATTAAAAGAAATTGTTTAGAAATTGGAGTGATCCCACAAGGTTGTAGGCTTTAATGAGAGAATCTGACTTGGATATATGAAACAACCTTACTGAAGAGGGTGGTACAAAAAAGCTCTGACCTAAGTAACCTAGGAAATGAGTCTGTAAGTCTAGAGACAAAAGGAATTACATATGATGACTATACTCTAGTTGATAAAGTTGTATCTCATAAGGGTAGAGGTTAACAATTATGATATTGTTATACATGTAAACTGGAACCAAATGATTAAGTAAATGGATGGCAGATGGTGAGAGCCAGGTCTCTCACTGTAGGAGTAGGAGTTTATAGATAAGCAAGGGGAGAAAGCTAGAATGATCCATCTGGTGATGGACTAGAGTTGGAGACATCAATCTGAACTAATAATTAACTTCACAAAGACACATGGTTTCACACAGAAATAGTTGTAGATCTATGTACATTAACAGGTTAGTAAACACACATGTAGTTCCTTGCTCTGTCACCTGAGAAGCTCTAGAAGCAATGACACCCCAGTAACTGTGAGCACATCTACCATCCAGAGCTTGCTTTCAAATACCATTCTCCAATGAGATGCACCAGGACAGGAAATATGCAAGGTGAGCCTGAGCAATTTGCAGTGCCAGAAAGAAAGTGCTCAAAAACTACAAACCTGTATTGATGTGGGTAAGTCAAAGGGACACAGAAGCCAACTGAAAGAGTTTCCAATGGACAAATCAGAATGAATTTGACCACAAAAATAAGGTATTTGGTTTCAAGCCACAGTATAAAGTAAATATCAACGTATCTATGCTGATATACATAAATGAATAAATATGCTAGGGAGAAGGAACAAATACTCCGTGCACAAGAATTCCAAACAATTTATGTAGATATTCCACCTTCAAGGCGGGGGTGGGGGGGGGCGCATAACGCCTCACTCAAGTGTCAGCTGTGCCTAATGACTTCCTTCTAAAGAGCACAGTATGTAAAGGGTGAAAAGGTATAATTTTACAACAGAGAAACCTGACATACACCTCATGCAGATATAACATTTTTGGTATGATATGATGCAAGTGGCACTTGACCCCTGGTCTTCTTCACAGAAAACTCATCACTCCAATCTAACTAGGAGAAAAAGTTCCAGTCAAATTATAATAGAGAGCTTGACCAATACTCCTCAAAACTGTCAAGACATCACAAGAAAGGAAAGTCTGAGAAACTGTCACACCCAAGAGAAGCCTAAGGAAACATGACACCTAAATGAGTTTCCCGAAAGAAAAGGGACATGATGTGAAAACTTTATTCAGAAATCTGAATAATGTAGGGACTTTAATTGAAAATAATGTATCCGTACTGGTTTATTAGTTATAACAAATGTACCAATGAAAGTAAGATGTTAACAATAGGGAAACTGTGTGTGAGATATACAAGAATTCCCTGTATTATCTTATTTTTTCCTGTAAATCTGAAACTGTTCTGATAAATGAGTCTATATTTTTTTTAAAGGGAGGGGGCAGAATTGTCAGGGGAACAGTAAACAGTTGGGCTGAGACAGGGACTGTACAGTACAGCAGTGGGAAATCAGGCAGGGGTCAGAACACGGAAGGCATTAGGTGACAGACAGTAGACGCTGGCTACATCAAAACCCATTCACAACCCACTTCTTCGTTGCCCACTTTCACCTTAGAGGCTGGAAAAAATTTAAAAAACAAAAACAAAAAAACAAAAACTTCCTTGCATTAAGAAATGAATAAATGGCACATTTATAATAAAAAATCTTGTAGCAAAAGATATATGAGAAAGCTCTTATTTCCCCAAGAAATAAAGTAGATGTTACTATTACCACCACTTCCACCTTACGTGCCTTGAATATATATTAATACATGTTGTCCAGTTCTACAACCACCATCTCATAACCATGAAGCTCTAAACCATCATGGTGAGAAGAGTGAGGATAAAGACAGAAAGAGGTTATATCTTTGATACATCTCTTAGCACTTATTTGGTCGAGACTGCTTACCTCCAGGCTTCTTGTTGTAAAACCACTGCTGATTATGTATGTTGTTAGTTGGATATGAAAGTATCCCTAATAGAATGACTTTGGAGGCCAGAATAAAAAGACAGGACTTCATTTACTAGACAGTGGGGAGTTCCTCTTAGCATTATATTCATTCATTCATGCATTCATCTTCTGTAATCATTAAAGCATTTAGGTTTTCCAGTTCAGCCACTGTCTTAGCATCTGTGTGGCTGGTGCGGTTCTAGGTTTTATGGATATACTAGGGAACTAAGCAAATTTCCTGTTCTCATCAAGCTTACATAGTTTGGGGAGATAGATAAATCAACCATTTGAGTGGTTTTAAATGCTAAAAAGAGAAATAAAGCAGAGGGAGAAGACAGAGAAGAGCCTGTTGTAGACAGATCGGTCAGGGGCATCCTCATTGATAAGCTCGCATTCAACAAGAAACCTAAATGAAATGAAGAACACCATGTGTATGCCTAGGGAAAAAAACAGTCCAGACACAGGGAATAGCAAGGGCAGAAATCTTAAAGTGCTTGAGTCATTACTGTGTTTGAGGAGCAGCAAAGGGGCAGTGGAGTCAGGTGAGAATGAAGGGAGAGGACAGGAGGCAGGATGTAATGTCAGACAAAGAACGGGGCCGGGTTATAGATGGCCTTGCTGGCCATGGTTGACTTTGGCTCATTATGAGGTAAGGATGAAGCCACTGGGCAATTTTTAGGAAAGGATTGATGGGATGTAAATGATGTTTTAACAAAAGAGACAAAGGGACATTGGTTAGGGCTACTGACATTGCAATAATGCAGGCAAAAGGTAATGGTCATCTCAGCAAGAGTGATAAGGTGGAGGTAATGATTAGTCAGAGTCTAGAAAAATGGTTTCTGTATTTCCTCTTGTAAAGTAAATTACAAGGTCAAAGTGAACAAGGAACATATTTTAAACTTCTTTCTCATCTTGCCTAGGCATGACACATTATGTACGGTCATTCATTACAGGCTGAATAAAGAAATACGCTCTTGAAAAGCACACAGTTTCTTGAAGGGTAAAAATAGGGAACCTCTTCCTCCTTTGAGCCTTTTTAGCCAACAACTGAGAAGCAGCCCCTGCACTCTGAGCCCAGCTCAGACACAACTGACTCTTGGCATGTTCCGTAAATCTGTTCCTACAAGAGGTGGGTGCCATCTCTAAGGCTAAGTGGAAGCAGCTTGGAAAAATCTTGTTTGAGAAGTGTCAGCAGACACAATATCCCAGCACTTAGGGATTCACAACTGCTTGAAAATGCAGCTGAGAAAACCTATGATCAATTTCCTGTAAGTGCAATTCATGAGGGTTATTTGGGGCAATCAACATATTATTCTGCAAGGCTTCCTTCTCAGGCACAACTCCAATTTTGTCTGATGAGAGTTTTTCTGAAGGCCCTTGGAACATGATCTCTTATTATGTAGATAATCAGCAGAACCTGCTCATGCCTTAATGCAAGCAACTGAGACCAAGAGCCGGAACGATGGAGATAAAATGATAGCTTTACTATGTAGCCGATTAACTGGGTAGAAACTACATTCTGAGGTCATAAATAGTTATTAGCCAGTTAATGATAACTGTAGTCAGATCATTACATTTACATCTGATGGATAGGGATGAGGCCTTTTTTGGCTTTTCAGCACTCTGACCATTTACTATAGTGTTTTAATATTCTAGGCAGTAGAATTTCTAAAATTAAAAAGACCAGTCCTTCCACCTATCTTGAAGAAACACAGTAAAGGAATATAAGTAAAGAATTATGTAAATGTTCCTAGACTATTCCACCTTATATTAATTTCTATCATCGTTATGATCCTGAAGTGCTTATATCACACTGGAGGTAGAACTGAGCCCGGAACCAAGTCTCCTGCCCATGCCGTTGTGTGACTCTGCTTGGGTCCTTTAACACTTCCAGGCTTCAGTCTTCTCACCTGTGACACCAGGAGATTGGACTAGCTCACCTCCAAGCTCTTTCTTTCAGAAAATCCAGGCTATGTCACCAAGACTTCCTTCTGAATGACAGTAACACTTTAAGATTCAGTCTTGGTATGTTCTCTTTTGTGCTATTTTTTTTACAGAACAATATTTTACATTTTAACCTGTTTCTCTAAATGGTCTTTGAAATTGAGAAATTTAAAATATTGGTTAAATCTAGCAATAACCCTTCTACAGCAGTGGCTGCAAATTAATCCACAATGTATTGTTTTTGGTTGATTTGACACCCAAGGATATGTACTTTGAGTTTGTTTTTCACTTTGTTTAACTAAGGGTTTCTGCTTTATTTGGAGCTATTTGGACTAGGACAGAATATTTGCTCTGGCAGGCTCCCTGATAAGTACAGAAAACAAAATATGATCCATCAATATCACTGAAAGGTACATGAATTCAGAAGTCTTCACTTTAGAAAGAAATTATTTCTGAAAACATTAGTTTTATGAATTGAAATTTAAACATTATATTAGCAGTGAATTTGCAAATTGTATTCCCTCATCAAAAGTTATCATTAGTCCAAATTCGAGCTTATGTACATAGGATGAGTGCTTGGGTATATGAGAGGTGTGTGATTACAGGATGAAGTTTTACATATACATCACAGCTAACAGGCATTTATTAAGGTTCATTTACCACTTTGTCCAGTCCCCATTAAGTTACAGATGGCAGGAGATACAATAGGAAGAGGATGACAATGCGATCATTGCCCTCAAGGATTCTCAGGTTTATGTAAGACTATAAGACTAAATAAATAGAGAATAATGGAAGTGTGTATAACCAATATTTGCTTGTTGAGTTCTGACACTAAATGCCTTTGATGTTTTCTGAACAAATAGAAGAATTAGGGGAGGCTTCCTTGACATTAAGGGACCTTGAAGGAGGCAGGAGACTTGGAATGGTGATGAGGAAGGGAAAGGAAAGGCATCCAAAGGCAGGGAAGCCTCATTCTCAGATGGATGCTTGAAATAAATGTCTCACTACAAAAAAAAAGTTATAAATAATGATAGTCATTTCCTCAATTTCCTTCTTGCTCTCCTTTCCGGAATGAAAGGAAAGATAATTTGATGGCGGATGGCTTATTCAGTTTGCTACCACACTTGTAAGATGTTCCTTCCTCCAGCATTCCACCCTGCCTCCCCATCCCCGCAATACCACCCAAGACAGCTCCAGGAGCCCTGAACATTTACCTTTCCTTTTATCTTCCCAAATTGCTTCTCTTTCTCTTCCTACTTAGCCTTCTCCCACTTTAGACTCCACTATGCTAGGACAAAAGGACTTCTCAAGCAGTACACACAATAGGATTCCACTTACCATCTCTCCAGCCCTTTAAGGAGCCGCCCCTTTAGGGGCTGCTGAGACTGTGGTACGTGAGACCGTCCCACAGTTACGAAACATTTAGGGGTAGAAATGAAAAACCACGTGTATGGATCAAGCTAGTTTTCCTGAGGGTGAGGCAGTTTTAGCTGAATAGGTAGGGACAGGTTAGCATCATGTTTTAAAATTGCAGTAACCTGAAGATGGGGAAATAGGTTACAGTCTCTCTAAGCTTCACTATGCTAACCAAGGACAAGTCGATACCCATCTCCCAGGGTGTCTGTAAGGAAAATGTAGGCACAACACAGTGCAGAGCACTTGGTAGATAGTACTTCACTAAGTGTTAGCTGCTGCCTTCAGCGACGGTGGTGGGTGTTAGCATCATGCAGGGAAATGCAAACAACACCAGGTTTGGAGTCACAGAATCCCTGCTTTGAGTCTCAGCCTTGTCAATTACTGCATGGGATCGGGTGAGTGACTATGTGAACACAATTTTGAAAAACTAGAAAATGGGTATTAGAAAAATATCCCCTTTTAGTCTTACCTTATAGAATTGTTTAGGACCTTAAAGGAAATAGTGTGCATGAATGTGCCTTATAAACTGTGAAGTACTCTAAAATTGTGCTTGCTTTGTTCTCAGCCACACCTCCGACTAAGCTTGGACCCACACAGTCTTCACCTCTCCTTGTGAACATTTCCTATGCCTCCCTTCCGGAAGGTTGTCACTGTCCAGGGCCCCAGGAACTTCTCCCTGAAATGACTGATTGAAAGTGCCCAGTGATTTGCTTGGCCGACTCCATGCAGGATTGTATTTGGAAAGCATGGACATCCAATCAGATTTTCTGACTCGTAAGACCAAGCAGCTCCAAATACAATTTTTCAGAGCAACTCTCTGGAGCAGTTGATGGGCCAGTGGTGAGCTGGTGTCAGCCTGGTGTCAAGAGCAGGTGGGGGCAGTCAGGCTGGGCAGAGGAGAGAGCAATCCGTGAAAAACTCGGGGAGTAAAGGCCTCCTGGTGGCCTGCTGACTGCTTTTACAGTTTGCTGGGCTCTGTGACACTGATCTCTGAAAAGCGACTCATTTTGGAGGAATGGTCAGCCACCCACCCAATTACTAAGATGGAATGGAATTTAAATCCTCTCCACACAGTAAGGGGATTCAAAATGTAATATACATTTCAGCAGGTAATCAAATTCATTCCAAACCCTGGTGCTTCTTGCCACCTTAGTGAGTGGAGAGCCCATTATCTGCTCCGAGAGGAAGGAAGGGGGTCGAGAGATGTGCATTGCTTTGTCAGTTGACTGATTTGCAGGATGAACTTCCCCAGAGTGATAGCAGGTTTCCTTCCATATTAGTTTATGTGCCGATATAAATTTCCTAGGCTTGGCCTAGACCCCCCAGATATTTTCAAGTCAGTGGCTGCTGTCAGACTCAGATTTACTAGTTCAATCATAGCAGCATCATGGCAGAGTGAAAAGAATACTGCCTAGGGAGTCAGAAGACCAGGCACTGGTCCTATTTCCGCCCCGATTATCATGTGACCTTGAAGAAATCCCCTCCCCTTTCTCCATCTGACTCTAACCCAGTGGTCCTTAGGTGTCACTCTTCTGGGGCTATTCCGTCAGAGGCAGTGCTGTATTCTGGGCTGGAATGATGAGACCACTCGTTTTACAAAGAACCCACTTATAACACTGAAAGTGGCTGTGCCATTCTGAGTTTTGGTACATCCCTCTTTTAAAATCATGTCACTTAGAGGTTAAGAGGTCTACTGAGGTATTCGGGAACCACTGTACATTGGTCAGAAAAGAAAGAGAAAGTTCAAATAGTGTGGGAAGCCTCTGCCAACTGACCCCTTGACCCCCTGCGAATCACAGTAACTCAGCTTTCATTTGTTCACTGTACTGGGCCTCTGCACAATGTTTTCCGTAAAAGGAAGGGAAATTTGAAAAAATTTAATGTTGTTAATGCTAATAATGGTCTTTGATAATTCTTCGTTCTCAATAGCATCTATTGTTTCTGTGTTTTGTCTGGGTCTAGCTCAATCATAGCAGCATCATGGCAGAGTGAAAAGAACACTGCCTAGGGAGTCTAAAAACCAGGTATTGCCCCTGGTTCTCATGTGACCTTGAAGAAATCCCTTCCCCTTTCTCCATCTGACACTAACCCGGTGGTCTCTAGGTGTCACTCTTCTGGGGCTCTTCTCAGGTGTTGGGCCATGGCATAGATAGCAGTGCCTTTAGTTGATGTGTAATTCCTAGTGCCTTCTGTAAAACTATTCACCTCTGAAAAGTTATAAATCCCTGAGATTCCCTCACCACTCAAGATGTGAGTTGTTGGATAATATCAATGGTCTTTAAATTTTTAAATTTCTTAATAGCAGAAGCTATTTTTAATAGAATATTACATGAAAGCCTTTATGTCTTGCACGAGAATGTGAAGCCACTGTGTTTGGAAGGAGGGCTAGAGGGTCCAGAGCTACTCCTTCTTCCCTTCTGATTTCCACAGTGATCTACAAGGCACCCTTAAGAAGAACCTGGGGCAACCAAAAACATGTTTTGGGAATGACTGGTGGGTGGTTTCCAGAGTCATTTCTGGTTACGATACTCTATGAATCTATGAGGCAGTACACTGGGATCAGCCAATCACAATGTCATAAGCATATCTAGATTAATTAAGATTTCGTAGAACGTATGACACCATGGAGGTATGTCTGTTGGGTCAGTCTAAAAGAAAGAATGACAACAAAAAAAGTGCAGATAGCTGGTGACCTCCAGTCATTAGTTCCTTCATGACCTGCCTCATTTTTCCAGCTGGGGCCACATGCCTGCCTGGCAACTTAAGCCAATCACTGAGCAGGATGACGCTACTAGGGCCTGGCTGTGTCTGCCTAATGTGGATCATCTCTTTGTTTGACATTTCTTCATTGGGCTGGTCAAGATTTGTCAGATCTGCCTGACCCTATTTCTTCTACCTTTAATCCTTACAGGTATTAATCCCACTGCCTCAGTACACCTCTCGCATTACTAACTTTTTACATTATATTTACCAAGCTTTCGGGTGATGTGCAGAACTATCCTGAAAGAAAACCCTATATTGATTTACTAGAACAGAAACAAGACTCCCTCTCTATCAGAAACAAATGAGAGAATAAGGATTAGAGTGAGAAAATGGGGGTGGGAGAGAGGAAGAGAGAGATCAAACATTAATCATGGTGTCTGGTATCTGGTAAATAGTTGATAAGTCCTCTTCCCTCCCTCCCTCCCTCCCTCCCTCCCTCCCTCCCTCCCTCCCTTCCTTCCTTCCTTCCTTCCTTCCTTCCTTCCTTCCTTCCTTCCATGCCTCATCAGCTGTAACCTGCAGAGTCAGAACTAAGGCTGGCCAGCCAAGTCCCTGGCTTCTCCAGGTGGTTGGTTCAAACTATTATGTTCATCCTGTCTTCAGTAAAGTCATCCGCACCCCAGCCTCTACCCAAGATCTAGGCCTACCATTTGGCTTTAGTACTAAAGACCTTTCTTCTCCCAGACTCTCTAGCCTCAGTATCTACATCCCTTATTCCTTTACTGTAGAATCAGTTGCTGTGACTGATTTATGCTCTTTCTTCCTCTCCTTTCACTTGTGTATCCATCCATCAACAAATTTCCTTATTAACTGCAATGTGCAAAGTGCCATAATAACCAATATGTGGATAGAGCTCTCATTTAGACATTAATCTTGTCCTCAAGGAACTTATTGACATAATAAATACCCACAAGTTACATTCTGCTCTTGACTGTAGTTACAAATACCTGTAAGAGAAGTTCAGATGATGTGCCATTAGCACTCAGTGGAGAAAATAAAAAACATAATTCCAAGTGGCAATATCAGGCATGACTTCTGGGAGGAAGTTGCATTTGCCATAAGGCTAAGGTGTTAACAATTATTATTGGAAAGCTTATAAGTGAGCCAATATAATATGAATTGCTATAGAATCAATCATCTTTTCTTACTCCCTCTCCCAGGATGGAAGCTAAGGAGAGAAGCACAGATCATAGATGTGAGAAAAGGCTCATTAGAACCTTAATCGATGAAGCCAAAGCAGATGCAGTTGCTGGGAAAGGGTCACCACCACACACAGTTTTATTCTCACAGTTTCATCCTTTTTAGTTGTACAGGGTTTTCCTCACAGACCATCAGCACAGCCTTCAGACCATTGAGTTATTTTTGTAAATAGGACATATGTTATTTTTTTTTTCCATATGGTACTTTGAAAGGGACAGAATGAGGGTAGGAGCTGGAAAAATTGAATGAGTAAATCCTGACAGTGAGGCATCCTAAAAGAGAGATGAACATAACATTTCAAAAGTGAAAGAAGAATTTTCAAAGTTGTACCCTTAGTGGATGAGTTGCAAGACACATAGACCCATTAGCCTGGGTTTTCCCATATAACCCAAGCATATGTAAAAGTAACAGAAGATGCCGTCTCTATTGTCTGTTCTGAAAGCCTCATGTAGTTGGAGTTGGGATGGAATGGTGGAAGAAGTGACTCCTAGCACCTTTTTTCAGTCTCAATAAAGGAGTGAGAGAAGAAGGAGACTCAAATGGGGCCCATATTACTTCCTCTAAAGATAAGCACCATGAATCCAAATGATCTTCTGAAGGCTACTTACAAGACAGAATGAGTTGGTGAAAGGGTATGGAACTACTTCCTGAAAGTGGGGTTGTGGGGGGGCGGAGATGAAGAGTAGGTTAAAAGAGATGGCCAAACTCAGACAGAAAACTATACGTAAGTATCATTTGCCTAAAATAGAAGAATGGATTAATTGACATCAGTCTTTTTTTTTTTTCAGGGTAATACTTATTTTAAAGTATAGTTGCTATTTGAGAGTTGAAAATAAAGGTATAGCTCAACAGAGATAATCATTTGCAGAGAGAAAAACAAATACAGTTGCTCCCTGAACAACATGGATTCAAACTGTGTCAGTCAACTTACAAGTGGATAGTTTCTTATAGTGAATACCATGGTACTGCAAGGTCAGGAGTTGGTTGAATCTGTGGATGAGGAACCATGGATATGGAGGGCTGACTATAAATTACACTTAGATTAACTTCCAAATTGTTCAATGGTCAACTGTAGTAAGTTCTGAAATCAGGCAGTGTTAGCCCTTCAATTTGTTCAATTTGTTCACAATTTTCTTTGGCTATTCTAGGTCCTTTGCCTTTGCATATACTTATTAGGGTCAATTTGTCAATCTTTACGCGTGCGCGCGCACACACACACACACACACACACACACACACACACACATGCAAAGCCTCTTAGGATTTTAACAGAAATTACATTGAGCCTTTAAATCAGTTTGGGCAAAATAGCCATCTTGGCAATATTTAGTCTTCCAACCCATGAATTTGGTGGGGTCTCTTAAATCTTCTTTAACTATGGTTGGAAGCATTTTGTAGTTTTTTTTTTTTCTTAAAACATCTTTATTTTATATTGACGTATAGTTGATTAACAATGTTGTGTTAGTTTCAGGTATATAGCACATTGATTCAGTTATGCATATACATATATCTATTCTTTTTCAAATTCTTTAGGTTATTACAGAATACTGAGAAGAGTTCCCTGTGCTATACAGTAGGTCCTTGTTGGTTATCTATTTTAAATATAGCAGTGTTTACATGTCAATCCGAAACTCCCAATCTATCCTCCCCCCACACACACACATTTTGCCCCGGTAACCATAAGTTCATTCTTTAAGTCTGTGAGTCTGTTTCTCTTTTGTAAATAAGTTCATTTGTATCAATTTTTTAGATTCCACATATAAGTGATATCATGTGATATTTGTTTTTCTCTGTCTGACTTCACTTATTATGAGAATCCTCAGGTCCATCCATGTTGCTGCAAATAGCACTGTTTCATTCTTTTTAATTGCTGAGTAATATTCCTATATAAATACTGATTCAACTGTATTTATATTTACTTCCTATGAACAACACCAATATTTGCATTTTAAAATTCACATTGAATCACAGGCCCATATTTTATGTTTAGATGACCATTCAGCATCATTCTCTTGTAGATGCCAGGTGCAAGTGGTCAATATTGAGCTTTTCTTTTTTTTTTTTTCTTTTTTCTTTTTTTTTTTTCACTATTCCATGATCTTTGGTACAGTTTCTGGTTTCTTATATATAAAAGCACAGGCTAAAATTGGCTACACAATACTGCAGAAACAGGAGTATTTTGGATCTCAGTGTAAATAGAAGTTTATGCCAAGCATTATTTACAAGATGAGAGCTAAGCACAGACTTTAATACACCGTCTTCACAAATGAGCAGAACAATGACAGGCAATGGATTCTAATGAGCAGGAGTCAAGATTACTAGACTACTAGTTAGTTAGAACAATCATCCCATAAAGAAGATGTGGTATCTTCTTTATCCATTCATCTGTCAATGGACACTTAGGTTGCTTCCATGTCTTAGCTATTGTAAACAGTGCTGCGACAAAAATTGGGGTGTATGTATTGTTTTGAACCATGTTTTTCTCCAGATATAGGCCAGGAGTGGGATTGCTGGGTCATATGGTAGTTCTATATTTAGTTTTTTAAGGAAACTCCATACTGTTGTCTATAGTGGTTGTACCAATTTATATTCCCACCAACAGTGTAGGAGGGTTCCCTTTTCTCCACACCCTCTCCAGCATTTATTCTTTGTAGACTTATTGATGATGGCCATTCTGACAGGTGTGAGGTGATAGCTCATTGCAGTTTTGATATGCATCTCTCTGATAATTAGTGATATTGAGCATCTTTTCATGTGCCTCTTGGCCACTTGTATGTCTTCTTTGGAGAAATGTCTGTTTGGTCTTCTGCACATTTTTTGATTGGGTTGTTTGTTTTTTTGATGTTGAGCCTAATGAGCTGTTTATAAATTTTGGAGATTAATTCCTTGTCAGTTGCATGGTTTGCAAATATTATCTCCCATTGTGTGGGTTGTCTTTTCATTTTGTTTATGGTTTTCTTTGCTGTGCAAAAGCTTTTGCATTTAATTAGGTCCCATTTATTTATTTGTGTTTTCATTTCCATTTCTCTAGAAGACAGATCAAAAAAGATATTGCTGATATTTATGTCAGAGTGTTCTGCCCATGTTTTTCTTCAACAGTTTTGGATAAAAATTCTTTCCAAATTGCAAAATTCAGTGAGCTTCCTTAATCTGGCCTAAAATATTTATACAATGATAATAATTTTTAAAAATCTACAGCAAGCATTATATGTAATGGTCCCATATTGAAAGTCTTTCTCCACCCTCCTTGTTTGAAAATTACACAAAAATGTCTAATAATATGATTTCTTTGCAGCATGTGCTGACATTCCTAGCCAGTGTAATTAGACAAGAAAAAAGAATTAACAAGCACAAGAATTAGAAAACAAGTAGTAAAACTGACAGAATTTTAAGATAACATGCTTATGTATGTGGATTATTTATGAGAATCTTTTTATGCATATATAAATTAATAAGTAAATTTAAAAATCTTTAGGTAAAATAATAGAATTAATGAGTCTAACAAAGCTGGTGAATATAAAAATCAATTGCACTTACTAGCAACAATTATGAAATGAAGTTTTGAAACCAATTGAATTAGAATTCTAAAAGTATTAGTTAGCTAGGAATAAATCTAATCAAAGATGCATAAAACTCTTACTCAGAAAATTATGAAACATTACTGACAGAAATTAAAGAATATCTAAATATGAAAAGGTATTTAATGTTTATGAATTAAATAACAAAATTTTATAGATATAATTTTTCTGTAAATAAAATCCCCCCAAAAATTATAGCAGGAATTTTTCTGATGGAAATTGAGAATTTGATTCTAAAGAACACAGTCAGACTTCACTACCAGATATAAAGACTAATATTCTTAGCAGAAATTAAAACAGAATGGTATTGATATGGGCTAGATGAATAGACCAGTAGAACAAATTATAGAATCTTGAAACAAATGGACACATATACAATCACCCGATTTATGAAAAAGGTGTGCTCCTGTATAGTGGGGAAAAGACAGTCTTGCCAATAAATGGTGCCAGTACAATTGCCTTAAAAGAATCAAACTTGTTCCCTAACTTACATTATAAACAAAAATCAATTTTTGATAGATCACAGACCTAAATATGAAAAATGAAGCAATGGGAATTCCCTGGCAGTCCCAGTGTTTAGGACTCTGTGCTTCCACTGCAGAGGGCACAGGTTCTATCCCTGGTCAGGCACTAAGATCCTGCATGCCATTCAGCAAAGAGAAAGAGTGGGGGAGAGAGGAAGGGAAGGGAAGGGAAGGGAAGGGAAAAGGGAAGGGAAGGGAAGGGAAGGGAAGGGAAGGGAAGGGAAGGGAAGGGAAGGGAAGGGAAGGAAAACAACCAAGTTTAGAGAAAACAATACATAGGAGGCTGTCTTCATGACCTTGAGGTAGGCAAATAGCAAAGAATTCTTAAACAGGACCCAAACAGCACTAAATAAACTGGACTTCAGTAATATTTGGCTATAGGTTTTTGAAAAATATCTTTCTATTTGTGAGAAAGGGAATTGCTCTTTAAAAACAGACAATGAAAATAAGATGGCAGTAGTGTATTTTCTATTACAACACACACACACCCCACACATACTCCTCTACTCTCTCTCCTTCCTGATTGATTACCCAGAAAAAAATATTTTCTACTAAACCATATTGGTTGCTGATTATAAGTGGTTTGGTGATATTTTATAAGCAAAGGAATATTCACATTTAGAAATATAATTTGATTACAGTTTCCTTGACTGGCTCTTGAATTTCCTGGACTAGCTCAGACCTACCCAGGTGATGAATCTGACATGATCAGCAGGATCCTGCCTTACTCTGCAGGACTGCAGACAGGAACAAGGCTAAATGGGAAAGCACAGTGAGTAGCACTAGAGTCTTATAAAGGTCTGGAATCTAACTTAAGGCAGCTCCCCAGCCACTTTGTGTCATTTATGGCCGTGGTTTAGAAGAGGAATAGAGGCAGCAGGAAGAAACCTACTGGCAGAAAATCACATTTTCTCATAGTGTAAAAAAAAACTGGGGGAATCACACAATCACACAACCAAGAATTAGAGAAGGGCATTTATGGCAGAATAAATGGCACATCCAATGGCTGAAGAATGATGGAATGCTCAAAAAGAGAGATGTCCTACATTGTGAGGGGGAAAACAGTGTGGGTGAAGATTTGAAAGTAGTAAGTAGTGAGTGGTAATAGAAGCAATTAGGAGAGTTAATTGAGTTGCTGGGTTAGAAAGGGTTTTGTCAAAATCTACTGATGTATTTGGATTTCATTCTGTAAGTAAAGATTTTGAGTAGGCAATTAACATTTCTAATTCTCAGAATCTGATAATTCTAAAAACACAAAAATTACAAAATAAGTGGATGCTAAATTGCTTTGGAGACTTTCTTTCATTGGCAAAAAAATACATGCTCATTGTAAAAGGTAAACAAGATGTTGATGTTTTAAGAAAAGTAGATAATATCCACTAATTCTCCCTTAACTCCAAGTTGCACCTCTTAGATAACTAATGTTACTAGTTTGGTATTTATCATGTTATACTTTAATCTGCAATCAAAACATAGAAAAACATTTGCATGTGTACACATAGTTTATTTTATAAAAACAGGATAATACTATAGGCACTGCCACAAAATTTGCTTTTCAAATTCATAAAAACTGGTATTTATAAATAGTGATAATAGATCCTGATATTTAAAAATTTTTACTACATGTGCCTGCTCCTATTTTAAAGACTTTATTGGTAGTATTTCATTTAATCCTCATTACAATCATGTGGTACTATTATTTTCTCTATTTAAAGATAAGGAAACTAGGACTCAGAGCGGTTAAATAACTTTCCTAAGGTTAGCTCATCCAGCTGATAAGTGATGGAGCCAGGCTCCAAACGATATAATCTGATTCATGGTTCATGCTCTGATCTACTATGCTTGGAACCTGTTTCATTTGAATGGATGGGAGAGGATGAGGGCTGCAAGCGATTTTGTAACAATGGAGTTGTAAGAGGAGGACATCAAGAAATTTTCAGAGGTAATAATCTCCAAGGCCCAATAATTCACTGGATGTGTGGGCTGAAGGATAGGAGAGAGATGAGTTTGAACTTATAGGTTTCTAGCATAGAGGTCTGGGTAAAGGGTGATGGTAGTAACCAAGAGAGGAAATATGTGAATTGGGGCCATTTTGGGGCATGTTTGGGAGTTCAATTTGGGGCTGAAAAGAGGACCATTTTCTCTATTTGCCTGTATTCCTGCTGGCTTTTAAGTTAGGAACTTAGAGATTTTGTTAGGGAGGAAGTTCTTATCCTTCTTTCAGTCCTCTCAGTGTTTTCTCCTTTCAAAAAGAAAATATTGTTTTTTGAAATTGCAGTAGTTTTATTTTTTGGTTTAATAATTTTTATCAAAATATTAAATATATTTATACTCTTTTAAACAATTGTGTAATATTGATCATTGTAATTATAATTCAATCCAGAAGAAAAATAACACATAGAGCCTTGTGCTTATAGAAAAAAAAATAATAAATTTCAATTTATATATAATTTTATTGAAGTACACTTACTATATTAGTTTCAAATGTACAGCATAGTGAGTAGATATTTCTTATAGATTATACTTGATATAAAGTTATTATAAAATACTGACTTTACTACCTTTGCTGAGCATAGCATCCCTGTAACTTATTTATATTTTATACCTAGTTCTTTGTACCTCTTAATCACCATCACCTATTTTGCCCCCTCCCAAGCCATCTCCCCTCTGGTAACCCTTAGTTTTTTTTTCAGTACCTATGAGTCTGATTATTTGTTGTATTTATTCACTTGTTTTATTTTTTAGATTCCACATATAAGTGAAAATACACAGTATTTGTCTTTCTCTGTCTGACTTATTTCACTAAGCAAAATACTCTCCACATCCATTCAAGTTGTCACAAATGACAAAATTTCATTCTTTTTTATGACTAATTTTTCATAGTGTGTATGTATGTATATATGTAAGCATGTACATATATATGCACACATACATACATATCACATCTGTATCCATTTATCTGTTGATGAACATTTAGGTGACTTCCATACCTTAGATATTGTAAATCATGCTGCTATGGATATTGTGATGCATGTATCGCTCTGAGTTAGTGTTTTGGTTTTTTTCTGGATATATACTTAGGAGCAGAATTGCTGGATCATACCATAGTTCTATTTATAGTCTTTAAGAAAAGTTCATCCTGTTTTCCATAGTGGCTGCACTAATTTACATTCCCCTCAATACTGTATGAGAGTTCTCTTTTCTCTACATCCTTTCCAACATTAGTTATTTGTGGACTTTTTGATGACAGCCATTCTGACAGGTGTGAGGTCATATTGTGGTTTTGATTTGGATTTCCCTGATGATGAGTGATGTTGAGCATTTTTTCATGTACTGGTTGGCCATATTTATATCTCCTTTGGAAAAATGCCTATTCAAATCCTCTTTTTAATTGATATTGAGTCGTATGAGTTCTTTATATATTTTGGATATTAACCCCTTATTGGTTATATTGCTTGCAAACATCTTCTCACATACAATGTGTTGCCTTTTTATTTTGTTGCTGATTTCCCTTGCTGTGCAAAAGCTTTTAAGTTTGATTAGATCCCATTTACTTACTTTTGCTTTTGTTTTCCTCTCCTGAGGAGACGTATCCAAAAAAAATGTTGTTAAGACCAATCAAAGAATGTACTGCATGCAATTTCTTCTATAAGTTTTATAATTTCCGGTCTTACCTTTATGTCTTTAATCCATTTTGAGTTTATTTTTGTATATAGAGTAAAAAAAGGTTCTAGCTTCATTCTTTTACATGTAGCTGACCACTTTTCTCAACACCATTTATTGAAAAGACTATGTTTTGCCTATTATGTATTCATGCTCCTTTTGTTGTAGATTAATTGATCAAATGTGGGGTTTTTTCTGGGTTCTCTATTCTGTTCCATTGATCAATGTGTCTACTTTTGTACCATAACCATACTGGTTTAATTACTGTAGCTTTGTAGTATAGTCTGAAGTCAGGGAGTGTAATGCCTCCAGCTTTGTTCTTTTTTCTCAAGATTACTTTGCCTATTCAGTGTCTTTTGTGGTTCCATACAAATTTTAGTATTATTTGTTCTAGTTCTATGAAAATGTCATCTTTTTTTTAATAAAGATTGTATTAAATCTGTAGGTTGCTTTAGGTAGTAAGGATATTTTAACAATATTAATTCTTCCAATCTATGAAAATAGGATATCTTTCCATTTCTTTGTGTCATCTTCAGTTTTTTTATTCGGTGTCTTATAGTTTTCAGAGTATTCCTAAGTATTTTATTCTTTTTGATTTGGTTATAAATGGAATTGTCTTCTTTCTGATAATTCGTTATTACTGTATAGAAAAGCAACAAACTTCTGTATACTGTATCCTGCAGCTTTGCTGACTTCATTAGTTCTAATAATTTTTTTGTGTGTGGAGACTATAGGATTTTCTATATATAGTATCATGACATCTGCAATAGAGTCTCACTTTTTCTCTTCCAATTTGGATGCCTTTTATTTCTTTTTCTTGTGTAATTGCTGTGGATAGGACTTACAATACTATGTTAAATAGAAATGGTGGTAATGAGCATCCTTGTCTTGCTGCTGAGTTTTGGGGAAAGGCTTTCAGCTTTACACAACTGAGTATGATGTTAGCTGTAGGTTTGCTATAAATGGCCTTATTATGTTGAGATATACTCCCTTTATACCCACTTTGGTGAGAATTTTTATCTGGAATGGATGTTAAATTTTGTCAAATGCTTTTTCAACATATATTGAGATGGGCATGTGGTTTTCATCCTTCCTTTTGTTAATGTAGTGTATTGCATCAATTGCTTTGCATATGTTGAAACATCCTTGGGGCCCTGGGATAAATCCCACTTGATCATGGTGTAGGATCCTTTTTTATGTATTGTTGAATTCTGTTTGCTAATATTTTGCTGAGGATTTTTGCATCTATGTTCATCAGGGATACTGGCCTATAATTTTCTTTGTTTGTAGTGTCTATATCTGGTTTTGATATGAAAGTAATGCTGGCCTCACAGAATGAGTTTGGAAGTACTCCTTCCCCTTCAGTTTTTCGGAACAGTTTGTGAAGGAGAGGTATTGACTCTTTAAATGTTTGGTAGAATTCTACTGTGAAGCCACCTGGTCCTGAACTTTTGTTTGTTGTGAGTTTTTTGATTACTGACTTAATTTCCTTTTTTAAAAAAAATTTATTGGAGTATAGTTGACTTACAATGTTGTGTTAGTTTCAGGTATACAGCAAAGTGAATCAGTTATACATATACCCACTCTTTTTTAGATTCTTTTCCCATATAGGCCATTACAGAGTATTGAGTAGAGTTCCCTGTGCTATACAATAGGTCCTTATTAGTTATCTATTTTATGTATAGTAGTGTGTATATGTCAATCCCAATCTTTCAACTTATCCCTCCTCCCCCTTTTCCCCTGGGAACCATAAGATTGTTTTCTACATCTGTAACTCTTATTTCTGTTTTGTAGATAAGTTCATTTTTTTAGATTCCACATATAAATGATGTTATATGATATTTGTCTTTCTCTGTCTGACTTACTTCACTTAATCTCCAGGTCCATCCACGTTACTGCAAGTGGCAGTATTTCATTCTTTTTTTAGGGCTGAGTAATAATCCATTGTATATATGTACCACATCTTCTTTATCCATTCCTCTGTTAATGGACTTTTAGGTTGCTTCCAACATTACTGTTGTAAGTAGTGCTGCAGTGAACATTAGGACATGTGTATCTTTTCAAATTATGGTTTTCTCCAGATATATGCCTAGCAGTGGGATTGCTGTATCATATGATAGTCCTATATTTCATTTTTTAGGAAGCTCCATACTGTTCTCTAGAGTGGCTGTACCAATTTACATTTCCATCGACAGCGTAGGAGGGTTCCCTTTTCTCCACACCCTCTCCAACATTTATTGTTTGTAGATTTTTTGATGATGGCCATTCTGACCAGTGTGAGGTAATACCTCATTATAGTTTTGATTTTCATTCCTCTAATAATTAGTAATATCAAGCATCTTTCCATGTGTTTTTTGGCCATCAGCATGTCTTCTTTGAAGAAATGTGTATTTAGATCTTCTGCCCACTTTTTGATTGGGTTGTTTGGGGTTTTTTTGTTTTTTTGTTTTGTTTTGTTTTTTGATATTGAGCTGCATGAGCTGTTTGTATCTTTTGGAGGTTAATTCCTTGTTGGGTGCTTCGGTTGTGAACATTTGCTCCCATTCTGTAGGTTGTCTTTTCATCTTGTTTATGGTTTCCTTTGCTAAGAAAAAGCTTTTAAGTTTAATTAGGTCCCAATTGTTTACGTTGGGTTTTATTTTCATTGCTGTATGAGGTGGATTGAAAAAGATCTTGCTGCAATTTATGTTAGTGTTCTGCTTATGTTCTCCTTTAAGAGTTTTATAGTATCTAGACTTACCTTTAAGTATTCAATCCATTTTGAGTTTAATTTAGTGTATGGTATTAGGGAGTGTTCTAATTTCATTTGTTTCCATGTAGCTGTCCAGTTTTCCCAGAACCACTTTTTGAAGAGAGTCTTTTCTCCACTGTATATTCTTGCCTCCTTTTTCATAGGTTAATTGACCATAGGTGTATGGGTTTATCTCTGCCCTTTCTATTCTGTTCCATTGATCTATAGTTCTGTTTTTGTGTGAGTACCATACTGTTTTGATTATTGTAGCTTTGTAGTATAGTCTGAAGTCAGGGAGTCTGATTCCTCCTGCTCCGTTTTTCTGTCTCAAGATTGCTTTGGCTATTCAGGGTCTCTGTGTTTCCTCACAAGTTGTAAAAAATTTTTGTTCTCATTCTGTGAAAATTGCCATTGGTAATTTGATAGTGATGGCATGGAATCTGCAGATTGCTTTGGGTAGTATAGTCATTTTCACAATATTGATTCTTCCAATCCAAGAACATGGAATATCTCCCTTTCTATTTGTATCATCTATGATTTATCAGCACCTTATAGTTTTCTGAGTACAGGTCTTTTGCCTCCTTAGGTAGGTTTCTTTGTAGGTATTTTATTCTTTTTGATGTGATGGTAAATGGGATTGTTTCCTTGATTTCTCCTTCTGATCTTTCATTGTGAGTGTATAGAAATGTGAGAGATTACTGTGTATTAATTTTGTATACTGCAACTTTACCAAATTCATTGATGAGCTCTAGTAGTCTTCTGCTAGCATCTTTACGATTTTCTACATATAATATCATGTCATCTGCAATCAGTGAGAGTTTTGCTACTTCTTTTCCAGTTTGGAATCCTTTTGTTTTTCTTCTCTGATTGCCATGACTAGGACTTCCAATACTATGTTCAATAATAGTGTTAAGAGTGGACATCCTTGTCTTGTTCCTGATCTTAAAGGAAAGGTTTTCAGCTTTTCACCATTGAGATTGATGTTTGCTCTGGGTTAGTCATATATGGCCTTTGTTATGTTGAGGTAGGTTCCCTCTATGCCCACTTCCTGGAGAGCTTTTATCATAAATGGGTGTTGAATTTTGTCAAAAGCTTTTTCTGGGCCTATTGAGATTATCATATGGTTTTTATCCTTCAATTTGTTGATGTGATGTATCATACTGATTTGCAGTTATTCAAAAATCCTTGCATCCCTGGGATAAATCCCACTTGATCATGATAGACGATCCTTCTAATGTGTTGTTGGATTTGGTTTGCTAGTATTTTGTTGAGGATTTTTGCCTCTATGTTCATCAGTGATATTGGCCTGTAATTTTCTTCTATAGTGATATCTTTGTCTGGTTTTGGTTTCAGGGTAATGGCGGCCTCATAGAATGAGGTTGGGACTTTCCTTCCTCTGCAATTTTTTGGAAGAGTTTCAGAAGGGTAGGTGTTAACTCTTCTGTAAGTGTTTGATAGAATTTGCCTGTGAAGCCGTCTACTCCTGGACTTCCGTTTGTTGGAAGATTTTTAATCACAGCTTCGATTTCAGTACTTGTGATTAGTCTGTTTATGTTTTCTATGTCTTCCTGGTTCAGTCTTGGGAGATTGTACCTAAGAATTTGTCCATTTCTTCCAGGTTGATCATTTTCTTGGAATATAGTTGCCTGTAGTAGTCTCTTATGAGCCTTTGTATTTCTGTGGTGTCCATTGTAACCTCTCCTTTTTCCTTTCTAATTTTATTGATTTGAGTCCTCTCCCTCTTTTTCTTGATGAGTCTGGCTAAAGGTTTATCAATTTTGTTTATGTTCTCAAAGAACCAGCTTTTAGTTTCATTGATCTATCCTATTGTCTTCTTCATCTCTATTTCATTTATTTCTGTTTTGACCTTTATGATTTCTTTCCTTCTACTGACATTGGGTCTTGTTTGTTCTTTCTCTAGTCCCTTTAGTTATAAGGTTAGGTTGTTTATTTGGGATTTTTCTTATTTCTTGAGGTACGGTGGTATTCCTATAAACTTCCCTCTGAAAACCACTTTTGCTGCTTCCCATAGGTTCTGGATCATCATGTTTTCACTGTCATTTGTCTCTAGGTATTTTTTTTTTTTTATTTCTTCAGTGATCCATTGGTTATTTAGTAACAGAGAGTTTAGCCTCCATGTGTTTGTATTTATTACAGTTTTCTTTTTTCCTGTAATTGATTTCTATCTCATAGCATTGTGGTCACAAAGATGCTTGATATGATTTCAATTTTCTTAAATTTACCGAGGCTTGATTTGTGACCCAAGATGTGATATATCTGGGAGAATGTTCTATGTGCATTTGAGAAGAAAATATATTCTGCTGCTTTCAGATGGAATGTTCTATAAATATTAAGTCTACCTAGTCAAATGTGGCATTTAATGTTTGTGTTTCCTTATTGATTTTCTGTCTAGATAATCTGTCCATTGATGAAAGAGGAGTGTTAAAGTCCCCCCTATTATTGTGTTACTGGTGATTTTTCCTTGTATGGCCATTAGCATTTGCCTTATATACTGAGGTTTTCCTATGTTGGGTGCATATATGTTTACAATTGTTATATCTTCTTGGATTGATCTCTTGATCATTATTTAGTGTCCTTCTGTATCTCTTGTAACAGTCTATTTTAAAGTCAGTTTTGTCTGTTATGAGTATTGCTACTCCAGCATTCTTTTGATTTCTATTTGCATAGAATACCTTTTCCCATCCCCTCACTTTCAGTCTGTATGTGTCCCTAGTTCTGAAGTGGGTCTCTTGTAAGCAGCATATATGTGAGCCTTGTTTTTGTATACATTCAGCCAGTCTATGTCTTTTGGTTGGAGCATTTAATCCATTTACATTGAAGGTAATTATCAATATGTATATTCCTATTGCCATTTTCTTACTCGTTTTGGGTTTATTTTTGTCAGTCTTTTTTCTTTCCTTCCTCTTTTGTTCTCTTCTCCTGTTGTTTGATGACCATCTTTAGTGTTGTGTTTGGGTTGCTTTTTCTTTTGTATGTGTGTATCCATTGTGGTTTTTTGGTTTGTATTTCCTATTTCCCATGCCTAGAGAAGTTTCTTCAATTTCAATACTAGTAATCAATCTGTTGAGATTTTCTATTTCTTTCTGTCTTAGAAGATTGTATGTTTCTAGGAATTTATCTATTTCTTCTAGGTTGTCCAACTTGTTGGCATGTAACTGCTCATAATATTTTCTTAGGTTTATGTTTTTGTTATATTGGATGTAAATTTTTCTCTTTAATTTTTTTTTGTTGTTGTTTATTTGTACCTTCTCTCTTTTTTCTTATTGAATCTAGCTAAAGGTCTATCAATTTTGCTAATCTTTTCCAAGGGCCAACTGTTACTTCCATTGACCCTTTCTACTTGTGGGGGGTGGGGGGGTCTTATACATTATTTATTTCCTGTCTGTTCTTTATTATTTCCTTCCTTCTGCTGACTTTGGACTTTGGTCTCCTGTTTCCAATTTCTTTAGATGGAAAGTTAGCTTATTATTCTTGTTTCTTGAGGTAGCTCTGTATCACTATAAACTTCTTCTTAGAACTGCTTTTGCTGAGTTCCATAGATTTGGGGAAGCTTTGTTTCTATTTTCATTTGTATCAGGCTGATTTCTTCTTTGATTTCTTCATTGTCCCATTGGTCTTTAGTAGCATGTTGTTAGTCTCCACATGTTTGTGGTTATCTTTTCCCATTTTTCTTCTGGTAATTGATTTGTAGTTTCACACCATTATGCTTGACAAAGATGTTTAACTTCAATCTTCTTAAATTTACTCAAACTTGTTTTCTAGCTAGCATGTGCTCTGTCCTGGAGAAAATTCCATGTGCACTTGCAAAGGATGTATATTCTGCTACTTTTGGGTGTATTGTATAGACAACTATTAAGTCTGTCTGGTTTCACATGTTTTTGGAGGCCACTATTTCCTTATTGATTTTCTATTTGGATGTTCTATCCATTGATGTAAAAGTCCCATACTATGAATATGTTACTGTCAATTTCTCCCACTGTGTAAGTTAATACTCACTTTCTATATTTAGGTGCCCCTATATTAGGTGCATATATGCTTACAAAAGTAATATCTATTCTTGGATTGACTCCTTTATCATTATATAATATTCTTCTTTGTCTTTTGTTATAGGCTTTGTTTTAAAGTCTATTTTGTTTGATATGAATATTGCTACCCCAGGTATCTTTTTGTTTGCATTTGCATGGGATATCTTTTTACATCCCTTCACTTTCAGTCTCCATGTGCCTTTAGATGTGAAGCGAGTCTCTTGTAGACAGCATATAGCTAGGTGTTGTTTTTTATCCATTCAGCCACCCTATGTCTTTTGATCATTTAGTCCATTGACATTTAAAGTGATTATTCATAGGCATGTACTTTTGCCATTTTGTTACTTTTCTCATTGTTTTTTGTGGTTCTCCTCTGTTCTGTTCTTCTTTTAATCTCTTCTCTATGGATTGATGATTTTCTTTAGAGTTATGTTTGAGTTCCTTTCTCTTTGTTTTTTGTTTATCTCTTGTAGGTTTTTGAATTGTGGTTACCAAAAGGTTCATATATATCAACCTATAATTGTATCTGCTTGTTTAAGACTGATAGTCATCTCAAAGCACTATATTTTTAGCTCCCCAGCCATGTTTTATGTTTTGGTGTCCTATTTTACATCTTTATAGCTATCCCTTAATGGTTATTGTAGTTATATTTGATTTTACAATTTTTGTCTCTTAATGTTTACAATAGCTTAAGTGGTTGATTGACTTCCTTTACTATATATTTCCTTTTACCAGTAAGATTTTTCCCTTCATATATTTTGTTACAGCTGTTAGAGCCTTTTTCTTTTTTGCTGAAAGAAGACCCTTTACCATTTCCTATAAGTCCAGTTTAGTGGTGATGAACTCTTTTTGCTTGTCTGGGAAACTCTTTCTCTCTCAATTCTAATTGAAAACCATGCTGAACAGAGTGTCTTGGTTGCATATTTTTTTTCCTTTCAGCACTTTAAATATATCATGCTACTCCCTTCTGGCCTACAAAGGTTCTGCTGAAAAAAATCTGCTGATAGTCTTACATGGGTTCCCATATATGTGACCCTTTGCTTTCTCTTGCCACCTTTAAAATTCTCTTTAACTTTTGCCCTTTTAATGATGCTATGTCTTAGTGTGGTTCCCTTTAGGTTAACCTTGCTTGGGACTCTTTGTGCTTCCTGGATGTGGATATCTAGTTTCCTTCTTCAGACTTGGGAAGTTTACAGTCATCATTTCATCAAATACATTTTTCTGCCTCTTTCTCTTCTTCTAGGAACCGTATAATACAAACGCTAGTATGTTTGATATTGTCCCAGAGGTGTCTTAAGCTATCCTTTCTTTCCCCCTCTTCTGTTTGAGTGATTTTCACTATTTTGTTTTCCAGGTTGCTTATGCATTCTTCTGTATCACCTAATCGGGTTAATTCCTTCTAGTGTATTTTTCATTGTAATTACTTTACTCTTCAGCTCTGATTGGTTATTTTTTCTAGTTCTTTAAGTTTTCTAGTTCTTTAAGTTCTCATTGTGTTCCTCTATTCATTTCCTGAGTTCAGTGTGCATTTTTATAGCTATTGAACTCTTTGTTAGGTAAATTATCTCTAATTCATTAAGATTTTTTCTCTCATTTTATCTGGTTTTTCATTTGGAACATATTCCTCTGTCTTCTCATCTTGTTGGACTTTCTCTGTTTTTCTCTATATTAGGTAAAACAGTTGCCTATCCTGATCTTGAAGGTGTGTCCTTGTATGGGAGTGTCCCTATGCAATCTCTGTGAACCTAGTGGCTTGGTGGGAGAGCTGCATCTAAAGTGAACATGGGCTGTATTTCTTTTCCTGGAGTGTGCTGATGACTGCCACCTTGGTGCAGCGAGGGGCAGGGGGGACAGGTAGTGCTGGAGTCACAGGGGCTAGCACGGAGCTTGGTGTGAGCCGGGGATCTTTGATGGTGCCCACTGCCCTGGTGGGGAGTGGGGTCAGGGCCTGAGGGGCTGGAACAGGAGTCGTGAGGGAGTTGGGCTTCTCCCCTATGTGATGTCAGCCTGCCCTGACTGGGGGTGGGATTGGGGCCCAACGTGCTGAAACCACAGCTCTGAGCAAGCTATGCTTCTCCCCAGTGTGTATGATGGCGGTCTTCACCTTGGCCAGGAGCAGTGCAAGAGCAGGAGGGGTTGAAGCAGGGGCAAGCCTGGTGCAGACTGTGGGTCATGCTGGGGAGATCCTGGCAGGACAGTCAGAGCAATCAGGCAGTTTCAATTTCAAAACTGCTGCCTTGTTCCAGGACTTGGAGCAAACAAGTGTGTGCACACTCCTTAAGAGCAGAGTCTCCGTTTCCTACATCCCTTTGGTAAGCCCTAAGTAGGTTTGTTCCCTGGGCTGGGATGCCCAATATGGGGCTTGAACCTCTCACCTTTTAGCGAGGACACTAGAGCCTATGATAACCCCCTCCTCTTCTAGGTCTCCCACCAGGGGTACTTCTCCTAGATCACTTCTTCTATATGGTTCCTCCTTTGGTTGTAGAAGAGCTGTTCTCATAGTCATCAAGTTGTTCTCAGAGAAGCTGCTCTATAAGTATTGTAGTTTTGATGTATTCATAGTGGGCAGTGGGGGTTTGTAAGCTCAGGACCCTCCTACTCCATCATCTTGATCCTGCCTCCATTTCAAAAAGAAAAAAATCATCTTATCTCTTACCGAGAAAGGGAAAAGAAATTTGGAAAGTGCTTGGGCCTCCTGCTTTATTGTTGTCTTGAGATCTGCATGTGAATATAGACACACATGTACATGGCACATGTGCTACTCCTCCTCTGGTAGGCTCAGGCTTCAACCCAAGCACATTAGAGCTGTTGAAGCAGCCTGCAATGTTTGTGCTACTTGGCATGTGACTGGGTAGTTAAATATAATTTGGGATGTATGAGGGGGTTAGAAACTGCTCTTTGGAACCAGAACCAGGGTTCCTTCTCCTATCTAACTTAACCAGGAATCTGCTAATATTTTGGGCCTGGTCTTTTTCCTGTGTATTTTCTTCACTGGTCCTGAACTTGATGTGATAGAGGACCATCAATTATTGAACTTGAAACCAAATAGTGGCATAGTGAATTTGATGCTCAGTCGATGGAGGAGATGTCCGATTAATAATCTTCCAGCACAGGTGCAAGCTTTAGGCAAATGAGAAGTAAGAAATATGTCTGGAGTTCAAAAGAAATGCATGAACAGAGAGAGAACATAAGGAGACCTAATGGAGGGTCTAATATTTCAGAGTGAATTGTTTTCAATATATTCTCTGGGCTACTGGAAGACAGGAAAGCTCTAAGCCAATGTGTATTTTGAAATGCATATACTATTATGTTAAACTGACAGCTATTAAAACTTGTAGGTAGTATAGCAATGGTTGATTGTCTTCTTCTCTTTCCTGTACCATGGGCCTTTCTTAGGGCTCAAGAAAACATATCTCACTGTGGCATTTGGGGAAGTGAAAGAGAAGGCACTGGTGCAGGAGTCTGAAAATAAATTGCTCTGATACTGCAGCTGTATTAAACTGTCATAAGCAATATTCCCATCGGGCCCATGGATAAAATACTGGCTTTAAACAGTGCCTCATGACTAGGTCCAGGACCCTAAATTATGTCTGGGTTTAGCCACTTGTTACAGAGGTAAGATGGATGCCTGGGAATTAACCATGCCATCTGAAGCCCTCCAGAAAGTTGACAGAGATGAAACATGTTGATGGAGTGCTACACTTTAGACTGATATATTAAAAATGGATTAGCTGGAGGGCCAGTGATTCTTGGTAGAATCTGGCCTATGTTGATTCCCGTGTTACCCTTGAGAACAAGGGAGATTCCCCAAGCTGTCCCAGTAGCACAGAGACGATGGTGTTGAACTGAGCTAGCAGTCAGAAACATCCTTTCTAGGCCTGTCTCTGTAAACCAATAGCTTGTGACATATATGTCTTCTCACCAAGAATGAGGGTTTTAAAATTACATGATTTCTGTGAACCCTTAGAGTCAGAGCTCTATGCTTGGGTTACATAAAAGTGTTTCCTATCAAATGAATGATGCTTTTAAAAAAAAAAATCTTTGTTATGTTTGGGGCTTTCTTTTCTGTAAGGCTCAGTTTTTTATTTACTCCCCAAAAATGTTATAAAATTGTCAAGCATTATTTTAGTATTGTTAGTTTGCTTAAATATGGTAACAATATTGCGCTTACTTAGAAGATCTTTCTTTTTTACTTGTGCTAGACAACTTAGGAGTAAAGAGTCATGATGACTGCAACTTTCAATGTTTTAGGGTAAAAAAAGTTTCATTTTTTTTAACATAAAATATATCTGCTAGTGCTTTATAGCTTGCAAAGTAAATCTATTGATTATGTTGTTTGATATTGGCTTCCTAGAGCTCCTAAGATTAAGTATAAAATTCTTAAAGTACTTACACGGCTCTATAGAATCTGGACCCAGCCTAATTCTTCAGTTTCCTCTTGTGCCAATCTCTCCTTTGACTAGAAAACGTCTACCATTTGGGATCCACAGCATATCATACACTTTACCTCCTCAGAGTCTTTGCAAATGCTGTTCTTTTTTAGCCTACATCACTCTTTCACATCCATCTTTAAAGCCTTTCTGTAACTCGTAGAGTACGACTCAGTTTTTGCTTGGTTATGCCACAAATAACAAACATCCCCTATCACAGTGGCTTACAACGATAATGGTCATTTTCTCAATCTTGTTTTGACACTCACATCAGCCTGGTAAGACCCTAGAAAATGTTTTCCCTTTACTGGGATTTCTCCCTCATCTTTAGAACAGATTAATGATATACATCCTTCCCTCGTCATAGACCTTTCCACTGTGCTAGGCTATCATCCAAAGCCCTTAAGCACAGCCTGTGTGAGCTGACCACAGCCTAGAACTCTTACCTTATTATGAATCCCTTTCTTCTTCCTCAGTTTTCCCCCTTGACAGTGGTCTCCTTCTGGGTCTTTGGAAAGAACCTACTACTAATTCAGTGTCAAGTGATGTTCCCTGTTCTTAGAAGACTTTTACCCTTATTCCAAAACTATCTTCTACTCTCCAGGTCTCAGCTAAAACATCCATGCTCAGAGAAGCCTTTGGAGTATTGTAACTTAAGAACTCATTATTTTCTTTCACAGGAAAAGGGAGTAAGTGTATTGGGTTACAATGTAGACTCTAGAGCCAGACGTTTGGGTTTGAATCTCAGCTCTGATACTTACCTACTAGGTGACTTTGGAGAAGTTACCTGAACTTACTCTCCACATCTTCAAAATTGGGTATAAAAACATAACGCTGTCATGAATATGGTGTTAAAGGACTAGCATATTAATTTAAAGGGCTAGCATAGTTCTGGCACATATTAAGTACTTAATTATATTTACCTATGATATTTCTAATAACATTTCATAGATTTGTGTGTATATTTCTTCAGCACTTGGCTTTTCAAGTTGAAAGGACTCTTAAAGATCTTAAATTATCACTCCCACAACTCAAAAATTTTTTTCTCTGATATTGTTACCTAGACCTTGTTTGAATAATTCCTTGGAAGAAGTCACTCTGTCATAAAGCAACCTTCAATTTCTGTAGATTTATATTCTTGTAAATTCCACCACTTAACTCTTCCTTCTAGAACAGAACACCACAATCCAGTTCCCTTTTCTACATGATAACTGCAGCTTTCCTGGCAGCCCAGGGAGCACTATTTCCAGTGCCAGCAACCCAGGTCCCTACATCATTACGCTTCTGGTCAGCTTTCGAATCTGGAATGATCTTGGATGGCTTCTTCTCCATGCCATATGAGCTTATCAAAGTTTGTTTTATGGAGCTTAGTATTGAATATATAAAAGTGTTAAATGTATGATTTAGAGCTAATGTAAGTGAGAGGGTGAGGATGAGGAGGTCCTCTGCAAAAGTAAAGGTTTAGGACTTTCAGACAGCGCTGATAACATGTTTGGAATGCAGACACACTTACAAAGTCTGAACTTGTGCTTTCACCAGATAAGACTCTTCTGGATTCCTCCTTGTCATTTGTACACTCTCATTCCCTTCGGAACACTTAGAGAAGTCAGTTGGTTGATCATTATTTACTTGGTGCCAGTGATGTGCCAGGCTCTTAATATATGGGGCATTGACATTCTGTGCTCATAGAGATTAGAGTCATGGAACTTTCCAGTCTAGATAGCAGGGAATTGATATGTGAACTCATAATGGCATTTGGGGGCTTTTATAAGTACTGGATTTAACAAAATTAATGTATAAATTAATTTAGCGGTATTGTATGAATACCTTTAAGCATTCAGAAAGTAGTTACTGAGTACATACTATGTGCCCATGCTTGTAGTCACTAAAGTGAAATATGAAACAAGAAGGAAAGGAAATAGCTATCAAAAGTGTAGAATATAGAGCCCTAAAAAGGAAAGGAATTTTTGTCCAGTCCCTTGCCCATCCTCAGCACACAGGAAGCTGAAAATCTGCTCATTGTGGAAGTCAGGAATGCATACTGTCTTGGTAACAATCTCTGGGGACGGACATTAGACTTCTGGTGAGTGAATTAATTACATCCATTCTTCCTCCTTTCTAACTGCAATATCTCTTGCCTCACTGAAGAGAAAATGGACTTATTTTGTCTGACAATCATATAGACAATCTGATCAGCGCTCTGCTCCCCAAATGATTTTCCCATTTCAATTGCAAAACTTCCTGGACCAGTGCAGAGGCAGCAATATTATTTGGTTTGCAGCTAAGCTAGAAAGCCTGCTTCAGTGGAAAGTGCTCTGGCTTAGCTCACTAAGCTACTTGGTTCTTTTATTAACCCTGCTCCAGAAAGGTTGCCAGTAGTGAGAAAGGGATTCCTCTCTATCCTGAGCATAGAGAAAGAGAGGAAAAGAGATTCTACTACCAGAGAAAAGACAGTGATGATGGACAAGCTCAAAGCAGTCAGTGTCCTGGAAAGATTTATGAAAGCCAGAACAAGTGGAACGAGGATGTTTGTGCCATCAGGTTATATAAAATATGCAATTTTAATCCGCTAAGCAGTTTATCTTTTCGCACAGCTTAGTTTGCCAGGATAATTACCTTCCTGAGCAGCCCATATCATATACAAGGCAAAGTGTGTGCAAAATACACAAATCTGTGTGTGCCGTTGGAAAATATGGCAGAGGGAGGAGCATTAACTCAAATTTTAGGAAAACATGCCATAGACTATTAATCCAGGAAAGTTGTGGATCTGCTGAAAGTTGTGCTTTTGTTGTTAGTAAAACTGTTAAGCTTGATTTTTATCTTATAACAACAGCTAGTTGAGACCTGTGCTGAGTATTTTTCAAGCCCCCCAAAGGTTCAGAGAGGTAAAATAACTTACTCAGAGGTAATCAGTGAGGGCATGTGGAGGCTAAGATTTGACCCCAAACAGTCTGGCACCTGAGCCTGGATCTCCTTCCATGAAAGAAGCCCTTTGTACTTCCATCAAAGACCAGCACCTTCATCGGTGCACGACATCCCATCCCCGCTTGCCCTATAAGAATATAGCTCCAGCACTTCTCCTCCACTTCCTCCTGAGACATTTATTTCCCTTTCTCTATTGCATCTTTCTCATCAGCATACACAAATATTGCCATTTCTTTCATCTTAAGGAACCTCTGTTGACCTCATTTTCCCTTCTCATTATCACCCCATGTCTCTGCTTTCCTTTATAACAAAACTACTTAAAAGACTTTTATACTTATTGTCTCCAGTTCCTCTCTTCTACTTTTTTCCTGAACTCATTCTACTTAGGCTTTTATCCCCTCTGCTTCCAACACTGTTGCTCTAATGGTCACCCGTCCATTACAGCGACATTAAGTACTCTTTCTTGAAACATTTTCTCTGTTTGGCTTCCAAAAATACATACTCTCCTGGTTTCTTTCCATCTTTGCTGTCCATTCCTCCACCTATCTCTTGCTGGTTTCTCTTCATCTCCATGAAATTTTCATGAAGTAGGAGTAATACAGAGCTTATTTCTAGGACTTCTGCTCTTTTACTCCCTTGTGCCCATGAGGCTAGAATTGTATCTCTGTCATGAAACCCTTCCAATACCCATATTCTTAGCTTCATTTGAATGTCTAACAGCCATCTCAAACTCAACATATCTTAAACTGACCTCGTGAGTTCCCCCCAACACACAATTCTTGGCCAAGTTGCATCCATCTATAATTATCCACATCTCCATTGGTGAAAACTCCATCTTTCCAGTTGCTCAAGCCAAAACCACAAAGTCATCTTTGACTCCTCTATTTCTCTTCGACCCCACATCCAATCTTTCAAGAAATCCTATAAGAAATCCTATTGACTCTATCTTCAGTATATATCCACACTCTTACTACTTACTACTCCCCACCGACACTGAAACCACCCTAATCCATTATCAGCATTAGATTTTACTTGGAATATTGCAGTTGCCTCTAGGTACCTCCCTGCTTCTACACTTAGCCCCCTGCATCCTAGTCTCAATCCATCAGCCATACGATACTTTAAATGTGCCAGTCAGATCATGTCATGTCTCCACTTAAAATATTTCAATGGCTCCTCATCTAACTCAGAAAACACAAAGTCCTTACAAAGATCTACAAGGCCCTCTGATGACAAGTGCCATCCCCCTCCCCATTTCTGGTCATGAATTACTCTGATTTAGACATAAGGGCTTCTTTGCCAGGCCCCCTGGCTGTTTCCTCTGCTTGGAATGCAAGCACACGGTTGCTCCCTCCCATTTCCTCTTTTAGGTCTTTGTTCAAAGGGTTCCTTCTCAGTGATGCCCCCTCTAACAACTTTATTTAAGATGGAACCCCCCACCTACATTCACACAGAATCTTCTCCTTTGCACTGTTATTTCCATACTATTCATCATCCTTCAACATACTACATAATTTACTTATACATTTTGTTTACTCTCTGCTCCCCTCAACTCAATACCAATTCCTTGAAAGCAGTGGTAACTGAAGAGAACTGTTTTTTTTCACTGCTGTACCCAAGAGCTTAGAGGAGTGCTAGAAACATTGGTAAGTGACTATTTGTTGAATGAATCAGCCTTAATACCCAGAGAACAGTGGAAACAACATCCATCATAGCCACAGGCCTGTCTTCCAAGAGAGTTGGTGTGCTGCCTGGATGACTATGGGGAATTCTAGGTGTAACTCCATGACTTAGAATGTTTACATTTACTTGTGGGATGCAGTGGAGAGTAGGGGTTATGTGTGCAGTCCTGAAGTCAGAAGATTTGGGTATGGATTCCACCTCTGGCACTTACTATCATTTTGAATAAGTTCCTATAATTTCTTATGCGTCGTTTATTTTCTCATCTGCAAAATGAAGGCAATAACATCCCTTACCCAGGAGGCTGGTTGTAAGGATCCAATAAGTTAGTATCCATAAAGTGCTTAGGCCAGCACCATATAAAAGTCATCAATAATAACAATGATAATGAGGATGAAGCTCAACAGTCACATTTCTATTTATCAAGAGAGATCAAAAATGTTGATCAAAGAGTACAGACTTTCAGTTACAAAGATGAGTAAGTTCTGGGGATCTAATGTACAGCATGGTGACTATAGTCAACAATACTGTACTGTACCCTTGAAAGTCAATGTGAGAGGAGAGCTTAAATATTCTTACCATGACAACAACAACAAAAAATGACAATTATTTGAGGTAAAGGACTAGTTAATTAACCTTACTGTGGTAAACATTTCACTATATACATACATATATACAAGTATATATATATACACGTGTGTATATATATGTGTGTATGTATATATATATATATTTATAATGTACCAATTCATCACATTGTAAGCCTTAAACTCACATAATGTGATGTTATATGTCAATTATATCTCAGTAAAGCTAGGGGGGAGAGAGAACAAAGAAACACTATAAAAGGCTCTACGAAAACCCTTCCATTTCCAAATAAAGCAACTTACAATGTAAACTGTAGCCCATGAAATACATCTTAGTAACTAACCTTTATTGAGCACTTTGGTAGTGTTCTAAGCACTTTACATGTTTTAACTCAATCCTCACAATAAACCTATGATGTATGTACTCATTTCAATTATTTTGCTCATTTTGTGAAAGAGCAAAGATGTGAAAGATGTGAAAACTGAAGGCAGAGAAATTAATTACTCTGCTGAAGTACCATAAAGTTCTTAAGGGGTGAAACCAGAGTACAAACCTAATGAATCTGCATAGCTACTGTAACAGAAGAAAAACTTTTCATTGGATGTCCCTAAGGTAAAAAGGAATGCATCAAAAAAGGAATTTATGTTACTGATAACAACAGGACAGGTCACAAACACAACACATCAACTGTAGGGACTCAGATGTATCTCCCAGTAACATACATGGACAGTATCTATGTCACAACACCCTTTAGTGGGGAATGATTACAGGTGTGTAATTAATAGTTATGTCAATTACTGTAGCACTTACAAGGTATGATCATATAGTTATATCAATTTTTGAGGCTTCATCAAGCCCTCAGTGTACCCATGGGAAACTGTCACTCATTGGAACAGCATGTGTTGTGTCAGTTACAGCAGAAGAAGAGGTTGAGCCGTCTTAGGCCTGCCAGTGAGGAACAAGTAAGTGCAAGAAATCGCTTAGTTAAGGCTGCCCTCTGTACTTTGGAAGCTTGATAATTAGTTGACGAGATCTGGTCTTACTTGCAAAGACTACATTAAAAAGAAGTACTGATTGCAAGGCCAGTTCAGAAAAGGTACAGTTCATAAATGGGTGATGTCAGTAAAGATTTTTGTCATCAAGCCTCATGCTGAACTCAGACACAGGAATGGGAATTTTGGGCAAAGGGAAGGTAAGCCACCTCCATCATCACAGGACAGAAGTCATTCACTCATTAAGAGGTACCTCAACTAGACCCTTCCTTCAGGAAGAGTAAAGCCTGAACCCTAGATCTCTCTATGCTCCTAGGAAACCTGATCACTCTCCACCCTTCACGTGCATCACCTTGTGACTACTGTCACCACAAGAAACCCAGGACTCCTTGGGAACTCATTTTCCTCCAGGCACTAATACTTACATGACTCTGTATGTATATCACTCTTGTTGACCCCAGTTCCTCTTCTCCCCCATAACCTGCAGCCATCTCACTGTATCCTGTGAGCTCTTCCCATACATTCCCCATACTTTGTGATGTCTTCAAGAAATGTTCATCACCTTCTCATGCTCATGGAAGCCTGGATCTCCCTTGAGGATGGTGCTGCTCTGAAGTCTTCTCATGGCAGGTCTTCTTCCCCTACATCTCCCCTACCAGAGGCGTGAGGTGTGTCCTCCTTGCTTGTCATTGCTACTTCCAGCTCTTCTTTATTTTTTTCCCTGAAACTCCCACTTGAATCTCACATTATTAGGCTCAAATACATATTATCTCCTCCTTAATGCGGTTGTTGGATGAATCTGTGTCGCTATCACTCATTCCTTAAAAACTTTGGTTCATTGTCTTTCCCTATTTGACCTTTCTCCTAGATGAAATTTTAGTGAATTAAAAAGTCACCACAGGGAATTTTTAAACTCCCTGGACTTTAGATTCCCAAACGTTTCCTTTTTCAGTATTTTTCTCCTACTCTTTCCCTAGACCTTATGAGTAGCAATAACCGCAACGCCTCCATAATCTCATTTTCAAACATTTAATTTGCAAACCACCATCTCCTCTCTCTCCAGTTGACTCTATTTTGTAACCTGACTTCATCATTCTGTTGAGAAAACCGTGATCTAAAGTCTCTGCTCTTACTTAGTAAAGGAGATTCTATTTTTTATTATAATTGCGTGTGCACCTAACTTCACTAGTTCCAAAGAAGAAGACTGAAGATATCAGCAAAAATGGCAGAGTAAGGATATTTGAAAATCCTCTCTTCCATTCTTCCATAAAAGCAGTAAGAACACTGGTATAAATTGTCAGAATCAACTTTTTCAGAATTCTGCAAATTAAAAGCTTATAGAAATGCTAGGAATGTTTATTTAAGAACAACAGCTGAATCTAGGTAAGAATAGTGAACAGTATGGCATTTTAATTTGTCCCACTTGCATGCCCTCCCCAGCACTACAGTACCCTTTAAAATCAAAAGCCCGGCAGCCACCCAAGGGAGCAGAATAGGACTGGAGCACGTCCTTTTTTTTTTTTTTTTTTAAAGCTATTAAAACAAATTTTAAGAAAATATAGCTGATTCACTCTGTTGTACAGCAGAAACTAACACAACATTGCAAAGCAACTATACTCCAACAAAGATGTGTTAGAAAAAAGAAAACATAAATTTGTAAAAAATAAATTGAAGTCATAAACATTTAGGATTGTTATATACTCTTGATGAACTGACCCCTTTATCATTATGAAATGATCTTTATTTTTACTCTGAACTTACTTTTTTTCTGATATAGTCACTCGAGTGCTTTCATTTAAATACTTTTTCTATCCTTTTATATTTAACCTTTTTGTATCTTTACATTTAAAAGGCATTTTGACTCGAGGATGGAAGATGCCTTAGAGGACTGGGGCGGGGAGGGTGGGGGGGACTCGGGGGGGGGGGGGGAGTCAAGGAAGGGAGGGAATACAGGGATATGTGTATAAAAACAGATGATTGAACCTGGTGTACCCCCCCAAAAAAAATAAAAATAAAAAAAAAAAACAGTTGATTGAACTCGGTGTACCCCCCAAAAAATAAAAAAAAAATAAAAAAAAGGCATTTTGTATGGGTAACATCCTTTTTTTTTTTTTTTGCTTTTGTAACCAATCTGACAAGCTTTGCTTTTTTTTTAGCTCTTTATCAGAATATAATTGTTTCACACTTCTGTACCAGCCTCTGAGGTACACCAAAGTCAACCAGCTGCATTTATACACATATCCCCATATTCCCTCCCTGTCCTGGACCTCTAAGGCATCATCCATCATTGAGTTGATCTCCCTTTGTTATACAGCAACTTCCCACTGGATATCTATTTTACAGTTCATAGTATATATATGTCTATGTTACTCTCTCACTTCGTCCCAACTTCCCCTTCACTCCCCCTGCCCCACCCTGTCCAACCTCGTGTCCTCCAGTCCATTTTCTGCATCTGCATCCTTATGCTTGTCTTGTCACTGGGTTCATCAGTACCTTTTTTTTTTTTTTTTTTTGATTCCATATATATGAGTTAGCATACAATATTTGTTTTTCTCTTTCTGGCTTACTTCACTCTGTGTGACAGACTCTAGGTCTATCCACCTCATTACATATAGCTCCATTTCATTCCTTTTTATGGCTGAGTAATATTCCATTGTATATATGTGCCATATCTTCTTTATCCATTCATCTGTTGATGGGCATTTAGGTTGCTTCCATGTCCTGGCTATTGTAAATAGTGCTGCAATGAATATTATGGTATGTATTTCTTTTTGGATTATGGTTTTCTCTGGGTATATGCCCAGTAGTGGGGTTATGGGATCATATACTTGTAGTTTTTTTAAGGAACCTCCAAACTGTTTTCCATAGTGGCTGTACCAACTTACATTCCCACCAACAGTGCAGGAGAGTTCCCTTTTCTCCACACCCTCTCCAACATTTATTGTTTCTAGATGTTTTGATGATGGCCCGTGTGAGGTGATACCTCATTATGGCTTTGAGAACACTTAATGATGTTGAGCATCTTTTCATGTGTTTGTTGGCCATCTGTATGTCTTCTTTGAAATTACCTCAACATATGAGAAACCAGAAGCCAACATCGTTCTAAATGGGGAAAAACTGAAAGAATTCCCTCTAAGAACAGGAACAAGACAAGGGTGCCCACTCTCACCATTATTATTCAACATAGTTTTGGAAGTTTTTAGCCACAGCAATCAGAGAAGAAAATGAAATAGAAGAAATCCAAATTGGAAAAGAAGAAGTAAAAGTGTCACTCTTTGCAGATGACATGATATACATAGAAAACCCTAAAGACTCTACCAGAAAACTGCTAGCACTCATTGATGAGTTTAGTAAAGTAGCAGGATACAGAATTAATGCACAGAAATCTCTTGCATTCCTATACACTAACAATGAAAGAGCAGAAAGATAAATTAAGGAAACTCTCCCATGTATTATGTATTATTGCAACAAAAAGAATAAAATGCCTAAGAATAAACCTGCCTATGGAGCACTTTCAAAGCCCCATTATCAGTGAATTGGGTGATTTTCTGAAAGAGCCCACTAGCAAGGCTATCTTTATGTGCCCTAACATGGAGGTCAATGTCTGAGGCAGTAGATAACAGGTGGGCTAAATAATAGGCTAACTAAAAAGCTTAAAAGGAAATCCAAGGAATGAAACATCCAAAGAGAGCTTTGCAAAATGCTGATATACTCCGCAGTATCTAGAAGGTCATGCACATGCATATAAGGCTGTGCTCCTGCTCATGGTTATGTAAATGCTCAGGATATACTTGAGAAGACGCTACGCCCTTACTTCTTGCTTACTTTGAGTTTCTGCAGGAGCAGGAGAAGCTGAAGGCTAAGTCAGGGTTGTTAACTTCCTCGCAGAGTATTCAAAATATATCCTAATGTGCACACAGAGCTCCTCAACAACAACTGGGAGACTTACAGTTTCTAAGAATTTAAGGAAAACTCTATCTAATCATTAGGCGACAACTAATCTGAGCAGAGACTTCACAGAACTAAGAAAAGTAACAACAAGCCCTGGGTGTGGAATTAGAATCTGATTTCCAGAGTTGCCACATTTTTAATTTTTTTTAAAGCATGAAATTTAAAGCATGAAATATAGAGATATTTACAAGAAACTATGGCCCATATACAGAACAGAGTATTCAACAGACTGTCCTTGAGGAAGCACATACATTGGACTTTATTTAAAGAAACAATGCCTAAAATATATATCTAAGAAGTGTAATAAACTCCAAGAAGGATAAATTCAAAGAGATGCAGAATCAGACACATCATGACTGAACTGTAAAAAGTCAAAGAATCTTAAAATCAGAAAAAAGAGAAGAGATGGATGTACAAAGGATCTTCAATAAGAATTACAGCTGATTTGTCATTAGAAATCATGGAGACTGGAATTACAACTAACTGCTGAACCATCATCAACTGAAAGACACTGGAATTCACCAAAAAAGACACCCCACATCCAGAGACAAAGGAGAAGCCGCAATGAGATGGTAGGAGGGGCGCAATTGCATTAAAATCAAATCCCATAAATGCTGGGTGGGTGACTCACAAACTGGAGAACAGTTATACTGCAGAAGTCCACACACTAAAGTGAGGGTTCTGAGCCCCACATCAGGCTTCCCAACCTGGGAGTCCAGCAACAGGAGGAGGAATCCCCAGAGAATCAGACCCTGAAAGCCAGTGGGATTTGATTGAAGGACCTCCACAGGACTGGGGGAAACAGAGATTCCACTCTTGGAGGGCATACAAAAAAAATGTGCTCACCAGGACCCAGGGGGAAGGAGCAGTGACCCCATAGGAGACTGAACCAGACCTACCTGCTGGTGTTGGAGGGTTGCCTGCAGAGGTGGGGGGGGGCAGCTGTGGCTCACTGAGGAGGCAGGGGTACTGGCAGCAGGGGTTTTGGGAAGTGCTTATTGGTGTGAGCCCTTGCAGAGTCCACCATTAACCCCAGCAAAGAGCCTGTGGGCTCCAGCACTAGGTGGGCTCAGGCCAAACAACCAACAAGGTGTGAACACAGCCCTACTCATTAGCAGACAAGCAGATTAAAGTTTTACTGAGCTCTGCCCACCAAATCAGATTAACACTTTACTGAGCTTCGCCCACCCAGCCCTACCCACCATCAGCCCCTCCCATCAGGAGGCTCCTAGATAGCTTTCTCCACAAGAAGGCAGACAGCAGTATCAAGCAGTATCAGCAGTATTTCGTCTTGCAGAACTGAAAACCACAGTCACAGAAAGATAGAGAAAATGAAAAAGCAGAGGACTTTGTACCAGATGAAGGGACAGGAAAAAGCCCCAGAAAAACAACTAAATGAAGAGGAGATAGGCACCCTTCCAGAAAAAGAATTCAGAATAATGACAGTGAAGATGATCCAGGACTTTGAAAAAAGACTGGATGCAAAGATCGAAAAGTTTACCAAAGACCTAGAAGAATTAAAGAGCAAACAAACAGAGATATTCAACACAATAACGGAAATGAAAACTACACTAGAAGGAACCAATAGCAGATTAACAGAGGCAGAAGGGCGAATAAGTGAGCCGGAAGACAGAATGGTGGTAATCACTGATGTGGCAAAGAATAAAGAAAAAAGAATGAAAAGAACTGAAGACAGCTTAAGAGACCTCTGGGACAATGTTAAATGCACCAACATTCGCATTATAGGGGTCCCAGAAGGTAAAAAGAGAGAGAAAGGACCTGAGAAAATATTGGAAGAGATTATGGTTGAAAACTTCCCCAACATGGGAAAGGAAATAGCTACCCAAGTGCAGGAAGCACAGAGAGTCCCAGGCAGGATAAACCCAAGGAGAAACATGCCAAGACATATAGTAGTCAAGCTGACAAAAATTAAAGACAGAGACAAGTTATTAAAAGCAACAAGGGAAAAATGACAAACAACATACAAGGGAACTCCCATCAGGTTAACAGCTGATTTCTCAGCAGAAACTCTGCAAGCCAGAAGAGAGTGGCATGATATATTTAAAGGGATGAAAGGGAAGAACCTACAGCCAAGAATCCTCTACCCAGCAAGGATCTCATGCAGATTCGATGGAGAAATCAAAAGCTTTACAGACAAGCAACAGCTCAGAGAATTCAGCACCACCAAACCAGCCCTACAACAAATGCTAAAGGAACTTCTCTAAGCAGGAAACATAAGCGAAGAGAAGGACCTACAAAAACAAAAACAAAACAATTACGAAAATGGTAATAGGAACATACATATCGCTAATCACCTTGAATGTAAATGGACTAAATGCACCAACCAGAAGACACAGACTGGCTGAATGGATACAAAAACAAGACCCATGCATACGCTGTCTCGAAGAGACCCACTTCAGACCTAGGCACACATACAGACTGAAAGTGAGGGGGTGGAAAAAGATATTCTATGCAAATGAAAATCAAAAGAAAGCTGGAGTAGCAATACTCATATCAGATAAAATAGACTTTAAAATAAAAAATGTTACAAGAGACAAGAAAGGATATTACATAAAGATCAAGGGATCCATCCAAGAAGGGGAGATAACAATTATAAATATATATGCACCCAATATAGGAGCACCTCAGTACATAAGGCAAATGCTAACAACTATGAAAGAGAAAATGCAAGGCAGAAATAGAGACACAGGTGTAGAGAAGAAGCACATGGACACCAAGTGGGGAAAGCAGCGACAGTTGGGGGGGGATGAATTGGGAGCTTGGGATACCAAATTGTACACTCTAAATATATGCTGTTTATTGTCTGCTAACTGTATCTCAATAAAAGTTCTTTAAAAAAAAAAAAAAGAAATCATGTAGACCAGAAAGCAATAGGTTGACATGTTCAAAGTGCTAAAAGAAAAAGACTGTCAACCAAGAGTTCTATATCCAGCCAAACCAGTCTCCAAAAATAAGGAGATATTTAGACATTCCCAGGTGAATAAAAACTGAGAGTATTTATCACCACCTTTATCTGTTCTATACTACAGAGATACTTTAGGATGAAGTAAAGCTATATACTAGAAAGTAACTCTAATTCACATAAATAAAATACTGGGAAAGATAACTACATAGATAAAGGAGAGTATACAACTGATCCTTGAACAACATGGGTTTGAACTGCATGGATTTTTTTTCTATAAAAACATACTGCAGTACTACCCAATGTGCAGTTGGTTGAATCTGTGCATGCTGAACCACAGATAGTAAAGATGTATATATCATTTTCAACTGCACAGGGGTCAGCACCCCTAACCTCCACATTGTTCAGTGGTCAACTATATATACATTTTTGTTTATAACTCTTTTTTTCTATCTTATTTAAAAGACAACTGCATAAATCATTTATTAATCCATATTGATATTCATACAATGTATAAAGAGGTAGCTGTGTTAAAATAGCACAAAGGAGGAAAGTGAAATTATACAGGAACAAAATTTTTATATACTATTGAAATATAATAATTGTAATCCCCAGACAACCACTAAGACAATAGCTTGATATTATAGTAAAAGAAACAATAAGGGGATTAAAATGGTATACTAGAAATATCTATTTAACCCGAATGGAGCAAGAAGTGTACATGAAAGACATAGGACATAATAGAAAAATGGCAGATGTAAATCCTTCCTCATCTGTAATCACATTAAGTTTAAATTCATTAAATTCTCAAGTTGAGAAGGCAGAGATAATTTATTGACAGATGAATGGATAAAGAAGATACACACACACACATATATATGTCTGTGTGTGCAATGGAATATTACCCAGCCATTAAAAAGAATGAAATAATGCCATTTGCAGCAACATGGATGGACCTAGAGATTATCACACTGACAAGTAAGTCAGAGGGAAAAAGACAAATACCATATGATATCACTTATATGTGGAATCTAAAATATGACCCAAATGAACATATCTATGAAAGAGAAACAGACTCACAGACATAGAGAACAGACTGTGGTTGCCAAGAGGGTAGGGGATGGAAGAATTGAGAGTTTGGGATTAGCAGGTGCAAACCAGTATATATAGGATAGATAAACAACAAGGTCCTACTATATAGCAAAGGGAATTATATTCTATATCCTGTGATAAACCATAATGGAAAAGAGTATGAAAAAGAATATATATAACTTTTTTGTATACTATTGAAAAGTTTGTATAACTGAGTCACTTTGCTGTACAGCAGAAATAAACACAACATTGTAAACCAACTATACTTTGATAAAATTTTAAAAAAATAGAAAAGGCAGAGATAAACAAAATGGATTAAAAGGAACCATGATCCAACTAAATGCCTATAAATCATATATTTTACATTAAAAAACACAAATAGGTTAAAAGTAAAATGATGTAAAAAAAAACAAAAAACCAAAATCTCCACAAACAGTAACTAAAAAAGAGCTGGAAGTGTCATACTAATATCAGGCAAAATCAATTTTAAGGCAAAAAAATTGCTGTAGAGAGAAAGAATATTTTATAATGAGTCAGTTTATCAAGAAAATACAAGTACCTAAAAACAGGGCCTCATAATATGTGATGTAAAATGCAATATATAGAATTGAAGAGAGTAATAGAAAATTCAAAAATAATAGTTGGTAACTTCAATATCCCAATTTAAGTAAGTGGATAGAACTAGACAATAGCAACAAGAAAATAGAAAATTTGAAAACAGTGTAAACCAACTAAACATAAAGACACCTATAACATATTTCACCCAACAGCAGAATAAGTATTCTTCTCAAGTGTTCATCTGAAATAGTCTCAATAGACCATATGTTAGACCACAAAACAAGTTTCAATACATTTTGAATGACTGAAATCACAAAAAGTATGTTTTCTAAGCACAATGGAATGAAATTGGGAATCAATAACAGAAGGACATTTGGTACATTCATAAATATGTATAAATTAAACAAACACCCTCATAAATAACTAATGAGCCAAGGACTAAATCACAAGGGAAATTTAAAAACACTTCAAGATGAATGTAAAACTAACAGCATGCAAAATTTAAAAATGCAACTAAAGTAATGCTTACGAAGAAATTTATAACTGTAAATGACTCAATTTAAAAGGAAGGACATTTCTATAAAGAAGATATACAAATGGCCAATAAGCTATGAAACAAATGCTCATAATCAGCAGTCATCAGGGAAATTCAAATCAAACACACAATGAGATATAACTTTACAACCACCAGGATGGATAAAATATTCAAAAAGAGACAGTAACAAGTATTGGAAGATTATGAAGAAATTGGAATGCTCATACATTGCTGGTGAGAATGTAACATGATGTACCCTCTTTGTAGAACATTTAGGAAGTTCCTCAGTAACAAATGAAAACAATTGTCTATATAGGATCTAGTACCTATATGTTCACAGCAACATTATTCATAATGGTCAAAAAGTGGAAACAACTCAAACGTCCACCTCAGATTTATTATCAGCTAATAAATGGTAAGCAGAACATGGTATATTGGTACAACGGAATATTATTCAGCCACATAAAAGAATGAAGTATTGATTCATACTACAACATAGATGAATCTTGAAAACATTATGCTAAGCAAGTGAAGCCAGAAACAAGAGGCCATTCATTTTATGATTTCATTTTAAAGAAATGTACCAAATAAGCAAATTCATAGGGACAGAAAGCAGATTAGTGCCTTCCAGGAGCTGAGGAGCAGGTGGAAGGGGGAGTGACTACTAATGAGTATGAAGTTTCTTTTTGGGGTGATGAAAACACTCTGGAATTTGATAATGGGGTTAAATGCACAACTCTGCATTATAAGAGCTGCTGAATTGTATATTTTAAAGCAGTAAATTTTATGTCCACAAAGTAAAAAATTAGGGTAGAAAAAATACAAATATTAATCCTGACTGGGAAAATTGTAAACGACTTCATGAGTAGGGTGCAGCATTCACACTGGAGCTAGATTATGAAGGCGCTGTAAGTAGTGAAACACTGCCATGAGAAGAGAGGGAGGAAAGCATGATTGAGAAATTAACGTATTTCTCTTTGATTGCAAGATAATATTGTGGTGTGACATTAGACTAGTTACATGTGGCTAGGTTGAAGAGAAGAAACACTGGGCATCCATGTATATTGTAGGTCAATTCTCTATGAACCTCTCACTAAAATCAAATTATGCAGTATGTAAAGAGTGCTCCTTAATGCCCTCTAATTCTGCTTTCATTACTCTTGACTCTCTATATCTAAGACCGTCCCATTGTAAGTTTTGCAGGCTAGAGGGTAAAGGAATCCAAATCTAGATTTCTCTCAAAATCATAAAATGTAGGCAGTCTCCTATTCTACATAATTACGAGGTTAGGTCTGTATTTCACATTTCGAAATAGCTTCCTGGAGCTGAATGTAGGCAACTCTAACAAGTCCAAGCCACATTCCCCAGCACCAGAAAGAAGCCCAGAACTGACCGAAGAGCACATTTCCCCAAAGAGGACTCAACTTAAGTCCCTGATGATGCTTGGTTTATAGTTTAGAGAACCAAAATATTTTTCTACCTATAACAAGTTTGAAGCTCCATTGGCTGCCTAAAACATAGGGTTTACTGGTACCTATGGAAAGAGAGAAGAGGGTAAAGGAAAACAGGAACCTAGGGTATGTGGGGGTTTTGTTTTTAGCTTTCACATGTAAAGGTACAGTAAAAGCACAGAGCTAAACATATCAATCAAAGAATAGAAACAAGTCAGGAAATAAAACCTGTATTTGTGGTCATGCCAAGGCAATTCAAAGTGGAAAGGATAGTCTTTTCAACAAATGGTGCTGGGACAACTGGATATCCATACACAGACAATGAACAGAGATCCTTAATTCACACTGTATGCGAATCTTAACTCAAGATGCATCATAAGCCTAAATGTGAGAGCTACAAATATATAACTTCTAAAAGAAAGCAAAGGAGAAACCCTTTGTGATTTTAGATTAGGCAAGTATTTCTTAGATATGACACCGAAAGCATAGCCATAAAAGAAAAAAAAAGTGAATTTTATTCAAACTAAAATGTTCATCTCTTTAAAACAGAGCATTAAGAAAAGAAAAACTACAGCGTAGAATAACCACAGGCTATTTACCAATTACATATCTAATAAATAACTACTGTCCAGAATATATAAAGAATTCCTACAACTGAATAATAAGAAAATTATTTTAAATAGAGAAAAGCTTAGGGTAGAAGTTTCATGTAAAGAAAGTATACAAATGCCTAATAAGCCCAAGAAAATGTGTTCAATATTGTAAACCTTGATCTCAGTGGATATGATATTCGCTTGGAAAAAAATTATTCAAATGGTTGACAAACTGTGTACGCTGCGCTAAAAATAACAAAAAAGAAAACCATGACCCACGTTAGAAGAGGGAATCCTGATGTGGTCTATTCCTGGAATTTCCTCAAAGTATCAGCTCTGCTTTTATTTGGGGATCTTTATTAAAAAGACAAATCTGGCCAGCTCATCTTCCAAACCTTAGTGGGTTTTTTCATGTGCCAGAGAGATAGGTAATCAGTTCCAGGTAGATTTAGTTTCCAAGGAAAACCTAGGCTTTTCCTACATTACTAAGACATACATTTTGCATTTGTTAAGGGTACCCATTCACAATTTGCCTCCTCTTGGAATACTACTAAATTAATACTGGTATCTTTCCCACCATGGCATTTTAGAAATCCCAGTTCTGTACAGCACTTTAAAATGTTCTTGACCTCCACAACAGCAGTGAACATAGTGGTACCAGCAGCCACTGGGGATTATAAAAACAACTCCAGACTATGACTTGCAATGATGAGTCCCACAGACTGTCTGTGGGTCTGGACATGTCACAGAATCCCCATGCTGCTGTTTTTCCCCCCAAACTGGAAGTCATTGATCTAACTTTACCTAAGTCATCAGTGTTGTGAAGGTCAAATGAGATGAAGTTTTTCAAGATGCTTCCCCACGTATTTAGTGTCATCCAAGGCCACATCTTGGTATTATTAACAGCAGCAAGTACACAGTTAGAAAATTTAACTTGCTTTCAGTTGTGCAGCTTTTAAAATTGAGGTTATAATGAGTTCCTTGAAAAATGCCTTATCTGCAAATATTATGTTTCTCCATTTAGTATAGAAATGGGTTCTCTAATGATCTGCATACCAAGCTTGAATTTGATATGATCCCAATGGCAGTATAATTCTGCAGAGGAGATTAGATATAAATGTGGAAGTCCTCAACATTATTTTTACCTCCACTGCACCTAAGATGGACAACAAACACCATGGTCAGTGCCGGTACTCCACAGGCTCAGAGGGCAGTTAGGGGCAGGGGAATGGTAGGCGCACATCTTCCTGCAGAACTTGACTAGAAGCTTTGGGGTTTAAAGACTTACTGGTTTGAGGCCCAGGTCCCACTCATGGAAGATTCTGACGTGTCTTTCTAGGGAGTATGCTCCTCCCTGAAAATGACAACAAACATAGTAAAGATAGAAACAGCTAACACTTCTCAGCTACTACCAGTCAGATACTGCACTAAGCCCTCTACTTGCATTTACTCCTAATTAGTCTTCTACATAGAATCTAAAGAGATTTTTTTGGCGAGGTAAACCTGATTATATCACTCCAGTGCTTAAAACCCTCTCATGGATTGCCCTTCCATATGAAGCAGAATCTGCCTAACCTGGCCCTGTCTACAAGATTACACCTTGTGTGGTTCGTCTCTGTGTCTCTGAGTTAGCAAGTGCCACTCTTCCTGTGGCTCATTCACTCCAGCCACCGTGACTCACAGCTTTTGCCTTTGCTATTTCTTTTTCCAGGGGAGTCCTCCCTCTTGATTATCACGGAGTGGGCTCCTTTTGCTCCTAGCTCAATGACACCTCTACAGAAAGGCCTTTCCTGACCATCCTCTCTGAAATAGACTCAAAAGGATGAATTCACTTGCCCATGCACACACAGGGGCAAAGCAACAATTTGCATCTAAGACCTTCCAAAGTCGGGGTTAAAAGAAGGTACCATTGAAAGAATCAGAGTAGGGGTTTATCTTTATTCTAAGAAAACAATTGAAATGCAAAACTCTCAGATTTGAGTTGAAGGAGAAAATTCTTCTTAACTGTGGGTTGGGTTTCTTTTTCTATTTAGTCCAGAAAGAACTAAAATTAATGTAATTAAATAAGGCCGCATTTCAGAATGACAGAAAGGGAGAAAGTTATAAAGGAGATGAAAGTAAAGGAAATTTCAGATCTCCTATCTCCCTTTAGGAGAGCTTCATTATTTTTCCTCATTAAAGTAATTGTTGGTCTAATGCCAGATCTTTCCATCAAATGGGCCCAATAAGGCATTGGAAACTAAATAAATACACTGCCTAATAACAAGTGATGGAGGCAAAAGGTGAAATTTCCACTAAGAAATAGCTATTCCTTGTTGAAATTTCCCAGAGGCAAAGGGTCACCCAGCTGAGATAATTGCTAATTAAGATTAGGGTACCGGTCTGGCTTCTTGCCTGGACTGTCCAATGTTACAATGGGTCGGCCATTGATTAGATTTCTGGCTCTTGATTAAATGTCACCGAATGATTAACTGATTAATCCTCAGGCCTTTCTGGAAGAGACCTTAGTTCAGCATACTAAACTATAGCCCAGTAATTCTTATACAATTCTTCTCTTGGGCATAGAATTCTTTCACAAATGTTTTATGACTCACTCTATTTTACTTTCTTCCTAGCAGCCTCGTTCAGCTTCTCTTTCACTTGGTAATGACTAATGAATGTGCCCTCTTCTTCACTAAAGGCATGGCTTGGTTAATTTAATATTTTCTTCTGTATCCTTGCCTACATATAGGAACAATCAGGTAAGAATGCCTTGGACCAAGAAAGCATCATGCAAATTGTAAGTACTTATCTATCAACTAATTTGGGAGGCAGTAAAGTCAAACTGCCTGGGTTCACACCCAGCTCCGATGTCACCTTGGTAAAGGTACTTAACCTCTCTAACTTTCAGATGCCTTGGTTCTATAACAGGCAGAAAAATGATACTGTTTATCTCAAAGGGTTATTGAAAATTAAATAACATATGTAAAAAGCAGTTAAGCCTACACTGAATTGTTCATAAATGTTTCTAGAATGAGGCTAATAAAGAACTAGCAGGAATATTAGACTGCAAGCATCAGCCTCTTGCCATATCAGGCTTCTCCTAGGGGAGTGACTAGAAATATCCCTGTTCTCCTCCTAGACAGAGTTCAGAGGAAGCAGTAGTAGATCTTACTAGCCCAGAATAGACTAAATCTGGCAATAAATCCCATTATTATCTTGGAAAATGTGACCTTATATCAAATGATGAAAGAATGATAGCAACTGCTAATTATTGCGCTTTTTCTATATGCCAGGCACTACTCTGTGTGCGTTATACATGTGAAATCGTCTAATCCTCCTAAAACCCGATGGAGTCATTATTAAGAATGGCAGAGTCAGCAGGCAAACTCAGACCACTGCCATGTGACTCCAGAGTGCGGCAATGTAAGCCTTCCTTTGCACAATCTAAATTCCCATCTAGTCAATTCCTATACTTGTGCGCTGAATGTCATCTCCTTGAACCTTTTCAAGAACATTACTCCAGAAATTTTAGGCATTCTCTAATACATCATCAGGTAATTTCTTCCCTCTCTATTTGATCTTTTCCATCGAATCATACATATGACATATTTTTTTCCATCTTATAAACCAAAACAACAACAAAACAACTTTATCCTCCTTCCCTCTCTAGCTACCTCCCCATTGTTCTGCTTCTCTTCACAGCATAACTCCTGGAGGAATTTCTATAATACTTACTCTTTCCAAAGTCTCGCCTCCAATTTTCTCTTGAACCTACTCCCATTAGACTTTTACCCACCCTCTATTAAGATCACCATTACTTTATACATGTTGCCAAATCCAGTGTTTTTTCCTTCCTCATCTTTCCTGACCTATCAGTGGTACTGGATATAAAATCAGCTCCTCCTTGATATTCTTTCTTCACTTGGTTTCCAGGATACCACCCTGTCCTGGTTTTGCTTCTACTCCTTCCATCTCAACCCCATATGCTGCTTCCTCCTCTTCTCTCCAACCTCTAAATGGTGGAGCAATCCATCCCTGCACCCTTGGTCCTCTCTTCTTCTCTATCTGTATACATTCCCCTGCTGATCTCATCTCTTTTTAGTATGTCAATACCACCTATATGCTGATGACTACCAAATGTATATCTCCTGTCCAGAACTCTCCCCCAAATGTAAACCTGTTTAAATAATTGCAGCTTTTAAAATGTGGGCATGTCACCTGGCATTGTTTCTTCTTTTCTGTCAGAATGCTTACAATCTTTACTTGTGCACTCCACATTGGTGGCATCCAGGGCAAGGCAGATTTCTTATGCAACCAACACATTATGCTATAAATGTCCATATGGCAATTCTCTATGGCTTCTAAACTTGTGTGGAGACCATTCACGAAGCAAAAAGTTAAAGAGATCCTAGTCTAGTGAAGAGGAGAGAACCTGTGATTTCAGCAAGGACAAAGGGGTTTGATCAAGGTACTGTTAAAATTCAAATAACTGTTTGCTCAGTTTCACACCATAAATGACTTTTTTTTTACCCCTTTTGTATGAATAGTTCCTTTGTACTTCTTGTGGATGTCAAAAGATTGAAAGAACAGCTCACAGAACCCAATCCTTACTATCCACAGCAGATGTACTAGTACTGCAATCTTTCTGTCGTTCTTGCATTATAATTATGTCATACTGTTTTAATGAGTATTTCATTCATTTAATAGTCCTTATTGTTTCTCTTCTTTAGAAGAAGAGAATGATAACCTCCATTCAGAAACTTTGGTTTGTGAAATTAGAGTAGCCTCAATTCAGTCATATGTAACATGGGAAAATAAATCCCCACTTTCAAAGGGCAAAATAAATTTAACACTGTATTAAAACATATGGCATTAGTTACTAAAGTGTTATAAACATATAAAAAACATAATTTGTAATTATCATATATATGAAATCCCATTTTTCACAGGGAACCATGTCCAGCATGTAGTCTGAAGCAGAACAGTATTTGTAGCATTTTGACTACAAGTAGACAATTAGGCTGCCTAATTTCATAGCACAGCTAAAAAAGAGGCTCTTAAATCTCAATTTACATCAAGAGTATTCACTTGCAGGAAGCAATCTCTTTACTTAACATAGTATATAAGTAGTTATCTTCCACAATTAAAGAGACAGTTCTATTTCCTTCTGATAGCTTCATTAAATCTCCCCCTGAAGTTTTAAGAAACAGAAAACGAGAATTATGTTGCCTAAAAAAGCTGAAGATAAATTTCTCATAGTTCCTACAACATATTCCATTTCTCTTTCTCCTGGAAGTTCATGTGCCTTGAAAACTGAGGTTGAAGAATGAATGTCAAGACAACTGCTAACCTTGAGATGATGAAGGCTTGAAATATTAGCCTAAGGTTATTTTGCACAAGTTGGTAACCAGTTTCTTTTTAGGCATGAAACCAGAGGAAATAAAGCCAAATGGCTAGACACAAAGTACTTCTGGGATGTGGAGATTATGAAAAAATATAAATTATTTACTTGAGGGGTTATGGATTTGGCTTCTCTGGGAATCACTACCTACCCTTATTAATGTATAATTTGGACCATTTCTTGAATACTTACTGTGGGCCTGGCATTGCACTAGGAATTTCTTATATAACTTTTTAAATCTTCCTAGCAATCATTTTTGATAGTATAAGTCTTAGCTTTATGATGGCTAAAGGAGTTTAAGTACCTTGCCCAAGATAAATTTCAAATTCTTTTCACAGTACAAAAATATTCTCCATTGAGATAAGCAAGTATTGTTCTGGCTGGAGATTAAAACAAACAAACAAACAAACATGAAAATTATCTCCAGACAAACTAAAAGAAAGAAATGTGTGTCTAAAATATAAGGTGTAAACAAGTGTACACTTAGGAAATGGAAAGTTGTGACCTAGGAGGAATAGAATGAAATTTGAAACAATTTGACATGCAGTTGATATTATGAGGATTATGAGATGTAGAATTCAGATTAGAAGAGTGTGCAATTTTTCTGGTTGTCATCCTTTAACGAGGACATTACTGCCAAGTCAGTGTTTTAAGAAAAAACTTGCCAAGAGGAGAAAAGATCTTAAAGCTAGGTGCTATGGAGAACAGTTCAACAACCTTGGGTATTTAACTGGGAAGAAAAGATTCTAATGTTTATGATATCCTCTTTGAATCAAATGAGGAGACTGCCTTTTGTTAAGAAAAGATTCACCATGTACCTTGTGACAGCAAGAACTGGATTTCTGTAAGTTGCAAGGAGTCAGAAATGTCTTTCTTATATTGAATTTAAATAGAACAGTTTGAGCTGTCCAAGTCCATATGAGAATAAACAGCCTTGAAAGGTAACACAACTCCTACTCGCTGAGGTATGGAAGCAGAACCAGGAGGGTTAATGTAGGGAAAAGTCAAGCACTGGGTTTGGATTAGACTCCATTACTCTTAAAGCTCTCCTAAAGGAATATTCAGGATCTTTGATACAGTTTCTTCTGATTCTGAGATTTTGAGATAAATTTGTGATGACAAAGCCTTTAAAAATTGTCTAGCCTTCCAGGATTCTCATTGTAAAGGTAAAAAATTAGCCATTAGTTGAATAGCCCATGGGGCATATATGCTGTTCTCATTTTAAGGCTGACAGCTTCACTGTTTTTCTTGTTCACTGTTTCTCTCAGAATGCCAAGGAAACTGCATCAGGTTCTAAGTCATTTCTCAAAAGAAATTTACTAAGCTTTTCCTTTTCAAATAAAATTATATTTTGTTAGCAAGATATAGATAGAAAAAGGATCACAATCAACTTCTATAAGACTTTTCATGACTAGGTTTGATGTAAGTTGACCACAGGTTCAGCATCAAGGTAAACTAACCACTACGAAGTCTTTCACAAATGGAAACTTTTCCAGCCTTTGAGACTTAAACTGTTGTGTTCTTCATTATATAGGTCATGAAACTAAGGCTTAGAGATCTTAAATATCTTGTCAAATGTTTCACAGCCAGTAAGGTGACACAGTTGTATACATATCTCAGATCTGAATGACTTGGATTTTCTAACCAGGAAAAGAAACAATAAAAACATTGCCTGTTGCCTTGAAAAATAACTGTCTCAGAAGGAATGGCCAGATGGCCTCAGTGCCTTAGAGTTTAACTAGAAGGAAAGCACTGGTGTGAAGGATATTCCCTTTGCAGAGCATTTGGAAGCACACATCTACCCATACATCTAATCTTAGAGGGGTTTTCAGAATACAGGTACTGTGAAACAGAAGCATCCGCTAGAGCTTCCCTGGGTGGGTCATCCTGTTCCCTTTCAGCCAGTAGGCATTCAGCAATGACTGCATTGACCTCATTCACAGCGGGAATGACAACCTTGTCCTCAGCTATCCAGGAAACCATCACCCACTCTTGGTCATAGCCTTGTACTGATTTATGTGTTACCTTACTGATTTGATATATTCCTTTCTTACCAGAGTAGATCACATACCAACAAACCACTATCTGGGTGATTTCTTACTCTCATTGTATTACCTCATTTCATTCCTTATTCTGTTGAAAAATTACCTCCACTTCAGTTAATATTCCTCCCATACCTTCCCTTCACAGTTTGGGCTTCCATTTTCTCTAACTTTCCTTATAACTTTACAGTTCAGTCATACTTATTCCTTCCTATGGAATTTTGGAAGATCTGTACCTACAGAGTGCTTTCTCACCCCAAACCTGTGGAAACACTTGGTTTTCAAAACAAATCTGAACAAGCTAAAGGGCTAAAAAAGAAGCTATGATTGAACTTAAAACAGAGAATCACACCAATGAGAAAATGAACCATATATATTTTGTTTTCTAGCCTTTGAAATCCCATGGTTCAGACAGAAATATCACACAACTGTAACCTGCCTCTCTTGTACAGGCAATTGTATATTCATACTGCCCACGGTCATGTTCATATTACAGGGTCAGAGAGCAAACATTGAGTCATATGGGGACTAGGTGTGAACCGTGGTAGACAGGCAAGTGTTTCTGCCCTTAAGTGCCTCAGAGCTTGGCTTGAGAGAAACCAGCAGAAGGAAAGAAAGATGGTGGGTTTTGCAGTCTGACAGATGTGGGTTATATTATTACTACCCACTCAAGATTTGCTTGCATCAGTGCCTCATTATCTCATTCCATCCTAAGAACAATAAGTTAGCTACTATGGCTACCAATTTTGAGGATGAGGAAACTGAGATGTAAGCAGTTGAAGGGACATACCCAAAGTCTATTCATCCACAGGGTTTGTCCTCTACATTTACTATTGCCAGTTTCTAAATGAGGAACCCTGAGGGAAAGTCGATGTATTTTTTTGATTATTGTCAGATAACATATGTAAGGCTATGTATTGTTTATTCAAAAAAAAAAAAGCTACAGTAATCAGAACACTCTGGTACTGGCACAAAAACAGAAATATAGATCAATGGAACAGGATAGAAAGTTCAGAGATAAACCCATGCACCTATGGTCACCTAATCTGTGACAAAAGCAGCAAGAATATACAAAGGAGATGGGGGGAAGAAAGATGGAGGCAAAGTATAAGGACGTGGAATGGATCCCTCTCCACAGAGGCATCAGGAATACATCAAAATATGCAATAATTCCCACAGCGAACCAGCTGAACACCAGCAGACAACCTTGGACACCAGAAAGGACTGCAAGGATCCCAACATAACTGGTATTTGTTTGACTCAACACTCTGCCATTAGTCTGGGACTTGAACAGTCTTCTTTAAACCCCTTTATTGCTGGGACAAGAAACCTCTGAAGTCTGGATTACTCCATCAGATGTCAAGTAGGAGGCTCAGAGGAGGGAGTTCTGAATCCAGGATGCTAGACTACTAGGGAGTCCTCAGACACAGGAAAGAGTAACTGCAGAGAAATCTCACAGAGCCCGGTATCAGAGTCTAAGACCCAGCTTTGTCTGACTGTCTGAAACTGCCAGTGCTGGACACCTCACACCAAACTACAAACAAGACAGAACACAAACCCATCCAGAATACCTAAAGCCATATTAACCTCACAGATACCCTAAAACATACCACCTGACATGTCCCTGCTCATCAGAGAGAAAAGACACAGAGCCACACACAAGAAAGCAGGCACCAGAAGCCGCCCCCAACCAGGAAGCCTACTCAAGACACTGGACAAACACTACCACAGGGGGCAGAGGGCAGAAACAAGAGGAATTACTATTAGGCAGCATAGGGAAAGGAGACAGCAAATCCTACAAATTAGACAGAATGAGAAAACAAAGAAAAACCATGCAGGCAAAGGAGGAGGAAGAAAACCCACAGGACCAAAGAAATGAAGAGGAAATAGGAAAATTGCCTGAAAAAGAATTCAGAGTAATGATAGTAAAGATGATCCAAAATCTCAACAACAAAATACAGACAATATAAGAAACAGTTAATAAGGACTCAAAAGAACTAAAGAACAAACAAACAGTAATGGACAACAAAATAACCAAAATTAAAAATACTCTAGATGGTATAACCAGCAGAATGACTGAGACAGAAGAATGACTAAGTGAGTTGGAAGACAGAATGGGGGAAATAACTGCCACAGAGCAGGAAAGAGAAAAAAGAAGAAAAAGAATGTAAGACAGTCTCAGAGACCTTGGTGACACCATTAAGCACACCAACATTTGAATCATAGGCATCCCAGAAGAAGAAAAAAAGAAAGGGTCTGAGAAAATATTTGAAGAGATTATAGTGGAAAACTTCCCCAACACGGGTGAGGAAATAATCACGTCCAAGAAGTGCAGAGTTCCCATACAGAATAAACCCAAGGAGAAATACACTGAGGCACATGTTAATCAAACTAATGAAAATTAAACACAAAGAAAAAATATTAAAAGCAGCAAGAGAAAAGCAACAAATAACATATAAGGGAAAACCCATAAGGATCACAGCTGATCTTTCTGCAGAAACTCTGCAGGCCAGAAGGGAGTGGCAGGATATACTGAAAGTCCTGAAAGAGAAAAACCCATAGCCAAGAATACACTACCCAGCAATTATCTCATACAGATTTGACAGAGAAATCAAAAGCTTTGCAGACAAGCAAAAGTTAAGAGAATTCAGCACCTCCAAACCAGCCTTACAACAAGTGCTAAAGGAACTTTTCTAAGTAGGAAACACAAGAGAAGGAAAACACCTACAAATACAAACCCAAAACAATTAAGAACATGGTAATAGGAACACACATGTCAATAATCACCTTAAATGTAAATGGATTAAAGACTCCAACCAAAAGACACAGACTGGCTGAATGGATACAAAAACAAGACCCTTCTATGTGCTGCCTACAAGAAACCCACTTCAGACCAAGGGACACATGTAGACTGAAAGTAAAGGGATGGAAAAAGATAGTCCATGCAAATGGAAGTCAAAACAAAGCTGGAGTAGCAATACTCATATCAGACAAAATACACTTTAAAGACTATTACAAGACACAAGGAAGGTCATTACATAATGATTAAGGGATCCATCCAAGAAGAACATATCACAATGGTAAATATCTATGCCCCCAACATAGGAGCACCTCAATACATAAGGCAAATGCTAACAGCCATAAAAGGGGACATTGACAGGAACACAATAATAGTAGGAGACTTGAACACCCCACTTACATCAATGGACAGATCATCCAAACAGAAAATAAATAAGGACGCACAAGCTTTCAATGACACATTAGACCATCTCGATTAATTGATATTTACAGGACATTCCATCCAAAAACTACAGAATACATTTCCTTCTCAAGTGCACATGGAACATTTTCCAGGATAGATCACATCTTGGATCACAAATCAAGCCTCAGTAAATTCAAGAAAATTGAAATCATATCAAGCATCTTCTCTGACCATAACGCCATGAGACTAGATATCAATTACAGGAAAAAAAAAGTGTAAAAAATATAAACACGTGGAGACTAAACAATATGCTATTAAACAACCAGGAAATAACTAAAGAAATAAGAGAGGAAATCAAAAAATATCTAGAAACAAATGACAACGAAAACACAACAACCCCAAACCTATGGGATGCAGCAAAAGCAGTTCTAAGCAAGAAGTTTATAGCAATACAGTCCTACCTCAAGAAACAAGAAAAAAATTGAATAAACAACCTAACCTTACACCTAAACCAATTAGAGAATGAAGAACAAAAAGAAAAAACCCAAAGTGAGCAGAAGGAAAGAAATCATAAAGATCATATCTTTATGATCTGATAAAGAAATGAAGGAAACAATAGCAAAGATCAATGAAACTAAAAGCTGGTTCTTTGAGAAGATAAATAAAATTGATAAACCATTAGCCAGACTCATCAGGAAAAAAAGGGAGGAGACACAAATCAACAGAATTAGAAATGAAAAAGGAGAAGTAACAATGGACACCACAGAAATACAAAACATCATGAGAGACTACTACAAGCAACTATATGCCAATAAATTGGAGAACCTGGAAGAAATGGATACATTCTTAGAAAAGTACAATCTTCCAAGACTGAACCAGGAAGAAATAGAAAATATGAACAGACCAATCACAAGAATGGAAATTGAGGCTGTGATTAAAAATCTCCCAACAAACAAAAGCCCAGGGCCAGATGGCTTCAGAGGCGAATTCTAGCAAACATTTAGAGAAGAGCCAACACCTATCCTTCTCAAACTCTTCCAAAATAACAGAAGGAGGAACACTCCCAAATTCATTCTATGAGGCCACCATCACCCTGATACCAAAACCAGGCAAAGATGTCACAAAAAAAGAAAATTACAGGCCAATATCACTGATGAGTATAGATGCAGAAATCCTCCACAAATACTAGCAAACTAGCACATTAAAAAGATATTACACCATGAGTAAGTGGGGTTTATTCCTGGAATGCAAGGATTCTTCAATATATGCAAATCAATCAATGTGATACATCATATCAACAAATTGAAGGATAAAAACCATATGATCATCTCAATAGATGCAGAAAAAGCTTTTGACAAAATTCAACATCCATTTATTATCAAAACTCTCCAGAAACTGGGCATAGAAGGAAATTACCTCAACATAACAAAAGCTATATATGAGAAACCAAAAGGCAACATCATTCTAAATGGGGAAAAACTGAAAGAATTCCCTCTAAAAACAGCAACAAGACAAGGGTGCCCACTCTCACCATTATTATTCAATATAGTTTTGGAAGTCTTAGCCACAGCAATCAGAGAAGAAAAAGAAATAAAAGGAATCCAGGTTGGAAAAGAAGAAGTAAAATTGTCACTCTTTGCAGATGACATATTATACATAGAAAAGCTAAAGACTCTACCAGAAAACTGCTAGCACTAATCAATGAATTTAGTAAAGTAACAGGATACAAAATAAATGCACAGAAATCTTTTGAATTCCTATACACTAACAATGAAAAAGCAGAAAGAGAAATTAAGGAAACTCTCCTATACCATTGTAACAAAAAGAGTAAAATATCTAGGAATAAACCTCCCTAAGGAAGCAAAAGACCTGTATGCAGATAACTATAAGACACTGATGAAAGAAATCAAAGACAACACAGATACCATGTTCTTGGATTGGAAGAATCAACATTGTGAAAATGATTATACTACCCAAAGCAATTTACAGATTCAATGCAATCCTGATCAAATTACCAAGAGCATTTTTCACAGAACTAGAGCAAGAAATCTTAGGATTTGTATGGAAATGCAAAAGATCCTGAATAACCAAAGCAGTATTGAGAAGGAAAGATGGAGTTGGGGGAATCAGGCTTCCTGATTTCAAACTATACTACAAGGCCACAGTGATCAAGACAGTATGGTACTGGCACAAAAATAGAAAGGAAGATCAATGGAACAGAATAGAAGTCCCAGAGGTAAACCCAAGCACATATGGGCACCTTATCTTTGACAAAGGAGGCAAGAATATACAATGGAAAAAAGACAGCCTCTTCAATAAGTGGTGCTGGGAAAATTGGACAGATACATGTAAAAGGATGACATTTGAACACCATACACAAAAATAAACTCAAAATGGATTAAAGACCTAAATATAAGGCCAGACACTATAAATCTCCTAGAGGAAAACATAGGCAGAACACTCTATGACATACATCAAAGCAAGATCCTTTTTGACCCACCTCCTAGAATCATGGAAATAAAATCAAGAATCAACAAATGGGACCTCATGAAACTTAAAAACTTTTGCACAGCGAAGGAAACCATAAACAAGACAAGAAGGCAACCCTCAGAATGGGAGAAAATACTTGCCAATGAAGCAATGGACAAAGGATTAATCTCCAAAATATACAAGCAGCTCACGCAGCTTAATACCAAAAAAGCAAGTAACCCAATCCACAAATGGGTGGAAGACCTAAATAGACATTTCTCCAAAGAAGGCATACAGATGGCCAACAAACACATGAAAAGATGTTCAACATCACTAATCAGTAGAGAAATGCAAGTCAAAGCTACAATGAGGTATCACCTGACACCAGTCAGAATGGCCATCATCAAAATATCTAGAAACAATAAATGTTGGAGAGGCTGTGGAGAATGGGGAACCCTCCTGCACTGTTGGTGGGAATGTAAGTTGGTACAGCCACAATGGAAAACAGTTTGGAGGTTCCTTCAAAAACTAAAGGTAGAACTACCATATTATCCAGTAATCCCACTACTGGGCATATACCCAGAGAAAACCATAATCCCAAAAGAAACATGTACCATAATGTTCATTGCAGCACTATTTGCAATAGCCGGGACATGGAAGCAACCGAAATGCCCATCAACAGATGAATGGATAAAGAAGATGTGGCATATATATACAATGGAATATTACTCAGCTATAAGAAGGAATGAGATGGAGCTATATGTCATGAGGTGGATAGACCTAGAGTCTGTCATACAGAGTGAAGTAAGCCAGAAAGAGAAAAACAAACACTGTATGCTAACTCATATATACGGAATCTAAAAAAAAAAAGTTACTGGTAAATCCAGTCACAGGGCAAGAATAAGGATGCAGATGCAGAGAATGGACTGGGGTTGGTGGGGGTGGGGGACAAGTGGAAGCTGGGTTGAAGTGAGAGAGTAGTGTAGGCATAGATACACTACCAACTGTAAAATAGATAGCTAGTGGGAAGTTGCTGTATAACCAAGGGAGATCAAATCAATGATGAGGGATGCCTTAGAGGGCCAGGACAGAGAGGGTGGGAGAGAGTCACAGGAGGGAGGGGCTCTGGGGATATATGTATAAATACAGCTGATCCACTTTGGTGTACCTCAAAAGCTGGTACAAGAGTGTAAAGCAATTATATTCCAATAAAGAGCTTAAAAAAAAAAAGAATATACAAAGGAGAAAAGACAGTCTCTTCAATAAGTGGTGCTGGGAAAAGTGGAAAGCTACATGTAAGCATATGAAATTAGAAGACTCCCTAACACCATATGCAAAAATTAACTCCAAATGGATTAAAGACCTAAATGTAAGGCCAAATACTATAAAACTCTTAGAGGAAAATATAGGCAGAACACTCTGACATAAATCACAGCAAGATTTTTTTTGATCCACTTCCTAGAGTAACAAAAATAAAAACAAAAATAAACAAATGGGACCTAATTAAACTTAAAAGCTTTTGCAAGGAAAGGAAACAAAACAAAAAGACGACCCTTGGGATGGGAGAAAATATTTGCAAATGAAGCAGCTAACAAGGGATAATCTCCAAAATATACAAACAGCTCATGCAGTTCAATGTAAAATAAAATAAAATAACCCAATCAAAAAATGGGCAGAAGATCTAAATAGACATTTCACCGAAGAAGGCATACAGATGGCCAAGAGGCACATGAAAAGATGCTCAACATCACTAGCTATCAGAGAAATGCAAATCAAAACTACAAAGAGGTATCACCTCACACCAGTCAAAAAATCTACAAACAATAAATGCTGGAGAGGGTATGGAGAAAAGGGAACCCTCATATATTGTTGATGGGATTGTAAATTGGTACAGTCACTATGGAGAACAGTATTGAGGTTCCTTAAAACACTAAATATAAAACTATCCTATGATCCCGAAATCTCACTCCTGGGCATATATGCAGAGAAAGCCATAATTTGAAAAGAAACATGCACCAGAATGTTCATTGCAGCACTATGTACAGTAGCCAGGACATGGAAGCAACCTAAATGTCCATCAACAAAGGAATAAAGAAGATGTGGTACATGTATATGATGGAATATTAGTCAGTCATAAAAAAAAGAACAAAATAATGTCATTTGCAGCAACATGGATGGACATAGAGATTATTATACTGGGTGAAGTAAGTCAGAGAGAGAGAGACAAATATCATATGATATTGCTTATATGTGGAATCTAAAAAGAAGCATACAAATGAACTTATTTACAAAACAGGAGTCACAGATGTAGAAAATAAGCTTATGGTTACCGGGGATAAGGGCATAGGGGAGGGATAAATTGGGAGATTGGGATTGACATATACACACTACTATATATAAAATAGATATCTAACAAGGTTCAACAATATAGCACAGGGAACTCTACTCAATACTCTGTAATGTCCTATATGGGAAAAGAATCTTAAAAAAGAGTGGATATATGTATATGTATAACTGAGTAACTTTCCTGTACACCTGAAACTAACACAACATTGTAAATCAACTATAATCCAATACAAAAATTAAAAAAAAAAGTTAAAAGAGTTCTACTGTTCCTCTCCAAAAAAAAAAAAAAAAAAAAGGGTAACACAAGATTTCTGGTAATGTGACAGCTGAAACTCCTGGTGTATACAATTATTCATCTAGAATCACTCACTGATAGGTGAACACAGTAACAGTTGGAATGTCAGAGCAGGGATAATAGGTGTTGAGGGGGAAGCAGAAACTGTTGAGACTTCAGATACGTTCTGCCCAGACTTGAAATCACTGTAGTACCCCTGCATGACTGGGGGAAGTACAAGGCCCTGGTTACTGAGACAGCAAAGGTGAATTAGAAAGAAGTAGAGACATGAAGAAGGAGGAGAGGCATAGTAGAATGAAGAGAGCTCTGAAGTTGTGGGTAACAGGGCTGAGTTTGAGCCCCAATTCTTCCCTAGCCTCCTAGCCTCGTTTAAGTCACTGAACTGAGTTCTCTCATTTACATAAGAGAACTAAACAGTATTGTCTCTCTGTGAGTTGTCCTGGGGATCAGATGCACATAAGTAGAAGACCTAACAAACTGTAAAGTACTCAGAAGTTATGAATGGGAGGCCCAGGGCCAGTCAGGTTGACAGATGTTTTATGTTTGGCCTCAAAGAGTGGTCCTTCAGGGAGACAAAAGATGGTGGTGAAGTAGAGGGACGTGGAATGCATCCCTCTCCATAGGTGCATTGGGAATGCATCAAAAGATGCAATAATTCCCACAGAGAACCAACTGAACACCAACAGACGACCTTGGACACCAGAAAGGACCACAAGGATCCTGACATAATCAGTAGAGAGGAATCTACGATGGATCAAAGAGGGTGAAGCTGCTGAGCTGTGGCAGATGGGAGGGAGTGAGAAACACACAGAGGGTTTGCACCACAGCTCAGCGTTCCGGGACTGAGACATTGATTCACAGCTGAACAGAGGGTCTGGGAGTGGGAGTGTGGGAATTGGAGAGCTGGCTCAGGGTGAGAAAAATTGTTGCCAGTAAGGTGACGGACCAAGAGGACAGGAGGGAAGAGGTCCGTGGCGAGGAGTGCCTGCCCCTGACAGCTGCCTGGCCATGATGGCAGCTGGATGCTGCAGGCTCATGGGCAGGGGGGAGGAGCCACAGGCATAGCCTCTCTCTCTCTTTTGGCACCTACAGCGGGCAGTGGAGGGACCTCTGTGGGCCACCTAAGGTGCTCAGGGATAACTGGGACCCTCAAGCCCTTAGGGGGGGCTAGCTTAAAACCCCTTGGAATGCCGGCAGCAGGGAGGCTGCCAAGAAAAAAAAAAATCCCTGAGAGAGGCCCAACTCTGAGACTTGCTGTTTACACCTGAGCCACCGGCATCCCTCTGCAACAGGCACCTCCAAGCCTGACTGAAACAACAGTGTGCCACTGCTCACTCACTCCCACGGGAAGGAGCCACTATTGTACCCTATCCCTCCCCACACACCAATGCTTACAGACCAACAAAAAAGGAAGCTCTGCTGGTCACAGAATAATACAAAAAACCCAAGGTGAGTAGAAGGACACTTACAGCTGAGACTCTAAGGAAACAGAAATATTAGTATCAATTCTATTGAACTGGTCCATTCTGGGATCAGTTCTGTTTTTTTTTTTTTTTCTTTCTTTCTTTCTTTTTTTTTTTAATTTTTTCCTTTATTAATTACAATCTTAGTCCTAAGGGATCTACAAGTTTTATAACATACTTTTTTTACCTCTATTTTTTATTCTATTCTTATTTTTTTGCCTTTTTATATACACCTATTTCTAGCTAAGTTTTTGGTAGTACGGACTATATATCTCTCCTACCTTCCATTCATCCCTATCTTTTATGCATTTCTATTCCTTACTTTTTATTTGCATATTTCCAGTCACACTATGCTCTTCTGTTCCCCTGTCTTCCATCCATTTTTAGTTTATTTTATCTTAACATACTTATAAGCAACACTATTGATCTGCTGAGACTCCTTGCTCTCTTCTCCAGATGACACACCGCCTTGGTATTTAATATTAGGTTTTTGTCTTTATCTTAGTTCTTAGTACAATTGTCTAATTTCATTCTGAGAATCTCCATTCTCTCTGGTGGTACTCTAGCTCCTTTTTATATTTGATCCTAGCTTACAATATCTCCCTGGATTAGTGATTGTATGCGTAAGGTGTTTTTGTTTGTTTGTTTGTTTTTGCTTTTGTTTTTGTTTTGTTCTGTTTTGGTTTTTAATTTCTGTTGGTTTTCTCTTTGAATATCTGATAGCATACTGGTGTTCTTCTGTCAGGTCTTTTCAGAGCCTTATGTCCTAATGGATTCAATGATTGTGTGTCTTATACATGTATGTGTTTCCTAGACGTGGTATTTGTTTAACTCAACACTTGGACATTACTCTGGGGCTTGGACAGTCTTCTACAAACCCCTCTACCGCCGGGACAAACAACCCCAGAAGTTTGGACTACCATGAGGAAACAAAGAAACACCATGCAGGCAAAGGAGCAGGGAAAAAACCCACAAGACCAAAGAAATGAGGAGGAAATAGGAAAAATGCCTGAAAAAGAATTCAGAGTAATCATCGTAAAAATGATACAAAAGCTCGATAACAAAATAGAGAAAGTACAAGAAACTGTTCATAAGAACTCAGAAAAACAAACACCAATGGATAACAAAATAACTGAAATTAAAAATACTCTAGATGCTATAACCAGCAGAATGACTGAGGCAGAAGAACGAATAAGTGAGTTGGAAGATAGAATGTGGGAAATAACTGCCACAGAGCAGGAAAAAGAAAAAAGAATAAAAAGAATAGAAGACAGTCTCAGAGACCTCAGTGATAACATTAAGCGTACCAACATTCGAATCATAGGCATCCCAGAAGAAGAAGAAAACAAGAAAGGGTCTGAGAAAATATTTGAAGAGGTTATAGTGGAAGACTTCCCCAACATGGGAAAGGAAATAATTAACCAAGTCCAAGAAGCACAGAGAGTCCCATACAGAATAAACCCAAGCAGAAATACACCAAGGCACATATTAATCAAACTAACGACAATTAAACACAAAGAAAAAATATTAAAAGCAGCAAGAGAAAAGCAACAAATAACATATAAATGAAAACCCATAAGGATAAGAGCTGACCTCTCTACAGAAACTCTACAGGCCAGAAGGGAATGGCAGGATATACTGAAAGTAGTCTTGAAAGAGAGAAACCTACAGCCAAGGATACTCTAGCCAGCAAGAATCTCATTCAGCTTTGATGGAGAAATCAAAAGCTTTACAGACAAGCAAAAGTTAAGAGAATTCAGCACCTCCAAACCAGCCTTACAACAAGTGCTAAAGGAACTTCTCTAAGTAGGAAACACAAGAAAAGGAAAACACCTACAAATACAAACCCAAAACAATTAAGAAAATGGTAATTGGAACACACATGTCAATAATCACCTTAAATGGAAATGGATTAAAGACTCCAACCAAAAGACACAGACTGGCTGAATGGATACAAAAACAAGACCCTTCTATGTGCTGCCTACAAGAAACCCACTTCAGGCCAAGGGATACATATAGACTGAAAGTAAAGGGATGGGAAAAGTCCATGCAAATGGAAGTCAAAAGAAAGCTGGAGTAGCAATACTCATATCAGACAAATTAGACTTGAAAGTATAGACTATTACAAGAGACAAGGAAGGACACTACATAATGATTAAGGGATCCATCCAAGAAGAACATATCACAATGGTAAATATCTATGCCCCCAACATAGGAGCACCTCAATACATAAGGCAAATGCTAACAGCCATAAAAGGGGACATCGACAGTAACACAATAATAGTGGGAGACTTGAACACCCCACTTACATCAATGGACAGATCATCCAAACAGAAAATAATTAAGGACACACAAGCTTTAAATGACACATTAGATCATCTTGACTTAATTGATATTTATAGGACATTCCATCCAAAAACGACAGAATATACTTTTTTCTCAAGTGTACACAGAACATTTTCCAGGATAGATCACATCTTGGGTCACAAATCAAACCTCAGCAAATTCAAGAAAATTGAAATCATATCAAGCATCTTCTCTGAACACAACGCCATGAGACTAGATATCAGTTACAGGAAAAAAACTGCAAAAAATACAAACACGTGGAGACTAAACAATATGCTATTAAACAACCAGGAAATAACTAAAGAAATAACAGAGGAAATCAAAAAATATCTAGAAACAAATGACAATGAAAACACAACAAACCAAAACCTATGGGATGCAGCAAAAGCAGTTCTAAGAGGGAAGTTTATAGCAATACAGTCCTATCTTAAGAAACAAGAAAATGATCGAATAAACAACCTAACCTTACACCTCAAACAACTAGAGAAAGAAGAACAAAGAAACCCCAAAGTGAGCAGAAGGAAAGAAATCATAAAGATCAGAGCAGAAATAAATGAAAAAGAAAGGAAGGAAGCAATAGCAAAAATTAATAAAACTAATACCTGGTTCTTTGAGAAGATTAACAAAATTGATAAACCATTAGCCAGACTCACCAAGAAAAAAAGGAAGAAGATGCAAATCAACAGAATTAGAAATGAAAAAGGAGACGTAACAATGGACACCACAGAAATACAAAACATCATGAGAGACTACTACAAGCAACTATATGCCAATAAATTGTAGAACCTGGAAGAAATGGATACATTCTTAGAAAAAAGCAATCTTCCAAGACTGAACCAGGAAGAAATGGAAACTATGAACAGACCAATCACAAGTACAGAAATTGAGGCAGTGATTAAAAATCTCCCAACACACAAAAGCCCAGGGCCAGATGGATTCACAGGCGAATTCTATTAAACATTTCGAGAAGAGCTAACACCTATCCTTTTCAAACTCTTCCAAAATATTGCAGAAGGAGGAACACGCCCAAACTCATTCTATGAGGCCACCATCACCCTGATACCAAAACCAGGCAAGGATGTCACAAAAAAAGAAAATTACAGACCAATATCACTGATGAATATAGATGCAAAAATCCTCAACAAAATACTAGCAAGCAGATTCCAACAGCACATTAAAAAAAAATACACCATGATCAAGTGGGGTTTATCCCTGTGATGCAAGGATTCTTCAATATACGCAAATCAATCAACATGATACATCACATCAAGAAACTGAAGGATAAAAACCATATGATCATCTCAATAGATGCAGAAAAAGCTTTTGACAAAATTCAACATACATGCATGATAAAAGCTCTCCAGAAACTGGGCATAGAAGGAAATTACCTCAACATAATAAAAGCCATATATGAAAAACCAAAAGCCAACATTGTTCTAAATGGCATAAAAATGAAAAAAAACCCTCTAAGAACAGGAACAAGACAAGGGTGCCCACTCTCACCATTATTACTCAACATAGTTTTGGAAGTCTTAGCCACAGCAATCAGAGAAGAAAAAGAAATAAAAGGAATCCAGATTGGAAAAGAAAAGTAAAATTGTCACTCTTTGCAGATGACATGATATTATACACAGAAAAGCCTAAAGACTCTACCAGAAAACTGCTAGCTCTAATTGATGAGTTTAGTAAAGTAGCAGGATAGAAAATTAATGCACAGAAATCTCTTGCATTCCTATACACTAACAACGGAAGAGCAGAAAGAGAAATTAAGGAAACTCTCCCATTTACCACTGCAACAAAAAGAATAAAATACCTAGGAATAAACCTGCCTAAGGAGGCCAAAGATCTGTATGCAGAAAACTTTAAGACACTGATGAAAGAAATCAAAGACGACACAAACAGATGGAGGGACATGCCATGTTCCTGGATTGGAAGAATCAACATAGTGAAAATGACTGTACTACCCAAAGCAATTTACAGATTCAATGCAATCCCGATCAAATTACCAATGGCATTTTTCACAGAACTAGAGCAAGAAATCTTACGATTTGTATGGAAATACAAAAGAAATAGCCAAAGCAATCTTGACAAGGAAAAATGGAGTGGGTGGAATCAGGCTTCCTGACGTCAAACTATACTACAAGGCCATAGTGATCAAGACAGTATGGTACTGGCACAAAAATAGAAAGGAAGATCAATGGAATACAATAGACAACTCAGAGGTAAGCCGAAACTCATATGGGTACCTTATCTTTGACAAAGGAGGCAAGAATATACAATGGAAAAAAAGACAGCCTCTTCAGTAAGTGGTGCTGGGAAAATTGGACAGCTACATGTAAAAGAATGAAATTAGAATGCTTCCTAACACCATACACAAAAATAAACTCCAAATGGATTAAAGACCTACATGTAAGGCCAGACACTATAAAACTCCTAGAGGGAAACATAGGCAGAACACTCTATTACATACATCAAAGCAAGATCCTTTTTGACCCACCTCCTAGAATCATGGAAATAAAATCAAGGATCAACAAATGGGACCTCATGAAACTTAAAAGCTTTTGCACAGCAAAAGAAACCATAAACAAGACAAGAAGGCAGCCCCCAGAATGGGAAAAAGAAGTTGCCAACGAAACAATGTACAAAGGATTACCCTCCAAAATATACAAGCAGCTCATGCAGCTTAATACCAAAAAAGCAAATAACCCAATCCACAAATGGGCAGAAGACCTAAATAGACATTTCTCCAAAGAAGACTTACAGATGTCCAACAAACACATGAAAAGATGTTCAACATCACTAATCATCAGAAAAATGCAAATCAAAGACACAATGAGGTATCACCTCACACCGATCAGAATGGCCATCATCAAAAAATCTGGAAACAACAAATGTTGGAGAGGGTGTAGAGAAAAGGGAACCCTCTGGCACTGTTGGTGGGAATGTAAGCTGGTACAGCCACTATGGAAAACAGTTTGGCGTTTCCTTCAAAAACTACAAATAGAACTACCATATGATCCAGTAATCCCACTACTGGGCATATACCCAGAGAAAAGCATAATTCAAAAAGAAACATGTACCATAATGTTTATTGCAGCACTATTTACAATAGCCAGGGCATGGAAGCAACCGAAATGCCCATCAACAGATGAATGGATAAAGAAGATGTGGCATATATATACAATGGAATATTACTCAGCTATAAGAAGGAATGAGATGGAGCTATATGTAATGAGGTGGATAGACCCAGAGTCTGTCATACAGAGTGAAGTAAGCCAGAAAGAGAAAGACAAATATTGTATGCTAACTCATATATACGGAATCTTAAAATGGTACTGATGAGCCCAGTGACAAGACAAGAACAAGGACACAGATGCAGAGAATGGAATGGAGAACTCAAGGTTTGGGGTGGCGGGGGGTGAAGGGGAAGCTGAGACGAAGTGAGAGAGTAGCATAGACATATACATATACTACCAACTGTAAAATAGCCAGTGGGAAGTTGTTGTATAACAAAGGGAGTTCAACTCGAGGATGGATGATGCCTTAGAGGACTAGGAAGGGGAGGGTGCGAGAGAGTCGAGGGAGGGAGGGAATACAGGAATATGTGTATAAATACAGATGATTGAACTTGGTGTACCTCGAAAAAAATAAATAAAACGAAAAAAAATGAAAAAAAAAAAAAGGAGTCGTTCAGCCACGGGAGGGAGGGGATATGGGGATATACGTGTAAATACGGCTGATTAACTTTGTTATACAGCAGAAACTGGAACAGTGTAAAGCAATAAAAAAAAGAGTGTTCCTTCTAAAAGGAAAAAAAGATGATGATGATAGCGAAAAAGAATGACAGTAATTTTCGCAGGAAATTCACTCCTCTGTTTACCATTGGCTCCACAACTCCTGGACTCTTTATATGCTTTCTGACTCTGCTTTGCTCTCTACTAAATAATAATTATCCTTTATGATCAAGATGGTTATGCAAGGAACTTTACTTGTGTCACCAGTTAACTCAACCTTCCGTAAGATGTAATGGAGTGAAAGACCTACGCTGTAGGGTGACAAGGCGGAGATTTGGGTAAGAGCATCTCCCAGCCACACTTTCAACTCATAGGACAAAGAGCAGCAGAGCAAAGAGCATAATTTTATGAGACTGCCTGATATTCCAGGTCAGCTGCCACTCTCCTAGCTCTTCAATTGATGCTGTTGAGATTGGGAAGGAAGGTAGGGATGTGATCGTACTATTGACAAATCCCTTTTTTACAGGTAGTCTCAGCACCCAAGAATGTATGAAGTAACAGATGCTACACCAGCTAGGGTAACAAGAAAAACCAAATGCACAGTGGAGGAGGCAAAATACGAGAGGAAAATGCATTTCGGCATCCCAAAAGACCGACCATTAAGCAGTGCTAAGAATTTAAAAACCAATCTCTGAAAGGCCTCAAACAAGTTCCTCTGGAGTGTTCTGGCAGGCTGGTGAAGAGGACAGATTCAGGAATTGCAATTCACATAGCAATTGGCCATTCATCCTGAAAATAAATCTACTCGGGTTGTTATTTATCCAGCAGTTATCTTTGATTGCTAAATGCATCTGCAGTACCTCGTGTTTGTTCCCCAGTTCTTTGATGTCTGGTGTCAACCAGGCATTTAATAACTGTCAACCAAGATACTGTATTTGAGAGAATATATTCAGTGAAAGATTAAATTAGGCACTGTAGCCAGACCACCTACTGCTGGTATTCCGCACTAGAAAATAACATTACCAGCATAAGGATAAAAAGAATTTCAAATGAGAGACTTAGGATTTTCCACCCCAAAATGCAAGGTGTGACTTTTTATCCTCAAACTAGGATATGTGTGGCTTGGCCTAGTTTCAACTGCCCTCCTGGCCCATCCCTTGTCTATCAGGCCTTTAAGGCTCATTTCTGCCCAGAAGTTGTCTCTGATTATCCCCATCACACTCATCATTCTCTGTATCCTGACTCCTCAAGCCAAAACATTCAGGCCAAAAGGAACAGAAATAACATTGAACGTATAGTCAGAACACGAGAGCTTAAATAACAATTCTCTTCCTCTCTGCCACGTGACCAGATCTTTACTGGACCTCAGATCCCCGACATCAGTAGAATGCGGTGTTAGGTGAGCGTATGAGCTATTAGAGCTTTAACAGGTTAAACATTGCCTTGTAATAGTTGTCCCATTGTTTTCAGTATGTGTAGTTTGTTAAAACTTGATTGGCCCCTTAGAGGACTATTACAAGCAGTAGAGTTAAAGAAATACCATAGCAAACAGAGTTGCATGTGTTCAAGTCTACAGAGGATGAAGACAGATGCTAATCATGCCAAGAGTGGTAGCTGCTATGGATTAAATAAGAACAGGTCTAGGGGGCTTCCTGGTGGCGCAGTGGTTAAGAATCCACCTGCCAATGCAGGAGACGCAGGTTCGAGCCCTGGTCCGGGAAGATCCCACGTGCCACGGAGCAACTAAGCCCGTTCACCACAACTACTGAACCCGCGCTCTAGAACCTGCAAGCCACAATTATTGAGCCCGCGTGCCACAATTACTGAAGCCCATGTGCCTGGAGCCCGTGCTCTGCAACAAGAGAAGCCACGGCAGTAAGAAGCTCACTCACTGCAATGAAGACTAGCCCCCTTTCTCTGCAACTACAGAAAGCCCACACGCAGGCAATAAATAAAAAATAAAATAGATAATTAAAAAAAAAGAACAGCTCTAGGGACAGGCTTGAACTCTGCCCCATGATCAATGCTGTTTATAGTTGTGCCCTCTTCGCACTCCCAGCCTGAACTCAGTGGTCGTCACCCAAAAAGCTATTACACAAACCCAAAAAGTCAAGGAACTAAGGGTGAACCCATAGTGGGGTAAGCCATCTTCTCTCTGTAAGCCACGTGACATGTTCAGATAACTGTCTGTCATCAAATCTGGCCTCGTGAAAAAATAAATATCAAGAGCTACTCAAAAAAAAAGAAAAAAAAAAAAAAAAAAAAAAAACCTGTAGGCAATGCACATTCAGAGAGCCAGGCCTTTGCTAGTAATAAGTGACTTTGCATGTAATTTGACTCTCCACTTGAAGGAAATAAAGCATTCTCAGAAACATGGTTACTATGGAATTGAAAAAGCTATAATATTTTTCTTTTTTTCCTTTATTTTTGGTTCATCTATGCTTCTTTTTCATTGATTATATTAAAAACAGTCATTGAGAGTTCTCAGATATCAAATGTGGTACAAATACTTTATATAGCAGTGTCTTATTTAATCCTCCTCACCAACTCTTTTTCATTTGATAAAATGAAAACTTAGAGGAGGAAGTACCAGGATCTTTTAAGAATCGATAATTGATAAAGTCAGAACATGAACCCAGTTCTGTGTGATTCCATCAGTCAAGTTTTTGTGACTTGAGTTATCTTGTCTCTGACATTGCTCTTTCCTCTGCTAGGAATGGATCTTCTACCAACAAGGAGAGATCAATCAGAGTGGCTGTAGCCTATCTCTGGGCTATTTCATTCAGCATCTGAAGGCACCTCTAGACTATTTACAACCTCCAATTTATTCTGTCATATGTCTTGGTCCTCCTCTCACCGTGGAAACCAGCTAGAAACATCTTGAGCCCTAGAGATTGATCTGACTTGTGCTCACTTCCCCTGCCTGGTGTCCATCTATTTTATTTGACCTGTTTCTTAGTGAGTTTAAACTCACTAGGAAATTTTTCAAAGCCACTAAGATCTTATTATCGATAGGCCACATGAGCTGATTTAAAAAGATAGGAAGGACCTGCAAACTATGAATCTTAATTACATACCTGTCTCCAAGCCTGTATTTTGTAACTATGGGATGAAATGTGGTCTATCTGACTTGGTAAGGAATTTTCTAAGTGAGGTAGGAAAATTGTTGTTTTATGTGGGTACTTTATTGAGAGCAAATATTTAGAAGTTATAATTTAGCTTTAATAGTCTAGCTCTGCTAAACAAAGCAAGTACTTGAGTATACACTCAAATATTTTTTTAGACTGTTAAAGACGACCAAATATTTTATACATTCTCTTCTTTCCACTGGTAAATTCCTTCTTAAATAATAATACTGAAAAAATGTATTCTGAGAGATTTTGTTGTTTAGATAATGTAAATTTCTTTTAATTTAATAAAAATTAAACATTAATGAGGAACTTTGTTAAATACTTGAACTCAACTGAAGGCTGGGGAATATTTTTTCAACTAAGATTTACACTCACTCATTGCTTGACTTTTTACCCCATCCTTTTAATTCTTGTGGTCTCTGAGTTTTGTAATTGGCATCTCAGATTTACTATTTATTGAGGGGTCTGAGATCTCCAGTATCCAAATTTGTGGCATGTCTGAAATGCTCAGTTTGGCTACTTCAAAGAACCATCTGGATTGATTCAGCTGGGATGCATCTGGGTAGATTGGTTACGGTCCAGGTTAAAAAAAAAAAAATTCACTGGATGGAGTTGCCTTTCAAGAGTGGTTATTTTTGCTTTAAATACTTGGCCATAAAATCATAAATTAAAAATTAGTTTCATGAGCGGAAACCCTTTCAAAGAATCACCAATTCTAGTCTTGACTTCCTAATTTGGAAACTCATCTTCACAGCTAAACTTTTTCTTGCTACAGTCAACAAAGAAGCCACATTGCTTTGTTTAACTTCAGCATTGAGAGGGAAGTCTTCCAGGCAACCCTGCAAAGTTATAGAACTGTCACAATAAACCCATAAGCACATTGATGACATGAGTTTGAACTAACTGGGGATTTCAGATAACTGACTTCTGGCTTAAAAAAACAAAAACCTTTCATCAATGATTATTTACATTGACAACCTGTCTCCAAAATGTCTGATTTTGGTTTCTAGATATAGTAACTTTTACTCCTCTTTCTGTTCTTTAATGGTCTCATTTTTATCTGTGGTAAGTTTTGGGGTTTCATTTCTCTAGACCATCTCAAATGTTCGCACTGACTTTCTAAAACAGGGGGGCTTAACAAGGTAACCATTATTTCACAGAGCATCCTGTGCTATATTATTTATATTTTACCTAGCACCTCGGGTGATTTTTCAAGACACGTCCTCATTCGTTTATCCTCTGCTTCACAAGATTTGTTCTAAATAGAACACTAGGGAATGAAGGTAACTCATCCAAGAAGATTAGGAACTTAGATTGGCGCATCGTATGGATGATCCATCACAAGGTAACTAGTCACCTCTTAACCTCCCTCTGGAAAGGTACCCAGACCAGACTTGCTTGGTTCTTTTGCATCTCAGAAAATGTCACCACTTCCATTCATTTACCAAGCCAAAAACCTAGGAGTCATTCTTGCTTATCTTTTTCCTCTTCTAAAACAGCCAATTAATCAGTAAATCCTAACCCCCCTACCCCCAAATTATATCTCTGACTCACCAGTTCCAGTGTAATCAGCCTTTAAAGTGACTATTTTCTCTCATGAGTAAGAGCGTCCTACCTGGGCTCCCAATTTTCACTCTTATCTCCTTGCCGTCCAGTATTTTTACACAAATGAAAGCACTATAATCTTACACTCAGGGATCACTACCAAGGTTAACTAACACCTTAGTGTATGTCTTGGTGGGTCTTGTTCTACACATGTGTGTATACCTGTATGTGTTGTTTTTGAACCAAAGTGAGAACGTAGTGTCTCTACTGTTTTGTAACTTGAATCCTGGTGGATAACATCACCTCTGCATTTCAGTAATTTAAAAAATTTCTCCAATGATCTTGAAATGTCTTTACACTTATTTCACCTCTGTTCCAGGATCATACTTTAATCATACTCTTAATCTAACATAGTCCTTTTCTTCTGTTTCTGACTTATTGAAAAGATCGGGCCAATTTTCTTATACTTTCTTCAAAAACAAGTCTGACTTCTGTTTCTGTAAGTGTAAATCAGAGCAGATGACTCTCTTAAACATATGAATGGCTTTTCACTGCACGTAGAATAAAATCCAAGCCCCTACTATTGTCCTCAAGGCCTTAGGATCTGGCCTCTGCCCCACCTCACAAACCTGATTTTCTAACCAGTCCTTCCTCTTGCTCACAAAGTCTGAGTTATACAGGCCTAGTCTCAGATCCTCAAAAACGCCAAGCTTTTCTTATCTCAGCAGCTTTGTATGTATCCTCCTCTCTCTGATCTTCTTATACCCCTCAGGTCTAAGGTCAAATAGAACTGCCTCTCAGAGGTTTCATCCATTTTCCAATATAAAATAGTCATCTTCCCTGATCTTTAGTAACCGCTAATGAACCATGCCCTGTTTCCATGAACTTGTCCCCTCACACACTGAATCTGGGCTTTCCCATGGGATTTAGGCCAATGAGACATCAAAAAACATGACAACTGCATATGCTTAGGGAACACTTGCACTACGGGCCATGTGCTTTTAATATTCTGCTGCCACTCTATAAAGAAGCTTGAGAAGAGGTACAGAATGATGACAAGGTGAAGAGACCCTGCAGGATGACAGGTGATCTTAGATGATCCAGCCCCAACTGACCTCCCAGCTGAACGCAGGTACATAAAGTTTGGTATAGCATCCGGAGGAAGAAAGCCACACAGTTGACTCCAGTCAACTCACAGGTTAAGGAGGATTAATAAATTTTTGTTGTTTTAAGGCAGCATATATTGGGTGGTTTTTATATTGCAACTGGTAACTGAATCAGTTCTTCTTTTATATAATGAACTTCATAGCATTTACCATCTGAAATAGACATTTTGTCCACCCGATACAGTCCATCTCCTGCCACTGTAAGCTCCGAGAACAGACATTTTGCTAGCCTGTTACCATTGTATGTATCTTCAATGCCTATGACAACACCCAGCACCTAACAGACACTCAAAAAACTGCATTTCGTGAACGAGTAAGAAGCTCCAAGACCTTGAGGAAAAATATAAAAAATGAGATGGAGCAAATTCAAAGATCATTTAGATCAATCTTTCTTGTTATTGGTGAGAAAGTGGTAGCCTGGAGGGAAAAGGATAAACATTGTGGAAAGCAAGGCCAATACAATAAGAATCTGCAAAGCGGACCACTCAGAGAGTAAGAGTCTCAAATCCAAGAATGCAGAAGTCTCAGAAAGTACTGAAATGTAAGTGTTATCTACAAATAAAAGATTTCAGCCTGGAAGCATCTGGATTCGGAGCTGTTTTCCTAAACTCTGTCTGGAGTAGAGTCTGTGGCGCTTGAGAAGGTGGTCTTGGGCATATGCCTGCTCTTCTGGTACCAATTCTGAGCTGTCATAATTTCACATTTTGGCTCTAATTGCCTGGTGGTGACCTAGACCCTCACAGATGCCTGGTCTCCCAACTTCTACTACAGAGCTTTTCCATGCCAACATCCTGCCCCTGAGCTGTGAGGTTTGTTTTTTTCTTCCAAACTGTAATATTGCCCAGTTTTACTCTGTGACCCTGACCCAAGTATCTACAAGGACGAGCTCACCAGTCTCTATTCATTGTTTACAATATGTCAGGCCCTCTGCTAAGTGGCTTCCATGCATTATTTCATTTAAAGTTCATAGCATCTCTTAGAAGTAAATACTATTCTTGTCCCCACTGTACTGGTGAATAAGCTGTGCATTAAAGAACTTAGGTAACAAGTCCAAGGTTAACAGCTAAAATAAGTGAAGAAGTCCTGCTTCAAATGTCTGCGTGCGGAGCGCCCGGGTGGGAGCAGGCGGCCGGGCGCGGGGGGTCGCGGAGGAGCCGAGCGGGCCGGCGGTGGGCGAGGGGCCGGGCTGGAGATGAAGATGCGGCGGCTACGCTGCCGGGTCTTTCATGATGAAAGATTTGGGGACGCTTCCTTCTCCTTTGTATAGTTGATAGTTGGGGTGGTGAAGAGATGGCTGACAGTGTCAAAACCTTTCTGCAGGACCTTGCCAGGGGAATCAAAGACTCCATCTGGGGAATTTGTACCATATCAAAGCTAGATGCTCGAATTCAACAGAAGAGAGAGGAGCAGCGTCGAAGGAGAGCAAGCAGTGTCCTGGCTCAGAGGAGAGCCCAGAGTGTGGAGAGGAAGCAAGAGAGGGAACCACGTATTGTTAGTAGAATTTTTCAGTGCTGCGCTTGGAATGGTGGCGTATTCTGGTTCAGTCTATTCTTGTTTTATCGAGTGTTTACTCCTGTGCTTCAGTCAGTCACGGCCCTAATTATTGGTGATCCATCACTGCATGGGGATGTTTGGTCGTGGCTGGAATTCTTCCTCACGTCTGTGTTCAGTGCTCTCTGGGTGCTCCCCCTGTTTGTGCTGAGCAAAGTCGTGAACGCAATTTGGTTTCAGGATATCGCTGATCTGGCCTTCGAGGTATCAGGGAGGAAGCCTCACCCCTTCCCTAGGGTCAGCAAAATCACTGCTGACATGCTCTTCAACCTTTTGCTGCAGGCTCTTTTCCTCCTCCAGGGGATGTTTGTGAGTCTCTTTCCCATCCATCTTGTTGGTCAGCTGGTTAGTCTCCTGCATATGTCACTTCTCTACTCACTATACTGCTTCGGATATCGTTGGTTCAATAAAGGAATTGAAATGCACCAGCGGTTGTCAAACATAGAAAGGAATTGGCCTTACTACTTTGGATTTGGTTTTCCCTTGGCTTTCCTCACAGCAATGCAGTCCTCCTACATTGTCAGTGGCTGCCTCTTCTCCATCCTCTTCCCTTTGTTCATCATCAGTGCCAATGAAGCAAGGACCCCTGGCAAAGCGTAGTAGCCTTTTCCAATTGCGCCTCTTCTCCTTGGTGGTTTTCTTAAGCAACAGACTTTTCCACAAGACGGTCTACCTGCAGTCTGCCCTGAGTAGCTCGACTTCTGCAGAGAAGTTCCCCTCACCACACCCATCTCCTGCCAAACTGAAGGCTGCTGCGGGCCACTGAGTCGCCTGCCACCCAGAGGGGATGGGTGGGATTGGAAGGACGCCGTGGCAGCTCTTTTCCTTGTTCACCTCCCCCACCAGGGAAGGCAGGACCCACTCTGCCAAGGGCCCTGTGCACATTCCCTTCTCTGAGGAATTGGGATTTTTGTCTCTGGTGCACGTAAGGCAGAATCTTCCTGACACCAGTATGGATTTTAAACACTGGTGAGTCTGAAAGGACCACAGGTTTTTCTGCAGCTCTTTTCTAGCATTTGCCAGCCCCCTGTGCCTGGACTGATTTGAATACTTTTTCTCCCTGTGCCATTTGTCATCCCACTTCCCTTCCTGCCTTCCACTACCCTTGGATGAATGGATTTTTGTAACTCTAGTTGTTGTATTTTGTGGACCTGTTATTTTTGTTTTCCTGTGAAGCACATATATTGGATGTGGGAGTTAAAGGAGAATCTGCTGCTCCTGGTCACTCCCTTTACAGCCATCACTGTCTTGTTTCTTGTAACTCAGGTTAGATTTGGTCTCTTGCTCCACTGCAAAAAAAAACAAGCCTGAAGAGATGGGACAGGAGGAAAGACCTCAGAGCCAGATCTGCTGGGTTTTGAGGAGTGATTTTCTTTCTTCCCCTTGAAGGGGAGAAAGCTTTTTTCACTGGTACATTTAAAGCTCCCCCAGTATAGGGAGATACCAGTTTTGGACTAGTGCCACTGCAACACAGAATGCTCAGAGAACCTGAACTTTTAAACTCTGGAGGTCTGAACTTTACTGCTGGCCACTGCTGGGTCTGTCTGGTATTTCAAAGGAATATTGGGTGCTGCAAATAGGAACTGAAGGGGTAAACTTATTAAACCCATTATACCTGTGGAAAAAAAAATGTCTACGTGCAAATCTGCAAACCTTACCATCTAATGCCTTCTCTCTGTAATGACTTAATCCTCATGGGCCTACCTGTACCAACCTCAGGCCAGTTCTCATCCCTGGATGCCTTTCACAACAAATCTCACTGGGAGGTGCCTCATTCCTTTGCATTCAAATAAACTGTGTCAGGCTTAAGCTAAGAATTAGTGAATGTTTGCTTCATATGTCAGATTTCCCAAGTGGCTTAGGAGTAGTTTATGCCTTGACTCCCCCAAAAATACCTAATTTTGCATCCTTCAAATCAGCTGGAAGTCAAGTAAGAAACATATTTAGGGAGAAAGGAACTATAAGAGCTTGGCTGTATGAAAGATAACTTCCCCCATATCTTCATTTTGGCATATTCTGCCCTATGTAAATATTTAGTTGTGTTTAGGGGTGGGAAATAGTCATTTTGTTTAGAACCTGAAGCTTAAGGAACTCCAAAGAGCATTTACGCCAGGGTTTTTAGTAATATAGCCTATTCTATCCATCCTTTCATGCAAATACAGTATATAAAAGATCAGAATCACATTTCTCTCATTTAAGGAGGGATATGTACATGTGGGGGCTTCATTGGTAGAAAGGAGGAGAAGCTAGTGACATGGCTCCTTGGCTTTCTGCTCTGGCCACACAGCCTTTAGCTGGAGAAAGTCACCTACTCAAGGTCACACAATTTTCCAGATAATAGTATAGTTGCCTGTGAGTGTTGGCACCTAACACTTTTGATGCTAAAATGCACAACTTGATTCAGTGTGTGCATCTCTTCTTTACCTGGATAGTAGGCAGTGCTTTTTCTTTTCCTGCCTCAGCTGACTCTGAGAAAGAAATTGCTTCTCCCTATCTTCCAGGCCCACCTCCCTGGATTCCCTCATGGTACACACTATTTGCTGCCTCCAGACTGGGTTGCCTAGCAACCAAGCTCTGCAGGCTTGCTAATAGACAAAGGCTTTTCCTTCCCGTCCAACTGTTGTTCTAATGCTCATTGTTGACAAGGGAACAGCTCTCTGCTGAGCATACACTGTAATCTGGAGGCAGATTTGGGGACTTCGTGCCAGGAGCTATGGACATCTCTCCTAAACAGGGAGGGGAAACAGAGGTTTGAGGACCAACTCATTGTATTGAATGGACTGTTTCACTCATTGATAGATGACTATGCAGGCATTTCAACTTGGTCACTCACCAGAAACTGTATTACAGAGGGCATTTTGTTACAGTGCTGAATTCAGAGAATAGTCCACATTGCCATCTTCTTGTCCTATATAACGCACAAAGAAACCATCTAACATTGCAAGGTACACAGCTACACCATTTGAAATTATTTCATACCTGTCAACTAAGCTATCAGATTGAAGCTCCACTGAACTAGAAAGCCTTGAATCCATAGAGCACTTTCAAATGCCTCTCACTGGATCTTAACATTGGGCCACCATCAAAGTAGGCAGAACATGGAACGGCATTCCCACTTAATGAAAGGTGAGATGACTCACCCAAAGGTAGACAGGGAAAAGGAGGCAAAGCTGCTTCTTCAAAACCAGCTCTTTAGGGTTCAACTCTGGGACAGATGCACCTTCATGTGGAAAATGATGTGATATTTGTGGCTTGCCTGCAGAGAAATAAGGGCAGAGGGCCATTTTCTAAATTACTAAATAAGCTTGGAGAAATGTAATAACTTATTCTGGGTTACTCAGCAAAGCTGTGACCCTCTCACCTTTCTGAATGAAGGCAATTAGCCATTTAAACACCACATTACTTATGTCTCCATGGCTTTATTATGAGACAGCTTGTGGATGCATTTAGAAACATATGCAAGCAAGTAACTTTAAATATAGATGAATGGCAAAATGCAATTAATACACCCTACTATTGAATATGGCAGGATTTCATAATCTTTCTTTGTTTTCCTAGGACAAAGCAAGATAAAATACTTGAGAATTGGCATTGTGTCTCTTTTCCTTGCCTTGTGTCTTCTCTATGTCTGCAAAGAGCCTGGCATAGAGAATTCATATCATAAATATTAATAGAACTAAAGACTAAAAAGAAAGAAAAAAATGAGGAATCATTATATTACCCGAAATAGCAAAAAAATATCTTATATTCCAACACCTACCCATATCATCCAGTTAGACTAAATAACACTACATTAGATTCAAAATCAGGAAGAATTTTCTGGCACTTTCTGGCACTTCAGTATTGCTAAAATCTTGGAATGTTTTTCAGAGGAAAAATAAAAGATCTTTCCTGTGAAACGAGACTAGCTACCCACTTGTGAGGCCAGAGCCCCATGTAATTTAGATTGGGAACCAGAGGAAATTCAGTGAAACCAGAAATGCCCTTCTAGCCCTCAATATTTTAATTCTTCTTCTTCCATTCAATATTATTCCATCTTTCAACACAATGATCATCAAAGATCTTTTGCTTAGCTAGTTCTAGCATGTAGTCTTTTTAGGGCAAGTTCATCATAGCATACAGCATAGTAATCAAGAGTATACAATTTGGACTCAGATTTGCCTAGGTAAAAAGCCTTTCCTCCTAGTGGCTGCTTAGATCTTTGGGCCTCTTTGAACCAAAGAGCAAATTCCTATAGGCAAAATAGGAATTATCATAGCACTTATGTCAGAATTCAGTCATAGACATTTAGTGAGGCAATGCTTAGTAGAGCTTTTAGTTCAGATTTGACATAAAGTTAGTCATTAATTTAATGGTCATAGTAAATAACAGTAATTTTAAAAAGTTTAGCTTTATATCTGATTTTTTTTTGAGGAGCACATATTCTTTGGACAAGGTCCTAAGGTGTCCTAAACTTTCAATCAACTCATGGAAAGAGTTCCTAGTACATTTCTAAGAAACATGTGTTCAAATAGCATTTAAGAAAATTTAATACCTTACTAGGTCCAGGGAGGACATTCTGGAGGAGCAGCATTCTAGACATTTTCCATGAAGGACTGTGCTGTTGATATCCTATTATCTCCTTTTACTTCCCACCTTCACCACCCAGAAGGAGGAATTATTCAGTACACACTGTTCCTGCCCCTTCCTATGCTGGATGAGAACGCACCATGTTTTTCCATCACATGCTAGATTTTTCTGACACCATCTGTTCTCCTAAACCCACAGCACACAGTTTGCCTTGCTGTCACAACTCTATTTGAAAATGTCGAGAAGAAATGTGATGAATGATTCTAAAGAATGTTGTTTAGCTACCAACCATCCACTGCTGAGATGGGATGGGGCTGGTTAACAGTACAGGGCCTGACCTTACTGGGATTCCATAAGTAACCCTACCTAATATGTTACAGAGTTTGAATGACAGAGACAAGGTCTGATTCCAAAGAGTTTTAACTCAATAAGGACATGATGCTGTGAATCCTATCTCCACTCTGATTTACTGAGTTCTTAGTTTCCACTAGGCACTGTGATAATCACCTTCCACATATAACACAATCCTCACAACACGAGGAAGACACTGTTACCATCCACACATGTAACTGAGAAACTAGAGGCTTGGGCAGATGAGTTGCTTTTCTCCCAGTCACACAGCTAGTAAATGGCAGAGTTGGAATATGAACCCAAGCTGTCTGTCTCCAGACACTCTATCCTTGCATACAATGCCTCCAACAAGAAAAGGAAACTAAGAATCAACTGGCTTGCTCGCTCCAGCCCTACTTTTAAGAATATTTTTGTCCCCTGGAGTTACAGTTCTATTTTGCTGTATTACTTCCTTCCCTAACCTAGAAGGAAGTTCATTACGAGCAGAGACCATGAACTACTTACATTTACACTTACACCCCCCACACACACACACACACCCCTCACACCCACCTTTGAGCATGCATAATAGGTGCTTGATAACTATCAATGATGGATGAATCCTCAAATGTGATAAGTCACCTATTGTTAGGGTGATCAAATAATTTACCATCCAAATCAGGGCATGCGTGAGAGGGAAAGGGGTCCTACTAAAAGTTATTCTAGGAAAATAGCTAGAAATTGAGATCATCCTGGAAAAACTGGACCATATGGTTATCCTAGTTATAACCCCTGTCCTACAATAGTTATTCAATGTTATGAGTTTCCTCTGAGATAAAGCTAACAGACAACCTTTGAAACAGTTAAATTGGAACACACAAAAAAATGGAGCCATCTATTCCAAACACAGATCCAGAAACAGAGACTATCAAAAAGACAACCTGGATGTCACACTGATTCTGTTTTCCCTTTTATAAATGTGTTTGTGATTTTTTTTTCCCACTCCTCAGCATATGCTACCTGATTTGTGCTCTGGCTAATGTCACTCACGTCAACAGCGATGCCAAATGCAGTGAGGTGTGACTGACACCAGGAAAGATGATAAGCAAGGAGAATGGCAGCTGGCTGTGTTTCCTTCTTGTAGAATTTTAATGAATCAAGGAGCGTCCTGATAGAGTACATCTATATATGCTGGAAGCAAAGCCAAATGCTCTTGTCTCCAACTCTGAGATCTGAGAACCCTGAGGTGGGCTCCACCCTCATGACAGGGCTAGATGGGTCCTGAATAGAGGATGAGGACTGGGGAATGTAAGAAACAGCTACAGCGCTATGGGAAAAACTGCAGAGATGTGGTAAAGAAACGTGAGTTCTCTCTCACTCTGCACACTACTCATTAGCTTTGTGACTTAGGCAAACTATTTGTCTTAATTAGGCAACTATTTGTCTTAATTTGCCTATTTATTAATAATAAGCAAACACTAAAGCTACTTTAAGCAAAGACAATAAAACAAGTAGTTTATTTCAAGGATCCACAGGCATTTCATGGAAGTCAAAGGCAGGAACACACAGAGTCTCAGATGTACTGGGTAATGAAGCTATAACACACTGCATGCCTAGGAAGAGAGATTATTTCCTCTTTCATTATTGCTTCCCTCTGTGAATCTGCTTCTTTCTCACCTCTGTCAATTATTTTTTTTGCCACTCAGTCTGCCTGCTGGAATAACCCAAGTTTGTATGATATAGCTCCAACCAAAAAGAATGACTGAGTCTCAATGCTTGTTTCTATGTCCAATTCCCAGCTAAAGATCTGATTGGCCTACCTAGTGCCAGGTATCTTCCTCAGACCCCAAAAGCATGAATAGGGTATACATCAATTTTAGATATCATGCCTGAGGCCCACTTCCATAGCCCAATAGAAAGTAGATCCATTCCTGTTGCGGGGGACAGTTTGTGAGCTGAGACAACATTTTTAAAGGTATCCCATTAGCTTGTGTAACTTTACTCCCCCAACAGTAAAATCTGACTTTTCTTTCCTCATGAGGCTATAAGTCTTAAATGATTCCAAGTATATGGGGGAAAAATGTGGAATTGAAGTGACTTTTCATCCATCAGGTACTAGCTTTAACCTTAAGTAACCCCATGAGTCCAATGTAAAGCAGTCATATTTAAGCCTGTACCCTCTAGATTCCCAAGCTGTAGTCCTCCTTCCGCAGATACCTGGAGGTCAATGTCATTGCCAGGAAAAAGAAAAAGCTTTCCTAGTGTAAATGTTGTGGGCTTAGAGTTCACTGACAAGCCAGAACCTTCTCCCCTCTCTACGTTTGTAATTAATTCCCTTATTTGCATTATGTAAATGGTACCTTGTATAATTTCATACCTGTAATTGTTATCATTAATAAACTCAGTTGTTATTTCTCTAGCTGAGCTCTGAGATGTTTAATTATTAGAACTGTAAACAGAATATAAGGGTGCAGAAAGCATAAATATTTAGTGATACTGACAGATTTTGTTCATGACCTGCCACAATTATTATTATTATTATTATTATTGCTATTAATTTTGCCAGGGCAGGTTGTCAACATCAGTACCAAGTATGAAGCAAAGAAAACTCCTTTACCCATAACTTAATTGTCCAAGGAATACTACCTAAAAAAGGAAAGGATACACATCTCAACCAAGTCCTGAGAAAATAATCAATCAACAGATTCCCTAGTAAGGCCTGCAATGGGTAAAGACTCAACAGTGTCAGGGGTCAGGAAAGCGCTAGAATGTAAAAGCATATTCTCTAAGTGTTTTATTGATAGATCCCTCCACATGTCTGATCTGAACTATCCCTCCTACCCAACTGTCCATAGAAATGACTTTGTAAAAAGAGCACCAGGTTCTAAATCTGATTCTATAATTTACTGGCCTGAAATTTCACCATTAAATGGGGTATAATTCAAATATCTGATTTGCCTGGCTGGAACTAGCAGAGAGGAAATACTTTGTCAAGGAGCAGCAGAGAATAGTTGAAATTCAAGGTTTCAGGCATGTTTTACCCAAGAAAGCCTGAAATGATATATGCCCTGGGTAAACATGAGCTACCTTGCATAGAACCATTGAGAAACTAGGTAGATTCATCCTGTGAAGCCCTCTGCAGGTATACACAAGGAGGCTCTCAGCTCTAAGGGAAAGAGGGTACAGTACTGATTACTAAGTGGTGGTACCACCTGAGAGGGTAAAACTTATGGAGATAAGGAAGGGAAAGTGATAGAGAGGGACTAGAAAAAGGGGAAGCAAGGGAGAAAAAAAATATGGGATAACGTTGACTAGGCTGTTCAAAGAAAATATCAACTTGAGGCATAGCTGTTCTTTATACTCTCAAAGGTGCACGTATGCAAACAGAGAGACACAAACATGTAGTTATGCTTTTCCTCTACCCACAGACAGCACATATGTATACCATCTCCACGTATTCCTCAATATATACAACTCCTGTGTCTATGCACACATAAACATGCTCCTCCAAATCATACTACACACACACACACACACATACTTTCCACCCTGCATATATCCACAAGAGCAGCAACAGCACCTCAGCAAAGCTACCTGAAACAAGTGCAGAAATGGAGCATGCAAACACTTTAAAAACAGCCTTAGTGACACAGGCTGTCTGACCAACAGTATATCAGAAAAACAGAAAGACCTAACCAAATGCCAACAGAAAGGTCAGCATGACTGACTCCTGCTTCCTCAAGCAGCTGGTAATTTTTCTGTACTTCTGTAAATAGAATTGGAGAGGAAAGAAATTCAGGTTAATGGCTGAGTACTATCATTAGCCATATTAGTGCCCATTTTGGAAAGGATATTTTAGTGACATGTTTACCAAAGGGTCTAATTCAAATACTAAAATAAAAAGTTATAAAAATGTAAGTCACTCTCCATCTTGAGCCATCTCCTCAAATGCACAGAGGAATCAAGTATGACACAAAGATACAAACACACACTTGAACATCTGTAATTATCAAATATATCACTCCTAATGCCCATATCCAGCTTTGAGTTATTAAATAAGTTTTTAATTGTATATCTGAAGGTGATGCTGTGTAAAGGAAAGGGCCATTGAGTTTACTTGAGAGCTGCCATTTATTAAGAACTATGCCAAAGAAGACATACAGATAGCCAACAAACACATGAAAAGATGCTCAACGCTCAACGTCACTAATCATTAGAGAAATGCAAATCAAAACTACATTGAGGTATCACCTCACACTGGTTAGAATGGGCATCATCAGAAAATCTACAAACAATAAATGCTGGAGAGGGTGTGGAGAAAAGGGAACCCTCTTGCACTGTTAGTAGGAATGTAAATTAATACAGCCACTGTGGAGAACAGTATGGAGGTTCCTTAAAAAACTAAACATAGAATTACCATATGACCCAGCAATCCCACTACTGGGCGTATACCCAAAGAAAACCATAATCCCAAAAGAAACATGTACCATAATGTTTATTGCAGCACTATTTACAATAGCCAGGACACGGAAGCAACCTAAACGCCCATCAACAAATGAATGGATGAAGAAGATGTGGCATATATATACAATGGAATATTACTCAGCCATAAAAAGGGATGAGATGGAGCTATATGTCATGAGGTGGATAGACCTAGAGTCTGTCATACAGACTGAAGTAAGTCAGAAAGAGAAAGACAAATATTGTATGCTAACTCACATATATGGAATCTAAAAATGGTACTGATGAATTCAGTGACAAGAACAAGGACGCAGATGCAGAGAATGGACTGGAGAACTCGAGGTTTGGGGGGGCGGGGGGTGAAGGGGAAGCTGAGATGAAGCGAGAGAGTAGCACAGACGTACATATACTACCAACTGTAAAATAGATAGCCAGTGGGAATTTGTATAACAAAGGGAGTTCAACTCGAGGATGGAAGATGCCTTAGAGGACTGGGACGGGGAGGGTGGGGGGGACTCGAGGGAGGGTGGGGGGGGAGTCAAGGGAGGGAGGGAATACGGGGATATGTGTATAAAAACAGATGATTGAACTTGGGGTACCCCCCAAAAAATAATAAATAAATAAATAAATAACACTTGTACCCCAATGTTCATTGCAGCACTATTTACAATAGCCAGGTCGTGAAAGCCACGTAAATGTCCATCAACAGATGAATGGATAAAGAAGATGTGGTACATATATACAATGGAATATTACTCAGATGTAAAAAGGAATGAAATTGGGTAATTTGTAGAGATGTGGATGGACCTTGAGACTGTTATACAGAGTGAAGTAAGTCAGACAGAGAAAAACAAATATTGTATATTAACATAAATATGTGGAATCTAGAAAAACAGTACAGATGAACCAGTTTGCAAGGCAGAAATAGAGACAGATGTAGAGAACAAACATATGGACAGCAAGGGGAGAGAGCAGGGGGTGGGGGGATGAATTGGGAGATTGGGGTTGACATACATATACTAGTATGTATTAAATAGATAACTAATAAAAAAATCAATTACAAAAAAATAAAAGAACTATGTGTGGACACTGCTCCAACAACTTCACATTATCTCATTTAATCCTGGCAACTCTATGGATTAGGTACTATTTTTATCTCCATATTGTGGATAAGGAAACTGAGACAGATAAATTTTGCTGAGGAAATCTGCATATTATTATAAATATAATACTGAGGAAGAAGCAGAGCTTGAATTTGAACTCAGGTAGTCTAGCTCTACAGTGTTATGCTAAAATGAGGATATTTCATTCCCATGCCAACTACCAACCAGCAGTAACTGTAATGCTATATGGAGAACTGTTTTTGACTGTATTTGGGCTTGACAAGAAGGCATGCTACAGTCAATGGAGGACGTGCACCCCCAGTAGGAAGATGAGTGAAGACACACATAGTTAGTATTTGCAACACTGACCTGGGATCCAGAGGCTAAGCAACTGCCAACCATATGTGCAAACTTGCCCAAATATGATAGGTGAAAAGTGAAGGAATCAAAGAGAAGGTAACGGGCAATGTTGTTACAGGTTTGAACACACACGAGAACCTCTTAATGCAATGCTGGATGACAAGAACAGCTTAATATCCTAAGATCTTAGATCATTATCCTCTAGTTTAAAACATGACTTCACAATTACAATCTTTGCTTTTTAAACTCCACCCATCCCCACGTCTATTACTAAAAATTACATAATTCAATCAGTAATAAAACTCCTCTGTGTGCTTACAATACAGTGTGGATCAAAATGCATGTCTAAAAGTCACATGATAGTGAAAGACTGTGACTTTCCATACTCAAAAAAATTCCATGGAGAAGAAAAAGGAAAGCGCAGTTGAAATTCTAACACTTAAACAATGTGCAAAAGGTTTGGCAGTTCGATCAGTCCAAAAATGTAATAATGTGCTCACCTTCCTAAGTATGATGCTTACTACTGAACATCGATATGGCTAAGGAGAGTATTCTGTGTCAATTTAATCTTTACAGTGACTTCCAAAAGCTCTCTTAGAATACTTACTCAAGGTCACTCGGCCATTCTGAGCAGATCCAGAACTATTACTCCAAATAGCTAAAACCAGCTTATTTTTCCTATGGCCTCAAGATTGCCACTTGGGGGGTGGGATGAACAAAGCATGTCTCAATTTCTCTTATAACCAAGGGTCTATAGGCTGGTGACTGGCAGGGAAGAGGGCTGTGGACTGTGACTGTGGAAAGGCTTGGCACTGAGCCTGGCTTCATTTGAATCACACTCTCAAGTGACAGAATTAACCAGCCATGGAGATTGAGTTCACTGAACAGGAAAAATGAGGCTGCCAAGAAAAAAAGCTAATGTGCAATCTAAGGCTGTGTTAAATAGAACAACAGCCATTTATTTATTCCCTGCCCTCCTTCAAGAAAGATTTAAGGTGGCAATAAACAATAGTGTCCAGAAACAAGTAGATGAAATTCTCATTCCACTTTTGGTTTTCAGGCAACACATTGAAGACAGTCCTAAATTCCACAAAAATACTTCACAGGGTCTTTGGAGAAACCAGAGCTCATCTGTTTAGAGTGACCAGGATGAGGATGGGAGCAAAATCACAGCATATGGCGGATGGCTACAGGTCAAAGGACCTGAGGATATCTAACAAAAAGACCTTGACAACAGTTATCATGTTTTACCTAATACTTAAAAGGTCTGTTATATTGAAGAGTGCTTAGAATTTTTTATATGGTTTTAGAGTTCAGAATACAACTGATAGGTGGAAATTCCAAAACCTGTCCAAAAATGAAAAATGATGCTTATGAGGTTGTGAGAGTTACTGATATCTGAGGTATTGAAGAAGAGGCATATTTACAAATCTCTCATCAAATGGTTCACGGCGGGTGGCAAGAAGGGATTTTTTAAAAGTCAGACATATAACCAACTCAGGATCATATACAGTCAAAGATATCTTTTCACCTTTACTCAGCACTGGTGTGAAAGATTTGGTATGCTTTAGTTGCTAAGCATAAGAAATAATTTGGGCTAGGAAGAGGAATGAGGGGTTTTATATAAAAGCCATAGAATTTTTATCAAAATTAAGTACAAGGGAAGCATGTCACATTGCTGAATGGACCAAGACAGCTAGAGTGACATATCAGTGACTTCAGTCATCATAGGATTTACTCTTTTATTTTTCCCCACATAAGAGCAAAAAATGTCCCCTCCATACAGACTTCTGAGCTTCTGAGCTATGGATTATACTGTCATCCATTCAAGAAGATTGGACAATAGCAAATCTTTTATCACTGGTGGGGAGAATTAGCCCAGCTCCTTTGAACTGAAGGGGGCTTCAGGAGCAACTCTGGGATCCCATTCTTTTCTTTCTTTATGAATTCGACTAAGTCATTATCCTTGCAAGAATCTGCCCACCTGATCAAGCTATTTGTAATGCAGTTAATGACCTCATCAGCTCCAGCCCAGTTGAATACCTTATTATACATGAAAAGAATGAAGCTATTTTTTTATCTATCTACTATTTCCAAATTAAAAAAAAAAAATCTGCATTTTCAAAAGGTTTTATATCAGATTTCCTTTTCTTTACTTTGCTGATACAGCAATAGACACAATAGCTGTGAGAGACAATTTTGTAGCCAACTTGCTGCAACTGAGCAATGCAGGATGAGAGATTGTATTCAGAATTCAGTATCACAACTCTGCCTGTCTTTCCAGATAAGATCATGGCTTCCATTCATAGACGAGAACAGTAAAAATAACAATAACTAAAAAAGAAAAATTTAAAAACTTTTCTTAATAGTAGGTGAATATATTTAGAACCAAAGACCATAAATTAAGAACCCTGATATTTTAAAGGCCCAGGAAGATAAAGCAAATATATGAAAAGGATAGATATGAGGCAATAGAAAACATAGTGTTGGTATACAGTTGGAAATTCTGTGCCCTGACTAAGCATATTGTAATTCAACAACAACATGAGTAACAACAACATTAAAAAATGTGGCTTCACCCAATAATTGAATGTTCACAACTTAGAGACTCCCATTTGAGTTGCAAAGGTCTTTAAAAGATCACCTGATTCAGGAGTCTTCAACTCTGAGACCTTATTCAAAGCACTGCACAGCATCTAAAAAATACTAATGCCTGGATCCCATACCGGACCAATTGAATGAGCATCTCTGAAGATGGAAAATAAGCATCAGTGTGATTTTAAAATCTCACAGGTGATTCTAATATACACCAAGACATGAGAAACAAGATGAGAAAACTAAAGCTGAAAGAAGTAAAGGGATTTGTTCAAGAACACATTAGCACTTGGTAGGCAGCAAGCGCTGCCTTAATTATCAATGATTAAGTTCCAATCTAGAAGATGCCCAGAAGCAAATGCATAGAGGAAGTAATAAAAGGGGAATGTACAAAAGTTGTCAAGACTCTTATTTGATTATAGCAAGTATTTGGCTAGTTGGAAATTTAGTTGCATTAATGATGCAATGCACTTTCTTAGTGCCTACAATATGACAAACATCACTAAACACTTAGCATATATTTCTCTCTTTTAAGTTTGTAACAATTCATTAAAGAGATGAAGACAGTGATGAACAGAAAGATAAATTATATTGCCAAGTACACAAAGCAAAGAAGTTTAGGATGCACTTAAACCTGTCTCTCCGAGATAAATTTTACATGAAGCAAAATGTACAGATTTTAGTATACCATTACACCCATGTAACCAACCCTACAATCAAAATAGTTAACATTCCCATTACCTAAAAATTCCCCCATGTCCCCTTCCAGTCATTCCATGCCCCAGAGGCAACTAGGATGCCAATTTCTATCATTATGCACTAGAAATTCCATGCATGAAAGTGTATACTGTGTTCTCATTTGCTTCTTACTGGTTTGTTTGACATAATTTTTTTTAAAAGATTTATCTATATCGTTCCATGTATCAGTAGTTTGTTTCCTTTTTGTAGCTAAGGAGTATTCCATCATGTGAATATGCCAAAATTGGTTCATCAATTGTCCTCTTGATGGTCATTTAGCTATTATTAAGAAAAGCTTTTAATCAACTATACTCCAATACATAATAAAAGGTTAAAAAAAAAAAGCTTTTCAGTTATTTATTAGTAAAGCTGCTATAAATGTCTTTAACTTTAAAGAGAGACACCAAACTGTTTTCTAAAGTGGATGTTTTGTTACGTACCTACTTCCCTGAGCAATATATGAGTTCTATGACCTCACATCATCACCGGCATTTGTTGCTGCCACACACACACACACACACACAAAAAAAAAAAAAACAGTGGTATTACATTATGGTTTTAATTTGCATTTTTCTGATAACTAATGATATCAAGTACTTTTTCATGTTCATATTCACCATTCATACATCCTTTCTGGTGAAGTATCCAAATCTTTTGCTTCATTGTAAAAAAAAATTGCTTGTCTTTTTATTATTGGCTTATTCCTTATTTATTCTGGATCAAGTTTATTGTCAAATATATTCTGTAAATATTTTCTCCCAGATTGTAGGTAAACTTTTAATTTTCTTTCGATGAATAGAGGTTTTGTTGCTGTTGTTTGGTGACATCCAATTTATCTTTTTCATGTCTTTTTCTTTCACTCTAAGAAATCTCTGCCTGCTCAAAGATTATAAATATATTTTTCCATGTTTACTTCAAAAAGCTTTCATGTTTTAGCTTTTACAATTAGGTCTATAATTTAACTAAATTAATTTTGTGCATGGTGTGAAGTTAAGATTCATTTTCCCATATGTTTATCCTGTTATTCCAGCACCATTTATTTAAAATGATTTTGATTTTCTCACTGAATTGCATTTGAGTTTTTATGAAATTTACCGTATATTTGTTCTATTTATGAACTCTACTTTGTCCCATTGATCAACTTGTATATCTTTATGTAACACAATACTGTCTTGATTTCTGTGGCTTATATCAAGTAATATAATTCACCTGATTTTGTTATTTTTCAAGATGGCTCCGAATGTTGTATATCCTTTGCATTTTCATATAAATTTCATAAGATTTTCTGTTTCCACAAAAAAGTTGAAACTTTGCTTGAGATTATGTTTAATCAATACAATATTGAATCTTCCAGTTCATGTTATCTCCACTGATTTAGGTCCTCTCTAAATCTTTCAGGAATATTTAGAATTTTTAGTAGAGGAGTCCCATGTATCTTTTTGTTAAATTTATCCCTAGATTTTATGGGTATCTTTTATGCTATTGCACATGGTATATTTAAAGTTCATGTTCCAAATGTGTGCAGCTAGTATATAGAGATACAATTTATTTTATATTGAAATTATATCAATCACTACCTACTAAGTACCTATAATGTGCCACAAACTATACTAAACATTCTCTACTAAAATCTTCATAGAAATCTATTTAAAAGACAAGAAAACTGAGGCAGGGATAAATTAATTTTATAGCTAAGGATATAAAGTAATAAATTTCCAAAGTTGAATTAATTCTCTTTCATATTAAATTCTATATTCAACCCACTGTGCCTTGCTTATGTCATAATATGGGGGCAGGGGGACGTGAGTACCATATCCTTGAGGATTTAATCCTACCAGTTGGTAGGTATCCACAGTAGATTCTTTAGCAGGTAAATAACATTTTGAAAGAGATTTTCTAAGGAGTGTATACAGATGGAGGTGGGAAGAATGAAATAGAGGGGGTGATGAGAGATAGACTACATATTGTCCAGCATCCCACACTTTGCCACCTCCAATTTGACTCCATTTCTTTAAGCTCACCAAGAGTGAAGTTCCATGCCACACTTTGGAAAATAGTCTGATAGTTCTTTAAATGATTAAATGTAGAGTTACCATATGACCTAGCAATTCTACTACTAGTTATGTACCCAAGAAAAATGAAAACATGCTCACACAAAAACATGCGTGCACTAAAAAGAATGAATATATGTATATGTATAACTGAATCACTTTGCTATACACCCAAAACTAACACAACATTGTAAATCAACTACACTCCAATAAAATTAAAATTTAAAACAATTTTTAAATGTATGCAAATGTTTACAGCAGTGTTATTCATAGGAGCCAAAAGGCAGAAACAACAAAAATGTCCATCAACTGATGAAGAGATAACAATTGTGATATATCCAAATAATGGAATATTTTTGACCATAAAAAGGAATGAAGTACTAATACATACTAGAACATGGATGGACCCTGAAAACATTATGAGAAGTGAAAGTCAATCACTAAAGACCACATATTATATGACTCTGTTCATATGAAATGTCCAGAATATAGACAGAAAGTAGACTAGTGATTGCTTAGGGCTGGGAGGGGACAAATTTTGGGGAGAGGTGGATATTTAACTGGTATGGGAATTCATTTTGAGGTGACGAAAATGTCCTAAAATTCAACATTGTTCTAAAATTGAACATCTAAAATATATTGCATATATTTGTAAATATAGTAAAAACAATTGAATTATATTCTTTAAATGTATGAATTGCATAGTATGTGAATTACATCTCAATAAAGCTATTTAAAAGAACAATGTTCCTATTATTTTTTTATAGCACAATGCTTAATACCTAATAAGTACCCAATAGATATTTTTTGGAAAGATTAAAGAAAGAATAATCCATTAGTAATAGGCCTCTATTGTGTTCAGGCAATGGGCTACATTAAAGGATGTTTTAAAAAAATGAATAAAGTAACTTTTTTCTCCTTATTTATACAATCACATAATAAATCACCTGGAACATGACTTGCTATTCTAGGTTTCACATCATCCATTATTACTGGCATTTTCAGCACTGCTTTGCAGCATGACCTTTGGTAGGTCTCTACTTTTCCTAGCTTGTTGCCATTAGAATTCATTAAGGCAACCTTGAGAAGCTAACTGATATAAAGAGCCAGGGAAGCAGAAAAGGATACAGCTGGAGACTACAACAGAGCTATAAGATGACTAAACATAAGAAGAACTCTTTGTATTCTTTGGCATTTTTGCCTCCATAATCTTGAACTAATAAGAAAGACAATCTTTTGACTATATCAGTAGGGAGCACTGCAATCTATATCACAAATATAGGTCATACTTTTTTCTCAGAATAAAATAGCATTTTCACTGAAGCTGCTTTGTTTTTGTTTCTTACTTTTTTCAAGGCCTGTTAATCCTTGAAAGTTACAATAGAAAGGACCTTAGAGAGTCTTCTGTCCAATGCTCTTCAAACTTTAATGTGAACCACCAGAGGATTTTGTTAAAATGCAGAATCTGATGCAGTAGGTCTGGAGAGAAGTCATCCTGGGCAATGTGGGTGCTGCTGTTTCATGGACCACACTTAGAGTAGCAAAGTTCAATTCCAACCTCTTCATGTTAAAAAATTTAAAAAATCAAGAGGTGGGGAAGAAAAGGAGACTTACTCAAGGTCACAAAGTTTTGCAGTAAAAAGATCAAGACCAGACACCAAGTCTCTAAAGTACCAACTCAGAGTCCTTGCCATTACATACCTTTGACCAGAAACCCCAAACACATTTCTTCTTCATTTCCTAGTCATTATATCTTGGTCCTGAGATTATTATACTTTACCAGCAAAAATCTCCATATGAGTTTGCTCTGTGTCCTACCAAACTCTCAAGAACATGAAACACGCAAAAACAAAACCAAACCTACTTTTGGCCATCAAGGACTAACTGTTTTCCTCATCAGTGGCCACTCTACCATCCTAGCATATGGTGAGATTCTGCTCTACCTTCTGTCAACAGCATGGGTTTGGAAATACAAATATAGTTTAGCTTAAGCAAACCATACTTATGGCAGATGTATTGAGAAAAAAAAGATTCATAAAACCTTTTAAGAGAAAAACTCCCTAAAGTTTGAGTGTCCTGTGATTTCTAATCCTACCAATACGGATTAATAAGAAAGGATTTTATAATTTATATATAGACTCAGTAGCATGCAGTAGTATTTATATGCATATGTTGGTATATGCATAGAATACTCCTGAAAAATTATACAAAGCTAATAAGATAAATTTAGTCACTATTTAATAAACAGGACTGTAGATTTATAATTAGGAAAAAGCAGAGGAGCCTTTTAATCTTCACACTACTTTTTTGTCTTATTTTTATTTTTGCTATATATATGTCTCAGTTATTAAAAAAAAAAAAAACAGGAATGTTTAAGCAATGTATATAAAAGCATAGAAGACTGTAGTTTCTAAAAGTGACCACAATAATATTTTTAGTTCTACATGTGCCTCCAGAACCTTGCAGCTCCACATCAAAAGTTGTAGTCTATTTTCATTCCCCGCAAATCTGGGAAGGCTTGTGACTTTTCCAACCAATAGAGTGAAGCAATACTTTGTTTTCTGGGGCTGGGTCTTTTAAAAACATACAGCTTCCCTTTGAATCCCTCTTTTTGGAATGTTTTCTCTGGGAAACCAAACACCATGCTGTGAAGAGATCCACATTTACCCACACAAAAATATCATGTGGAGAGAGGCCCATGTGGAAAGAAGTTAAGACCCCAGTCAATGGCCTTGGTCAGCCACCATACCTGTGAGTCAACAAGCCTCCCGATGATTCCAGTCCTTAGGATGAATCTTCTAGGTAAGGTCCAGACATCATGGAGGGAAGGCAAGCTAACCCCTTTACACCCTGTCTAAATTCCTAACTCAGAGAATCCAGGAACACAATAAATGGTTATTTTATATCCTAAATTTTACAGTAATTTGTTATGCAGCACTAAATAACTGAAACAGATTTTCATACCTGGTAGTAGGTAATGCCATTACAAAAATATCTAGACCCAAGGGGATGATTTTGGGACTTGGAGGTGGGCAGAAACTGGTAAAACATTGAGAAGAGTATTTGTGAAAACTTAAAGGGTCTTAAAAAGTCAGTCAGTGAACCTTGATGGCCCTCCAGAAGATTGAAAATGAGGGATTAAAGTAATGGGGGAAAAGTGTTACTGGAAGCTGAAAGAAAGAAGATACTTGTGATGCAGTGGTGGAAAGTTAAGGAACACTATCTCCTATGATAACACAGAATCTAGAAAATGTTTTGAATGGTCTGGATAATTGAACATGGAGATTTCCAGGCAGACTGTTGAAGGTGCCACCTGGTACTATACACTGCTACAGCAACCTACAGTAAATGTAAGAAAATAGAGGAATACCAAAGAAGGGACTAGCAAATATAAAGGAGCCAGGACTCTCTGGGTTTGAAATAACAATATTTCTTTTTTTTTTCCTTTTATTTTATTTATTTTTTTCAATCTTTATTGGAGTATAATAGCTTTACACTGTTGTGCCAGTTTCTGCTGTACAACAAAGTGAATCAGCTGTATTTATACATATATCCCCATATTCCTTCCCTCTTAAGCCTCCCTCCTAAGCATCCCTCCTATCCTCCCTATACCACTCTTCTAGGTCATCAGCAATCATGGAGTTGATCTCCTTGTGTTAGGCAGTTGCTTCCCACTAGCTATCTGTTTTACATTTGGTAGTATATAAATGTCAATACTACTCTTTAACTTTGTTCCAGCTTCTCCTTCCCTACCTCCCCATGTCCTCAATTTTCTCTACATCTGCGTCTTTATTCTTCCTCTGCCACTGAGTTCATCAATACCATATTTTTAGTTTCCATATATATGTATTAGCATACAGCATTTGTTCTTCTCTTTCTGACTTACTTCACTCTGTATGACTGACTCTAGGTCCATCCACCTCACTACAAATAACTCAATTTCATTCCTTTTTATTGCTGAGTAATATTCCATTGTATATATGTGCCACGTCTTCTTTATCCATTCATCATCGATGGACATTTAAGTTGCTTCCATATCCTGGCTATTGTAAATAATGCTTCAATGAATACTGGGGTACATGTATCTTTTTGAAGTATGGTTTTCTCTGAGTATATGCCCAGTAGTGGGATTGTGGGGTCATATGGTAGTTCTATTTTTAGTTTTGTAAGGAAACTCCATACTGCTTTTACTGTTTCCATAGTGGCTGTACAAATTTACACTTCTACCACCAGTGCAGGAGGGTTCCCTTTTCTCCACAGCCTCTCCAGCATTTATTGTTCCTAGATTTTTGATGATGGCCTATCTGACTGGTGTGAGGTGATACCTCTGTAGTTTTGATTTGCATTTCTCTAATGATTAGTGATGTTGAGCATCTTTTCATGTGTTTATAGGCTATCTACATGTCTTCTTTGGAGAAATGTCTGCTTAGGTCTTCCACCCATTTTTGGATTGGGTTGTTTGTTTTTTTGATATTGAGCTGCATGACCTAATTATACATTTTGGAGATTAATCTTTTGTCAGTTGCTTCATTGGCAAATATTTTCTCCCACTCTAAGGGTTGTCTTTTCATCATATATATGGTTTCCTTTGCTGTGCTAAAGCTTATAAGTTTCATTAGGTCCCATTTGTTTATTTTTGTTTTTATTTCCTTTCCTCTAGGAGGTGGGTCAAGGAAGATCTTGCTGTCATTTCTGTCAAAGAGTGTTCTGCCTATGTTTTCCTCTAGAGTTTTATAGTGTCAGGCCTTACATTTAGGTCTTTAATCCATTTTGAGTTTATTTTTCTGTATGGTGTTAGGGAATGTTCTAAATTCAATCTCTTACAAGTAGCTGTCCAGTTTTCCCAGCACCACTTATTGAAGAGGTTCTTTTCTCCACTGTATATTCTTGCCTCCTTTGTCAAAGATAAGATGATCATATGTACATGGGTTTATCTCTGGGCTTTCTATCCTTTCCATTGATCTATATTTCTGTTTTCATGCCAGTACCATACTGTCTTGATTACTGTAGCTTTGTAGTATAGTCTGAAGTCAGGAAGCTTGATTCCTCAAGCTCTGTTTTATCTTCTCAAGATTGTTTTGGCCATTCGGGGTCTTTTGTGTTTCCATATAAACTGTATAATTTTTTCTTCCAGTTTTGTGAAAAATGCCATTGGTAATTTGAAAGGGATTGCATTTAATCTCTAGATTGTTTTGGGTAGTATAGTCATTTTCATAATGTTGATTCTTCCAACCCAAGAACATAGTATGTCTCTCCATCTGTTTGTGTCATCTTAGATTTCTTTTATCAGTGTCTTATAATTTTCTGCATGCAGGTCCTTTGCTTCCTTAGGTAGGTTTATTCCTAGGTACTTTATTCTTTTTGTTGCAATGGTAAATGGGAGCGTTTCGTTAATTTCTCTTTCTGATTTTTCATTGTTAGTGTATAGGAATGCAAGAGATTTCTGTGCATTAATTTTATATCCTGCAACTTTACCAAATTCTGTGATTAAATCTAAGAGTTTTCTGGTAGCATCTTTAGTGTTTTCTATATATAGTACCATGTCATCTGCAAACAGTGACATTTTTACTTCTTCTTTTCCAATTTGGATTCCTTTTATTTTTTTTTATTCTCGTTTGATGTGGCTAAAACTGCCAAAACAATGTTGAATAATAGTGGTGGAGTGGGCACCCTTTTCTTGTTCCTGATTTTAGAGGAAATGCTTTCAGTTTTTCACCATTGAGGATGATGTTGGCTGTGGGTTTGTCATATATGGCTTTTATTATGTTGAGGTAGGTTCCCTCTATGCCCACTTCCTAGAGAGTTTTTATCATAAATGGGTGTTGAATTTTGTCAAAAATTTTTCTGCATCTATTGAGATGATCATATAGTTTTTATCCTTCAATTTGTTAATATGGTGTATCACATTGATTGATTTGTGTAAATTGAAGAATCCTTGCATTCCAGGGATAAACCCCACTTGATCATGGTGTATAATCCTTTTAATGTGCTGTTGGATTCTGTTTGCTAGTATTTTGTTGAGAATTTTTGCATCTATAGTCATCAGTGATATTGGCCTGCAATTTTCTTTTTTTGTGACATCTTTGCCTGGTTTTGGTATCAGGGTGATGGTGGCCTCACAGAAGGAGTTTGGGAGTGTTCCTCCTTCTGCTATATTTTGGAAGAGTTAGAGAAGGATAGGTGTTGGCTCTTCTCTAAATGTTTGATAGAATTTGCCTGTAAAGCCATCTGACCCTGGGCTTTTGTTTGTTGGAAGATTTTTAATCACAGCCTCAATTTCTGTACTTGTGATTGGTCTGTTCATATTTTCTATTTCTTCCTGGTTCAGTCTTGGAAGTTTGTATTTTTCTAATAATTTGTCCATTTCTTCCAGGCTGTCCATTTTATTGGCATATAGTTGTTTATAGTAGTCTCTCATGATCCTTTGTATTTCTGCTGTGTCAGTTATTTCTCCTTTTTCATTTCTGATTCTGTTGATTTGAGTCTTCTCCCTTTTTCCCTGATGGATCTAGTTAATGGCTTATCAATTTTGTTTATCTTCTCAAAGAACCAGCTTATAGTTTATTAATCTTTGCTATTGTTTCCTTCATTTCTTTTTCATTTATTTCTGATCTGATCTTTATAATTTCCTTTCTTCTGCTAACTTTGGAATTTTTTGCTTTTCTTTCTCTAATTGCTTTAGATATAGGGTTAGTTTGTTTGAGACTTTTCTTGTTTCTTGAGGTAGGGGTGTATTGCAATGAACTTCTCTCTTAGAACTGCTTTTGCTGCATCCCATAGGTTTTGGGTTGTTGTGTTTTCATTGTCATTTGTTTCTAAATATTTTTTGATTTCCTGTTTGATTTCTTCAGTGATCTCATGGTTATTTAGTAGAGTGTTGTTTAGCCTCCATGCATTTGTTTTTTATTACATTTTTTTCCCTGTAATTGACATCTAGTCTCATAGTGTTGTGATCAGAAAAGATGTTTGATATGACTTCAATTTTCTTAAATTTATTGAGGCTTGATTTGGGACCCAAGATGTAATCTATCCTGGAGAATGTTTTATGTTCACTTGAGAAGAAAGTATATTCTGTTGTTTGGGGATGGAAAGTCCTATAAATATCAATTAAATCCATCTGGTCTCATTTGGGGCTTGTGTTTCTTTATCTAATTTCTGTTTGGATGATCTGTCCATTGGTGTATGAGGGGTGTTAAAGTCTCCTACTATTATTGTGTTACTATTGATTTCCCCTTTTATGGCTGTTAGTATTTGCATTATGTATTGGGGTACTCCTATGTTGGGTGCATAGATATTTACAATTGTTATGTATTCTTCTTGGATTAAGCCCTTTATCATTATGTACTGTCCTTCCTTGTCTCTTGTAATAGTCTTTATTTTAAAGTCTATTTTTTTCTGATATGAGTATCAGACAAAGCTGATAAGAAAGCTACCCCAGCTTTCTTTTGATTTCCATTTTCATGGAATATCTTTTTCCATCCCCTCACTCTCAGTCTGTTTGTGTCCTTGGCTTTGAAGTGTGTCTCTTGTAGACACCATATATATGGGTCTTGCTTTTGTATGCATTTAGCCAGTCTGTGTCTCTTGGTTGCAGCATTTAATCCATTCACATTTAAGGTAATTATCGATATGTATGTTCTTATTATCATTACAGGGGTCCCAGAAGAAGAAGAGAAAAAGAAAGGGTCTGAGAAAATATTTGAAGAGATTAGAGTGGAAAACTTCCCTAACATGGGAAAAGAGATAATCAAGTCCAGGAAGCACAGAAAGTACCATATACAATAAATCCAAGGAGAAACATGCAGAGACACATATTAATCAAACTATCAAAAATTAAATACAAAGAAAAAATATTAAAATCAGCAAGAGAAAAGCAACGAATGACATATAAGGGAACCCCCATAAGACTAACAGCTGATCTTTCAGCAGAAACTCTACACACCAGAAGGGAGTGTTAGGATATATTTAAAGTGATGAAAGGGAAAAACCTACAACCAAGATTACTCTACCCAGCAAAGATCTCATTCAGATTTGATGGAGAAATTAAAAGCTTCATAGACAAGTAAAAAATTAAGAGAATTCAGGACCATCAGACAAGCTTTACAACAAATGCTAAAGGAATTTCTCTAGGTAGGAAACACAAGAGAAGGAAAAGACTTACAAAAATAACTGTATTTCTTATTTCCACCCTCTTCAGATGGTAAATGACGTTATATTAATAAATGGCTTTTTTGTAGAGATCAAATACAGGGTACTGTCAGGAAAACATGATCTAAAGATAAACCCAAAAATGTGTCTTCAAATCCCTTCATTAAGATTTAAAAAAAAAATTTTAAAGGGGTATCTCAAACAGATAAAAGTTCATTTCAGGACCATAAGGGGATATCTTAAAGATTTTCTCTATGTGTGGGATTTCTAAAAATCTTAAGGGACTTCCCTTGTGGTCCAGTGGCTAAGACTCTGAGCTCCCAATGCAGGGGGCCAGGGTTTGATCCCTGGTCAGAGAACTAGATCCCACATGCCACAATGAAGAGTTCACATGTCACAACTAAAGACCCTGCATGCTACAACTAAGGATCCTGCACGCTGGTAACTAAGGCCCAACACAGCCAGATATATAGATAGATAGATAGATATTTTTTTTAAAATCTTAAGGGAATTTTCCTTTTGCAGTATAACAAGAAGTCTAAGGTAGATAAGGGCTTACCACAACAATATTTGTGGTTATGACTTTTGTCTGATGGAATAAACCCCAATACAATGAATAGGAAATCTGCAACATTTATAAGATGATTGTTTTGAGGGAACAATGTCAGTCATTTCTTATGGAAATGGAAGGATAACTCAGAGGTCAGATCCAAGTGGTACAGAGAATCATTCTCAGACAGTAACCCTGAGAACCAATCAAAGAACTGGCAACATACTCCTGACTGAATTTCAGAATTCCTGTGGACCAGTAACTGATTTGTGCCTCCTGTCTTCTCATTTTTAAATGAAAGCATCTTTAGTAGTTATCCTAAGCCATTTCCACAATGCTGTGTTGGGTGTATGTGGGAAAGATAACGGTCTGTATCTATCACAGGTCATTGGATCAAGATAAACTGTACCCAAGAAGCTGTATTGAGAGGCTGCACCCAAGGAACCTCATTCTCTCCCACACCTGTTTCAGATGATGAGATCCTGGACCTCCAACATGAGCCTGATACTGCAATGGAGAAGAACAAACCTGACTCCATATTGAATCTATTCCTTTAGTTCTAACCTTTGTGCCCTGTTGCCTGTGCTTAGTCATGCTGGCTGTGCATCTTTGTAAAAGAATATTGCCTATAGCCTGAAATATCTCAAGTCTTCCAAGTCTGACTTTTAAAGATATAACACTTTTCCATTCATACAGAGAAAAAGTCGCAGAGCAGAAAATAACAATTGCCTTTTTGGAGGTTTATAGGAACATTATGGCCAGACCTACACAGACAGTTGCAAGAACAAACTATTCTGGCACCAAGAAGGTTGCAACAACCACCCACATCCTCTCCCCTTTTAGTACAAAAGAAGCCCAAATTCTAGCTCAGGTAAGACGGTTCTTTAGGACACTAGTCCACCATCTTCTCAATCTGCTAACTTTCCAAATAAAGTTGCTATTCCTTGCCCCAAGTTTTTGCCTCTCAATTTATTGGCCTGTTGTGTGGCGAGCAGTATGAGTTTGAACTCTGTAACAATACTACAATGAGATGAGACTTTGGTCAGAGGGTAATGATGGAAAGGTTAGTGTATTCTGCAAGTATGTGAGAAGGATGTCAATCAATGTAGCCAGAAGGTTCACTGTGGCATATTATATTGTTCAAAAATAGTCATAGTATTTCAGATTCCATATGCTCTTCTACAACCTTGCTTCTCCCTACCAAATTATAGGTGCAATTTCTTTTTTCCTTGGCCCTTGACTTTCTTATGACTGTTTCAACCAACAAAATATGCTAACAGTGATGCTATGTGACTTCTGAAACTAGATCTTTAAAAGTAACAGTTTCCACATGGCCTATTTACTTGGAAAGTTTGTTCTCGAGGAGCCAGCTGCAATCCCATGAAGAAGCCCAAACCAACTTAAGCAGAGAAGTCCACATGGGGACTTCCCTGGTGGTGCAGTGGTTAAGAATCTGCCTGCCAACACAGGGGACACAGGTTTGATCCCTGGTCCAGGAACATCCCACATGCCATGGAACAACTAAGCCCTTGCACCACAACTACTGAGCCTGTGCTCTAGAGCCATGAGCCACAACTACTGAGCCCATGCACCGCAACTACTGAAGCTTGCATGCCTAGAGCCCATGCTCTGCAATAAGAGAAGCCACTGCAATGAGAAGCCCGTGCACCACAAAGAAGAGTAGCCCCACTCGCCTCAACTAGAGAAAGCCCATGCACATCAACAAAGACCCAATGCAGGCAAAAGTAAATAAATAAACTTACTTTTTTTATTTTTTGCCTGCATTGGGTCTTTCAAAAAAAAAAAAAAAAAAAAAAAGAAGCTCACATGGAGAAAAACTTTGAGCTCCCAGCCAACAGCTAGCATCAACCACCAGGACATGAGTCAACAAACCTACAAATGATTCCAGCTCCTAACCTTCAAGTCTTCCATCTGAAGCCCCAAACATCAAGAAAGCAGAGACAAGCCATCTCTGACATACCACGTCTGAATTCTTGACCCACAGAATTTATAAGCATAAGAGATGGTTGTTTTGCAACACTAATTTTTGGGATAATTTGTTATGTAGCATTAGATAACCAAAACAAGTAAGAGGAGTAGCCACCTGCAACATTTTCCCTTTGCTCAGTAATCAGATGGATAAAATTATTTTACAAATGTTTTCATGTCCAGTAATGTATTTGATCTTTACAAAAAAGACATGAAAAGGATGGCGGCGAAGTAGAGGGACGTGGAGTGCATCCCTCTCCACAGATGCATTGGGAATGCACGGAAGGACACAGTAATTCCAACAGAGAACCAACTGAACACCAGCAGACAGCCTTGGACACCAGAAAGGACTGTGGGGAGCCCGACATAGCCAGTAGGGAGGCATCTACGACGGCTCAAAGAGGGTGAAGTGGCGGAGCTGTGGCAGATGGGAGGGAGTGAGAAACATACGGAGAGTCTGCAGCACAGCTCAGCGTTCCCAGACTGATTGGCTGAACGGAGGGTCCGGGAGCGGGACCGTGGGAACCGGAGAGCTGGTTCAGGGTGAGAAACATTGTTGCCAGTAGGGTGACGGACGGAGAGGACAGGAGGGAGGAGGTCCGCAGTGAGGAGTGCCCGTCCCTGAGAGCTGCCGGGCCATGACGGCAGCTGGAGGCTGCAGGCTCACGGGCGGGGGTGAGGAGCCACGCAAGTAGCCTCTCCCTCTCTTTCGGCACCTCTGCAACAGGCAGTGCAGAGACGCCCTGCGGGCCACCTAAGGCGCTCAGGGATAACAAGCACCCTCAGGCACTCGGGCGGGGCTAGATTAAAACCCCTTGCAATGCCAGCAGCAGGGAGGCTGCCAAGAGGAAAAAAAAAAAAAAAAAACAGCAACAACAACAAAAAAAACTCCCAGAGAGGCCCAACTCTAAGACTTTCTGTTTACACCTGAGCCACCAGCATCCCTCTGCAACAGGCACCTCCAAGCCGACTGAAACAACAGTGCGCCACTGCTCACTCACTCCCAGGAGAAGGAGCCACTATTGTATCCTCTCCCTCCCCACACACCGACGCTTACAGATGAACAATAAAGGAACCTCTGCTGGTCACAGAATAATGCAAAAAAACCCAAGGCAAGGAGAAGGACACTTACAGCTGAGACGCTAAGGAAACAGAAATAGTAGTATCAATACCTATTGAACTGGTCCATTCTGGGATCAGTTCTGGATTTTTTTTTCTCTCTGTCTTTTTATTTATTTTTTTATTAAATACGATCTCAGCCCTAAGAGATCTACAAGTTTATAACATAATTTTTTAATGATTTTTTATTCTTTTTTTTTTTTTTTGCCTTTTTATATACTTCTATATCTAGCTAAGTTTTTGGTAGTGCGGACAATATATCTTTCATACTTTCCTTTCATCCCTATCTTTTATACATTTCTGTTCCTTTCTTTTTATTTGCATATTTCCAACCACAGTAAGCTCTTCTGTTCCCCTTTCTTCCAGCCTTTTTAAGTGTATTTTATCTTAACATACTTATATGCAACACTATCAGTCTGCTCAGACTCTTTGTCTATTCTCCAGATGACAAACTGCCTTGGTATTTAATATTAGGCTTTTGTCTTTATCTTAGTTCTTAGTACAGTTGTCTAATTACACTCTGAGAATCTCCATTCTCTCTGGTGGTACTCTGGCTCTTTTCTATATTGGATCCTAGCTTACAAAATTTCCCTGGATTAATATTTGTATGTGTAAGGTGTTATTTGTTTGTTTGCTTTTGCTTTTGTCTCTGATTTGTTCTGTTTCAGTTGTCAAATTCTGTTGGGTTTCTCTTTGAATATCTGATAGCACACTGGGGTTCTGTCAGGTCTTTCTAGAGCCTTATGTCCTAATGGATTCAATAACTGTGTGTCTTATACATATATGTGTTTCCTAGACTTAATATTTGTTTAATCCAATACTTGGCCATTAGTCTGAGGCTTGGACAGTCTTCTATAAACACCTCTATCGACAGGACAAGCAACCCCAAAAGTTTGGACAACCATGGGGAAACAAAGAAACACCATGCAGGCAAAGGAGCAGGAGAAAAAACACACAAGACCAAATAAATGAGGACGAAATAGGAAAAATGCCTGAAAAAGAATTCAGAGTAATGATAGTAAAAATGATACAAAATCTCGATAACAAAATAGAGAAAGTACAAGAAACCATTCATAAGAACTCAGAAAAACAAACACGAATGGATAACAAAATAACTGAAATTAAAAATACTCTAGATGCTATAACCAGCAGAATGTCTGAGAAAGAAGAATGAATAAGAGAGTTGGAAGATAGAATGGGGGAAATAAATGCCACAGAGCAAGAAAAACAAAAATGAATAAAAACAATAGAAGACAGTCTCAGAGACCTCAGTGATAACATTAAGCATACCAACATTCGAATTATAGGCATCCCAGAAGAAGAAGAAAACAAGAAAGGATCTGAGAAAATATTTGAAGAGGTTATAGTGGAAGACTTCCCCAACATGGGAAAGGAAATAATTCACCAAGTCCAAGAAGCACAGAGAGTCCCATACAGAATAAACCCAAGCAGAAATACACCAAGGCACATATTAATCAAACTAACGACAATTAAACACAAAGAAAAAATATTAAAAGCAGCAAGAGAAAAGCAACAAATAACATATAAGGGAAAACCCATAAGGATAACAGCTGACCTTTCTACAGAAACTCTGCAGGCCAGAAGGGAATGGCAGGATATACTGAAAGTCCTGAAAGAGAGAAACCTACAGCCAAGAATACTCTACCCAGCAAGAATCTCATTCAGATTTGAGGGAGAAATCAAAAGCTTTCCAGACAAGCAAAAGTTAAGAGAATTCAGCACCACCAAACCAGCCTTACAACAAGTGCTAAAGGAACTTCTCTAAGTAGGAAACACAAGAAAAGGAAAACACCTACAAATACAAACCCAAAACAATAAAGAAAATGGTAATTGGAACACACATGTCAATAATCACTTTAAATGTAAATGGATTAAATGCTCCAACCAAAAGACACAGACTGGCTGAATGGATACAAAAACAAGACCCTTCTATATGCTGCCTACAAGAAAGCCACTTCAGACCAAGGGATACGTATAGACTGAAAGTAAAGGGATGGAAAAAGAAATTCCATGCAAATGGAAGTCAAAAGAAAGCTGGAGTAGCAACACTCATATCAGACAAATTAGACTTGAAAGTAAAGACTATTACAAGAGACAAGGAAGGACACTACATAATGATTAAGGGATCCATTCAAGAAGAACATATCACAATGGTAAATATCTATGCCCCCAATATAGGAGCACCTCAATACATAAGGCAAATGCTAACAGCCATAAAAGGGGACATCAACAGTAACACAATAATAGTGGGAGACTTGAACACCCCACTTACATCAATGGACAGATCATCCAAACAGAAAATAAATAAAGACACACAAGCTTTAAATGACACATTAGACCATCTCGACTTAATTGATATTTATAGGACCCTCCATCCAAAAACGACAGACTACACGTTCTTCTCAAGTGTACACAGAACATTTTCCAGGATAGATCAGATCTTGGGTCACAAGTCAAACCTCGGCAAATTCAAGAAAATTGAAATCATATCAAGCATCTTCTCAGACCACAACGCCATGAGACTAGATATCAGTTACAGGAAAAAAACTGCAAAAAATACAAACACATGGAGGCTAAACAATTCACTATTAAACAACCAAGGAATCACTAAAGAAATCAAAGAGGAAATCAAAAAATATCTAGAAACAAACGACAATGAAAACACAACAACCCAAAACCTATGGGATGCAGCAAAAGCAGTTCTAAGAGGGAAGTTTATAGCAATACAGTCCTATCTTAAGAAACAAGAAAATGATTGAATAAACAACCTAACCTTACACCTAAAACAACTAGAGAAAGAAGAACAAAGAAACCCCAAAGTGAGCAGAAGGAAAGAAATCATAAAGATCAGAGCAGAAATAAATGAAAAAGAAAGGAAGGAAGCCATAGCAAAAATAAATAAAACTAAAAGCTGGTTCTTTGAGAAGATTAACAAAATTGATAAACCATTAGCCAGACTCATCAAGAAAAAAAGGGAGAAGATGCAAATCAACAGAATTAGAAATGAAAAAGGAGAAGTCACAACGGACACCACAGAAATACAAAACATCATGAGAGACTACTACAAGCAACTATATGCCAATCAATTGGAGAACCTGGAAGAAATGGATACATTCTTAGAAAAATACAATCTTCCAAGACTGAACCAGGAAGAAATAGAAAATATGAACAGACCAATCACAAGTACAGAAATTGAGGCAGTGATTAAAAATCTCCCAACACACAAAAGCCCAGGACCAGATGGGTTCACGGGTGAATTCTATCAAACATTTTGAGAAGAGTTAACACCTATCCTTCTCAAACTCTTCCAAAATATTGTAGAAGGAGGAACACTCCCAAACTCATTCTACGAGGCTACCATCACCCTGATACCAAAACCAGGCAAAGATGTCACAAAAAAAGAAAACTACAGACCAATATCACTGATGAATATAGATGCAAAAATCCTCAACAAAATACTAGCTAACAGAATCCAACAGCACATTAAAAAAAGCATACACCATGATCAAGTGGGGTTTATCCCTGGGATGCAAGGATTCTTCAATATACACAAATCAATCCACGTGATACATCATATCAACAACTTGAAGGATAAAAACCATATGATCATCTCAATAGATGCAGAAAAAGCTTTTGACAAAGTTCAACAACCATTTATGATCAAAGCTCTCCAGAAAATGGGCATAGAAGGAAATTACCTCAACATAATAAAAGCCATATATGAAAAACCAAAAGCCAACATTGTTCTCAATGGGGAAAACCTGAAAGAATTCCCTCTAAAAACAGGAACAAGACAAGGGTGTCCACTCTCACCACTGTTATTCAACATAGTTTTGGAAGTGTTAGCCACAGCAATCAGAGAAGAAAAATAAATAAAAGGAATCCAAATTGGAAAAGAAGAAGTAAAATTGTCCCTCTTTGCAGATGACATGATATTATATATAGAAAACCCTAAAGACTCTACCAGAAAACTGCTAGCTCTAATTGATGAGTTTAGTAAAGTAGCAGGATAGAAAATTAATGCACAGAAATCTCTTGCATTCCTATACACTAACAACGGAAGAGCAGAAAGAGAAATTAAGGAAACTCCCATTCACCATTGCAACAAAAAGAATCAAATACCTAGGAATAAACCTGCCTAAGGAGGCAAAAGATCTGTATGCAGAAAACTTTAAGACATTGATGAAAGAAATCAAAGACGACACAAACAGATGGAGGGACATACCATGTTCCTGGATTGGAAGAATCAACATAGTGAAAATGACTGTACTACCCAAAGCAATTTACAGATTCAGCGCAATCCTGATCAAATTACCAATGGCATTTTTCACAGAACTAGAGCAAGAAATCTTACGATTTGTATGGAAACGCAAAAGACCCCGAATATCCAAAGCAATCTTGACAAGGAAAAATGGAGTTGGTGGCATCAGGCTTCCTGACTTCAAACTATACTACAAGGCCATAGTGATCAAGACAGTATGGTACTGGCACAAGAATAGAAAGGAAGATCAATGGAATAGAATAGAGAACTCAGAAGTAAGCCCAAACACATATGGGCACCTTATCTTTGACAAAGGAGGCACGAGTATACAATGGAAAAAAGACAGCCTCTTCAATAAGTGGTGCTGGGAAAATTGGACAGATACATGTAAAAGAATGAAATTAGAACACTTTCTAACACCATACACAAAAATAAACTCCAAATGGATTAAAGACCTACATGTAAGGCCAAACACTATCAAACTCCTAGAGGAAAACATAGGCAGAACACTCTATGACATCTATCAAAGCAACATCCTTTTTGACCCACCTCCTAGAATCATGGAAATAAAATCGAGAATCAACAAATGGGACCTCATGAAACTTAAAAGCTTTTGCACAGTGAAAGAAACCATAAACAAGACTAAAAGGCAACCCTCAGAATGGGAAAAAATAATTGCCTATGAAACAACGGACAAAGGATTAACCTCCAAAATATACAAGCAGCTCATGAAGCTTCATACCAAAAAAGCAAATAACCCAATCCACAAACGGGCAGAAGACCTAAATAGACATTTCTCCAAAGAAGACATACAGATGGCCAACAAACACATGAAAAGATGCTCAACATCACTAAGCATCAGAGAAATGCAAGTCAAAGCCACAATGAGGTATCACCTCACACCGATCAGAATGGCCATCATCACAAAATCTGGAAACAACAAATTTTGGAGAGGGTGTGGAGAAAAGGGAACTCTCCTGCACTGTTGGGGGAACATAAATTGGTACAGCCACTATGGAAAACAATTTGGCGGTTCCTTAAAAAACTACAAATAGAACTACCATATGATCCAGTAATCCCACTCCTGGGCATATACCCAAAGAAAACCATAATCCCAAAAGAAACTTGTACCATTATGTTTATTGAAGCACTATTTACAATAGCCAGGACATGGAAGCAACTGAAATGCCTATCAACAAATGAATGGATAAAGAAGATGTGGCATATATACACAATGGAATATTACTCAGCTATAAAAAGGGATGAGATGGAGCTATATGTCATGAGGTGGATAGACCTAGAGTCTGTCATACAGAGTGAAGTAAGTCAGAAAGAGAAGGACAAATATTGTATGCTAACTCACATATACGGAATCTAAAAATGGTACTGATGAACTCAGTGACAAGAACAAGGATGCAGATACAGAGAATGGACTGGAGAACTCGAGGTATGGGAGGGGGCAGGGGGTGAAGGGGAAACTGAGACGAAGCGAGAGAGTAGCACAGACATATATATACTACCAACTGTAAAATAGTCAGTGGGAAGTTGTTGTATAACAAAGGGTGTCCAACTCGAGGATGGAAGATGCCTTAGAGGACTGGGGTGGGGAGGGTGGGGGTGACTCGATGTGGGGGAGTCAAGGAAGGGAGGGAATATGGGGATATGTGTATAAAAACAGATGATTGAACTTGGTGTACCCCCATAAAAATAAAAAAAAAAAAGACATGAGAAACATTTTCATTTCTGAATTTACTGTAGGTAAAGATCAGTGATCTAAACCCACAGCTGTTAAAATTAAATCCAACCACATAAAACTAGAGCCACAGAAATTAAAGTGACTTGACCACAATCATACACAAGTAAATGAGAAAGCCAAGTTTTCTGACTACAAATTTTATCTGACCCAAATTTTCTGACTATAAATTCAATGCTTACATTAAATATTAATACTATATTCATGAATGTTCATGAAACCAGGTATAAATTAGGGAGACTGGCCACTTCAAAGGAAGAACCATCAAGCACGCCTAGGAATTAAAATTCTCTTTATTATAAAGTGGAAAGAAATGCTTGCTTTACTACCATGCTTCCTGAGAAGTCAACATTCAATTCCCTATGAGTGATTTCAGAAATGTTATAGTAAAGGTGAACACATAGCTTATATTTCACACTGACTGGAAGGTCACCTCCACAAGGGTTTGAAATTTTGCTTGTTTTGTTTAGTGTTATATTTTCAGTAACTAAAAGTGTCTTGCATTTTTTAGGTGCTCAGTAACTTTGTGTTACATGAATAAACCCAAGAATCCTTCAAAAATGATCTTTCCCACATTTACCGTGTTATGGACTGAATTATAAACCCCTCCAAATTCATATGGTAAACCCTAATTCCCAATGTGATGTTATTTGGAAATGGGGTCTTTGAGGGGGCTTAGATGAGATCATGAGGGTTGGGCTTCATGATGGAATTTGTGCTTTTATAAGGAGAGACATCAGAGAGCTTGCTCTTTTCACCATGTAAGGACACAGCAAGAAGACAGCCATCTGCAAGACAGGAAGAGGGTTCTCACCAGGAACTGAATCAGTCAGCACCTTGATTTTGGGCTTCCCAGGCTCCAGAATTGTTAGGAATAAATTGCTGTTGTTTAAGCTGCCCAGTCTATGGTATTTTTTTTTTCATTGAAATATAGTTGATTTACAATGTTGTATTCATTTCAGGTGTACAGCAAAGTGATTCAGTTTTATAAGTATTATTTTTCAGATTCTTTTCCATTATAGCTTATTATAAGATATTGAATGTAGTTCGCCCTGCCATACAGTAGGTCCTTGTTTATTTTAAATACAGTAGTGTGTATCTGTTAATCCCAAACTCCTAATTTATTCTTCCCCCATTTCCCCTTTGGTAACCATAAGTTTGTTTCCTATGTCTGTGACTCTATTTCTGTTTTGTAAATAAGTTCATTTGTATCCTTTTCTTTTTAGATTCCACAGATAAGTGATAGCATACGATATTTGTCTTTCTCTTTCTAACTTCATTTAGTGTGATAATCTCTAGGCCCAGCCACATTGCTACAAATGGCATTATTTCATCCTCTTTATATGGCTGAATAATATTCCATTATATATATTCCTATATGTATATGATTATTACAATATATATTCATATATTTGTGTATGTATATATATACACACGCACACACTGTACCTTCTTTATCCATTCATCTGTCAATGGACATTTAGGTTGCTTCCATGTCTTAGCTATTGTAAATAGTACTACTATGAACATTGGGGTGCGTGCATCTTTTTGAATTAGCGTTTTCATCTTATCCAGTTATATGCCCAGGAGTGGGATTGCTGGATCATATGGGAACTCTATTTTCAGTTTTTTAAGGAACCTCCATACTGTTCTTCATAGTGGCTGCACCAATTTACATCCCCACCAACAGTGTAGAGGGTTCCCTTTTCTCCACACCCTCTCCAACATTTATTAATTGTAGACTTTTTGATGACGGCCATTCTTATTGGTGTGAGGTGATACCTCACTGTAGTTTTGATTTACGTTTCCTTAATAATTAGCGATGTTGAGCATCTTTTCATGTGCCTATTGGCCATCTGTATTTCTCCTTTGGAGAAATGTCTATTTAGGTCTTTTGCCCATTTTTTGATTGAGTTTTTTTATTTTTATTTTTGATGTTGAACTGTGTGAGCTATTTGTATATTTGGGAAATTAATACCTTGTCAGCCACATTGTTTACAAACATTTTCTCTCATTCTGTAGGTTGTCTTTTCCTTTTGCTATGGTTTCCTTTGCTATGCAAAAATATTTCAGTTTAATTAGTTCCCATTTTTAAATTTTTACTCATATTTCCATTAATCCAGGAGATGGATCAAAAAAATATAGCTGTGGTTTATGCAAGTGTTCTACCTATGTTTTCCTCTAGAAGTTTTATAGTGTCTGGCCTTACATTTAGGTCTTTAATCCATTTTGAGTTTATTTTTGTATATAGTGTTAGAGAATATTCTAATTTCATTCTTTAACGTGTAGTGGTCCAGTTTTGCCAGCACCACCTATTGAAGAGACTGTCTTTTCTCCACTGTATATTCTTGCCTCCTATATTGTGGATTAATTGACCATAAGTGTGTGGTTTTATTTCTGGGCTCTCTATCCTGTTCCATTGATCTTTGTGTCTGTTTTTCTGCCAGTATCACACTCTGTTTTGATTACTGTAACTTTGTAGTATAGTCTGAAGTCAGAGAGCATGATTCCTTCAGCTCTGTTCTTCTTTCTCAAGATTGTTTTGGCTATATAGTGTCTTGTGTGTTTCCATACAGATTTTTAAATTATTTGCTCTAGTTTTGTGAAAAATGCCATTGGTATTTTGATAGGGATTGCATTGAATCTGTAGATTGTCTTGGGTAGTATGGTCATTTTAACAATACTGATTCTTCCAATCCAAGAGCATGGTATATGTTTCCATCTCTTTGTGTCAACTTCAATTTCTTTCATCAGTGTCTTACAGTTTTCAGAGTTTTGCCTCCTTAGGTAGATTTATCCCTAGGTATTTTATTCTTTTTCATGCAATGGTAAATGGAATTGTTTCCTTAATTTCTCTTTCTGATCCTTTGTTGTTAATGTTTAGAAATGCAAAAAATTTCTGTATATTAATTTTCTTTTTGTTTTAAGATTTATTATTTATTTATTTATTTATTGGCTGTGCTGAGTCTTCATTACTGCACATGGGCTTTTTCTAATTGTGGCAAGCAGGGGCTACTCTTCATTGTGGTGTGCGGGCTTCTCATTGTGGAGGCTACTCTTGTTGCAGAGCACAGGCTCTAGGCATGCAGGCTTCAGTAGTTGTGGAGCATGGGCTCAGTAGCTGTGGCTCATGGGTTCTAGACCACAGGCTCAGTAGTTGTGGTGCATGGACTTAGTAGCTCTGCAGCATGTGGGGTCTTCCCAGACCAGGGATTGAACCTGTGTCCCCAGCATTGGCAGGTAGATTCTTAACCACAGCACCACCAGGGAAGTCCCTGAATATTAATTTTCTATCCTACAACTTTACCAAATTCATTGATGAGCTCTAGTAGTTTCCTGGTAGTGTATTTAGGGTTTTTTATGTATCGTATCATGCCACCTGCAAACTAACAAGTTTACTTCTTCCTTTCCAATTTTTATTGCTTTTATTCCTTTTTCTTCTTTGATTGCTATGGCTATTTTATTATGGCAGCCATAACAGACTAATGCAACTCTAAGGCTCCGGTCAGAAAAATTCAGAGTAAATGAGAGGACATAGTTTATAATCCTCCACTCAAATCTTTGAACCTCAAGAGGACCTTAAATTTCATCCAATTAAGGTCTCCTGTTTGACCACTTGGGAAAATGAACCTCTGCCTCAGGCCACATGACTACTTGGCATCACAAGACCGCAGAGACATCTCCTATTTAAATGTTCTTTTGCTAAGTCTGGTAAACTCATTACTTCCAAAGAGCTATGCAGAGCTAAAAGACAGATTTAGAAAAATATATCATCAAAGGAGAACAAGATATCTTCATCATGTCCCAAACCTTTGAAACTAGGATCCCCAAGAACTGTCAAATTCTCTCCAATTCTCTCTCTTGGTTTATTGCTTGCAACAGACTCCTTATGTGGAGGTTTTTGGGAAATACTGCTGATTCATGTTTAGATTTCTTGTTGTATATAAATGTAAACTGAGATTCAGAAAAGATAAAAGTACTTTCTTAATTTGCAGTTACAGATACAGGATTTCCCCATAATCTTACCTTCACTTAGTTAACACTTATTGAGTGATTACCAAATGCCATACACTAGGCTAAGTGTTTTACCATCATCTTTTTAAAATCACTGACCAATGATACAGTAGAAACAATCAAAAACATCTCCAGTTTACAGATGAGAAAAGTGTAGAATGTACATCATTTACCCCAAATCAGATAGCTAATTAGAGGTATAGCTGGGATTGAAACACAAGTACACCTGACTCTAAAGTCTATGACATAGGTTATTTTTTAAAAAGTGACTTCTGGTTCAGCACTAAAGTATAAGTCCTTTAACCCAATGGGATTGCTCCCAAGCTCTCCTTCCCCTGAGTCTTGAGTTCTGTGATAAGATACACATCTAATTAAAAGAGGTCTCTTTTAATGAAAGGGAATTACTTTTGCAAAGAACACTACTGACCATTACTTTCTTGTCTCCCTTATTCCCTCCAGAATGTCTTCATCACTGTTGCATTTTCTTATTGTCTACAGTGTCTCAGGTTTCATCACACCTCCTTCAGGGAAACCTCTTGTGTGTTCTCCTCCATTTGCTAACATGAGGAGCAGGGTGGGGAGAAAGTCAGCTGGTCTTCATTTGACCAACTGGTCTGCAGAAGCAGGCACATGAGTGCCAAGATGAAGGTCCTAGAGAAGGAAGCCAAAAGACTTCCACATCCCATTTGTTTTCTTTCAAAGGCCACTGCATTGGCTGTAGACAGATGTCTGGCAGTCTGCATCTCAGGACATTTATTGCACGCCTATCCACAGATGGCATTACCAAGTTCCACAGCTTAAGTTCAATTTCTTTCCAAAGCTTCAACTTATAAATAGGGGATCACAAAATTATAGCTAAGGAGATATTATCATTATGACTTACATCAGCTCATATTTGAATACTCACGTGCTTGGCAATGTACAAAACACTTAATAATACCTCATTTAATCCTCACACCAAGCTTATAAAGTAATTATTATCTCTACCCCCATTCTACAAATGAATAAGTGAAGAATTAGAAGAGCAAGGTCACTTGCCCAAGGTCATACAGCTAGTAAGAAACATAGTTGGTTTTTAAATCCAAGTAGAGTCTGACTTCATAGTCTATGTTTTTTCTTGTTGTGCTGTAAAAGCTAATACGAATGATGATGGTGATGGTATTACTGCTAAGGATAACAATACCAGCGACAACAAAACAGCAACCTACATTATGGCAACTGCTTTACAGCACTACCTCACTTAATCATCACAGTTCTTCATGGGACTTGGTATCAATACCTGCACCTTACCTGAAGGAACTGAGCTAATTTAGAGAGGTTCACTAACATGCTCAGGGCTACAAACCAGTGACAGCACCCAGACAGGCCCATTCTGTCTAGCCCTAGCACCCAAGTTCTTATCAATTATGACCACTACCATTCTTATTTTAAAGCTGCGGAAATACAAGCTCAGATAGGGAAAGCCCCAGGCCCCTATTTCTAGAACAGGGTAGCCTAGCAGTCTAGCTGTGACATTCCTCAAGCCTGGATTACCAACTCCCAGAAAAGTGCTCTCTACTTAATACCACCTATGAGAAAACTCAGCCAGTCTTCCTTTTAGGGAGTAGAGGAGTATTATGAGAAACTGTGAGGGATAGAGTGGTTTGGGAGCCAGAAAATAAGAACTGAGCCATTTATTAGCTGCGTGACTTTGACCAAGATACTTAACTTGTCCCAGGCCTCTCCTCTTTCACTAGAGAGGTTATTACATGATTGGCAAGTTTTGCCATTAGGGACTATTCCAAGACAGTGTGCTGGCAAGAGCTAAATGAGGCTGTAAAAACATGAAGTGCTATCATTTGAGACTGAATAGGTCTCTGTGGGTTAATGTAATAAAAAGTGCATTAATTGAGAAGGTGGCACCTAAGGTTGGCTCTGACATATATGAGAATAATAACTATGGTTTTTCACTCTGTTCTCACTACACATCAGATCCTGAGATAGGTAATTTATATGTATAATTTCAGTTTATCTTTATGGAACCCTGTATGTTTACTATTATCATGATTCCTATTCTAGAAGTTTAGAAACTGAGGCCAAGAGAGTGCAAGGTTAAAGAGCTGACGGGTAACATAGCTGAGATTCAAACTCAGGAGTCTAGTCTCAATCACTGTATCACGCTGCATTTCTGGGGAGGCTAAAGAGACAATTGTGGGGATGGCTTCAGTGAAAGCAAGAGGCATCCAGGGAGTTAAATTCTTTATAGCAACTTGCAATGCATAAATTCCACAATATGGAATTTAGTATTTCAAACACTAAAATGGTAACCTGGTTACGCCGCGTGCTTTCAGGCAGGGCAAGCACACCACCACTGTGAATTTCAGAGGAGTTGAAGGATATTCCCGAGGTCAGACATCTAGGTTATCACCCCTCCCACAGCAATGCTTCTACCTTAATCCTTTGCCATGAAGCACTGTTTAAACTCATGGACATCCAGGTTTCATGTAATAACTGCTCTATCTACCTTACATATATTGGTTTTATAGACCACAGATTACAAAGAAGGGTGCTGAGATGTATTAAAGTTCTTTCACAGACAGAAAACTTTATGTAAACACAGGGTATGTGGAAACCTAGACTAAAAGGCCTTGGACAAGACCATAAACACCTAGCCAAATGGAAATTGAAATTCATGGGCTTTCCTGCTCAGCAGAGTATTAAAGCTACAAGAAGCCTTAGAAGTCAGCTTATCGAAACCCTCCATGTTACAGACAGGGAAACCGAGGGGCAAAGTCTAGAATGATGTGCACCACGGGTCCACAGATGGCTCAACCTAGGCCAGCACCCACTTTCTAGATGTGCAGTTTGCTGCTCTTTTTTCTTTGCTTTCCTGTCCTCTCCGTCACATTTCATCACGTTAGGTCTAACCCACTGCTTCTCATTCCAATCACTTGCCAGTTTCTCTGAAGCCATAGCCCCAGAATCCATTGCTTTTTAACCATCTGTCCCTCATTAAGGCATTCCCTTTACTGACCTTTCCATCCTCTGCACACTTGGTTCCCTCAGAGGGAGGCACTGGAAGGTTCTCATTAACTGAGAGGATGCTGATGTGACTCTCTCGCAGATGCAAATGTGCCCATCCCACTGAGCTGGCCCTGGTTATACCAAGTGGAAAGGGCCTCCTCTTTGATAGGAAGCCCAAGAGAATTCTAAAGCAGGACAACTGTCACTGTGGAGAGGGAATAGCCTGCTGTGAGCAGAACAGCTTCTCAGTATAAAAACCCATGTGCCATCTGTATGTCTTCTTTGGAGAAGTGTCTATTTAGGTCTTCTGCCCATTTGTGGATTGAGTTATTTGCATTTTTGGTATTAAGCTTCATAAGCTGCTTGTCTATTTTGGAGGTTAATCCTTTGTCCGTTGTTTCATAGGCAATTATTTTTTCCCATTCTGAGGGTTGCCTTTTAGTCTTGTTTATGGTTTCTTTCACTGTGCAAAAGCTTTTAAGTTTCATGAGGTCCCATTTGTTTATTCTTGATTTTATTTCCATGAACTCAGTGACAAGAACAAGGACGCAGATACAGAGAATGGACTGGAGAACTCGAGGTCTGGGAGGGGGCAGGGGGTGAAGGGGAAGCTGAGACAAAGCGAGAGAGTAGCACAGACACATATATACTACCAACTGAAAAACAGATAGTCAGTGGGAAGTTGTAGTATAACAAAGGGAGTCCAATTCGAGGATGGAAGATGCCCTAGAGGACTGGGGCAGGGAGGGTGGGGGGGACTCGAGGGGGGGGGGAATCAAGGAAGGGAGGGAATACTGGGATATGTGTATAAAAACAGATGATTGAACTTGGTGTACCCCCCAAAAAAATAATAAATAAATAAATAAAATTTAAAAAAAAAAAAACCATGTGATTTTACATAATGGAGGCTGAGAGGACTCAGAGTGAATGGTGATGGAGATTCATTTACATTTTAAATGAACACAACATTTGCCTGGGGGCACTGCTTCTTCCTAATAATCGAATCTGTAAAACACACCATTCCTTTTTCTACTAAAAAATCATTATTCTTAAAGTCAATAAACAAATATATTTCTGCTGCCCCAAGCTGTTACTATCCATATATCTTTCAAGCATAAAACCAAGACTGTGCCTTCAATGAATGGATGATCTAAGCCATGGAAGCATTTTCACATGAGTTAATAGACTGAGTGACTCCTGAGATTCTCTTTATTTAAAATGCAAAGAATTCGCAATGGGGACAGATTCCTCAGCCAGACCTCCAGTCTCCCCTTCCCTTGCAGGGGGAGAAAAAGAAACATTGCTTGGCAAGACTGGCTTCACAGATGCTTCAGTGATTCCCAAGGTAATTCCACAGAGAGAAAAATCCATTCCCTTTAGGCACCCAGGGTCACATGTACTGAGTGTGCTTTACCACAAAGAGCATTTGTCACTTGGTGAAATTACATTTTTGAAACAGAATCAAATGAGAACACCAAGAGTCATGGGAGAGAACTCTAGCGGAGGAAAGAGATGTTGAACTTTCTCAGCACTGGCTTGTCTAATAGGTGTTTAGAGGTCCTGAGTATAATTAAGGTTTGCCAGGGTTATGTAGCAGAAAAAAATAAAAACAAAAAATAAAAACTGACTATGACCCCTCCAATTTCCATAATCACACCAAGGCGCATACATTTATCCCCATCACCACAAGAGAAGCAGTTCTTCCACAGGAGGCTCTGGCTCCTAGCTACATTCCTTTCTTTACTCTACTTGAGCAGATGTTTTTGCTTTTCAGAATCTTGGTTTTGTTGGAGTCCAGGGTACGCTGCCCCAAATTATGCCTTAATGTCATATTGATTATTTTGAGTTAAAGTTACTTAAGAAACAATTGATTCAAGAGGGACACTTTGACCCTCCTCTCAGCCTCACTGAATGCAGGAAATAAATCTCCCATGTGGAAGGTGCCCTTCCTGCATCTGGAAGTAGAAGGACACCCTTATCTCTAGAGATAAGGAACTGGGCCAAGAAGCCTGAATAAACAAACCTTGTTACTTCTTTAATTTACCCAAGCTCAAAATCTGTTTAGATTCTTCACTAATTGATCACCCAAAACCTAAGTTACTCTTTCCTGTCAGTTGAGGAATTGACAAGTTTATTGTTTCTTTGTCTAAAGCATAAAAGCCATCTGCTCTGGCCACTTCTTAGGTTCTATTTCTATAAGATATCCATGCACGTGGATTAAGATGTGTTTTGTTGGGAAGTTGTTGTATAACAAAGGGAGTCCAACTGGAGGCTGGAAGGTGCCTTAGAGGACTGGGACAGGGAAGGTTGGGAGGGAGTTGAGGGAGGGAGGGAATATGGGGATATGTGTATAAAAACAGATGATTGAACTTGGTGTACCCCCCAAAAAATAATAATAATAAAAAAAGAAGAAGAAGAAGAGGACACCCTTGGAAAAAAAAAAAAAAGGAAAAAAGAAAAAAGATGTGTTTTGTTTTCTGCTGTTAATTTGTCTTGTGTCAATTTCATTATTAGTCCAGCATCAAGAACACAAGAGGGGTAGAGGGGGAAACTTCCCCCTCCCTGACAGTTTCCTATCTATAAAACTAAGAGAGAAATTCAGGCTGGTTTGCTTGCCTTTCCTTCCGCGTTGATTCATTTTCTCTATTACCATCACTGAGCTGGGAGCAGGAATATGAATTCCCAGAAGAGTTAGCAGGCCAATATCTAGACTACTGGTCCCAAAGTTTGTGTACTCTCTTCAGTAAGATATTTTTGACTGTGCACCTTCAGTACATTTATTTATGAATCCATATATTGTATATATGTGGAATCCATATATTGTACATATATTGTCCATATTATGTACATCTTAAGTATACACAAAATGTTTTAAAAATTCAAATTGGTATATTAAAATACATATAAATGTAAGTTCTATTTCCTCCCCATACCCCTGTGTTGCCTCTTGGTATGTAGGCATTTCACTTTAAAAACCTCTGACCCAAACCATCACTGAGTGCCCCTGCCTGGACATGTTGTCTCACTCTTTCTCCACCTGGAATAAACCTGGAACCAGACAATGACTGCAGATAGAGCAACTATCAAGCTCAGGTGAGGAGCAGCTAGTGTGGGAGCTATAACAAGATGTCAGACCTTGAATGCCCTGTGCTTATGAAAATTCAACTTTCAACTGTTGTTCAGGGGTGACACAAGTTCTACCATCTCCATAACGCCTTTCTGGTTATTTGGATCTGAAATATTCCCTTTCTTCCAACAAATCTCTACCATGAATTTGCTGGGGACCAGGCATTTTGCTAGATGCTTTTCATCTATTTATATAACTCTAACACTCTAAGAGTGAAGAAGCTTAGTTCTCTTTTTCCCAGATTAGAAAAAAAAATGGTTGAAATCTCACAGTTAGTAAGTGGTAAACCTAGGGCTTTCACATACTGGTCTTACACTAAATTGTGTCGACTACCCTGTCTTTCAATAATACTTATCACTTGTGCCATTCAGTTGACATTTAACAATACTTCCTTTTATAATAGCAATAATTAGCCAGACTTCAGTCTCATTCAGGAAGACATTTGTGAGAGTGCCTACTTTGAAGTTGTCTCTCCCAGCATTGAAACTCTTCCATGAACTTGCATTGAGAACATGCTATGTGCTAAGAATAGTGCATGACTTTTCTCACTTGCCATGGTCACTTTTCAGCATTGTGTAATTATATCCATCTTAAAAATGTAAAAGAAATGTCAGAGATTGGTTAAAAACCTTCCAACCAAAATCAGTAATTTGTAAGGGAGAGAGTCAGGAACTGAACTGTGCCTAATTCCCAAGGCTTAACACCACTGGATCTTTTCATATGTCCCTTTTTATGGGTAGGTCCCTCACTGTACATTTCATTGATGGGCTGCTACCTGTGCCTTCCACACGTCCCTATTACATATGACTGACACCTCTCACAGTGTCACTGACCATGGTAAGTACTCAGCACATGGTAATTCATCACAGAAGAATTAAAAAAAAAACTATACATAGAAATGGAATCTAATAATATATGGCCTTTGTGTGTGGCTTCTTTCACTTAGCACAATGTTTTCAAGGTTCATCTATGTAATAGCATATATCAGTACTTCATCCCTTATTATAGCAGAATAATATTTTATGTTTCACTGCGTGGATATACCATACGCTGTTTATCCATTCATCAGTTGATAGACATTTGTGTTGTTTCACTTTTTAGCTATTATGAATAATCCTGCTATGGACATTTGCGTAAAAGTTTTTGTGTGGATATATATTTTCATTTCTCTTTGATATATACTTAGGGACAAAGGGACATAAAAAATATTTTAGGAAATAATGGCCCAAAACACCCCAAATTTGATGAAGCAAATGAAAGAAAAGCAAAAAGCATTTCACTCACCATCCAGGTCTACAAAGATTAACCCACTTTGTAGGTTAACCCTTTTTGTAGGCACAGATAGAAGAAATTAAAGACAATAACAGGATGCTCTGCACTTTGGACAATCAGGCCCCTTAGAAATTTAGGCATATCTCATTTTTATGCACCCAGCTTCTTGTATCTTCTCATACATAGAAAAGTACTTTAATCATTAACTTGAGATAGCTATTCTCTGTGACTTGCAGTAATCTTTTACCAAGATGTATGCTTGACTACATATTCCCTAGCCAAAAAAATACTCATAAATAAACTAGCCTCTCCTCCTACCTCTTTAGAGCAGAGCCATCTGAGAGGCTGTCTCCCAGGCTATAGTCCTCAGTAAGACCCTGAATAAAACTTAACTCACAACTGTCACATTGGGCATTTTTCTTTCAGTTAATAATGAAAAACAGTAATCTACACATCCAAGAATATCAATGAGCTCCAAGTAAGATAACTCAAAGAATTCTACATCTAGACACACCATGTTCAAACTATTGAAAGTCAAAGACAAAGAAAATCTGGAAAGCGGCAAGAGAAAAAGTATTCTTCACATCCAAAGGGTTGTCAATAAGATTAAGAGTATACTTCACATCAGAAAACATGGAGGCTGGAATGCAGTGGTGTGACATATTCAAAATGCTGAAAGAAAGAATATCAATGAAGAATTCTATATCCAGCAAAATCTAGGCAAACCTGCAAAGACAGAAAGATTAGTGATTGCCAGGGACTGAGGTGGGGGGAGGGAACTGCTAATAAGTACAAGATTTTCTTGATGGGGTGATGATCATTTTCTAAAATTTGATAGTAGTAATGGTTGCACAATTCTGTGGATATACTAAAATCCAATGACTTGTGTACATTAAAAGTGAATATTATATGTCAGTTATATATCAATAAAGTTGTTTAAAAAAAACAGGATTCAGCCCATGGTAAATGCTATATCAGCGGTAGCTACAACTATCACTATTTTATACTATTTTTATTATTTCTATTTTTTAGATCATGGATCATTCTGTCTACTGTGTGGATAATGGACTGTTTGGGAGCAATTGGGTTAAAAAAACAACTGTAGTACATTGATGAGGTGACTGTGAAGATGGCGGGAAGTGGAAGCATTTAGGATATATTTTGAGGTAGAGCACAAACGGTGTGAAAAAAAGCACTGTTCTTGGATAGGATGTCTGAGTGACTGGATGCCTGCAATAACTCTTAATGAACAAATAACCACCAACTCCCCCAGTAAATGCAGCTGCTATCAAAAGGACTCCTTGAGTATACAGACTATTTTCTTTTCCTGTCTTGAAGACAACATTTCTTCAAGCAGATATGTCTAAAGATTTTCATGTGGTGAGTCTTGAGAACATCCACAATGATGAAATACAACTTGAAGGAGAGGACCCAATTCAGACTCAAGATCCAAAGAATGGATGGTTGGCTTCTTGGTTCAGCAAATATTGACTGATTATTGCTTGTAATTCAAGTAAAGGTTCAAAGTGAGTAAGTTCTTGATTCACCCTCAAATAGGCAAGGAAACTTTAAGCCCTCAGTTGCTAAGGAGGAGACAGCTGCTGAAAGGCATAGAATTCCAGGCCATTTCCTGTCAGCTGTTAATGTCAGGCATGGTATTGAGGTCCTCAGTGATTTCCATGCAATGCTCTAATTTAGCTGAAGTGGGCATGCCAGGTAATAATTAAGACCACAGAGGTCTTGTCCTCTGCTATAACTCTCAGGGGAAAATGCCTGAATTGGACTATTATGGATTGTTGATTAGTTCTGAAAATAATAGATTGAAAAAGCCCCCTTCCAAATTAGGCATTAAAAATAAAGTCATTCTATATTTGGGACTCTTAAAGAAAACATTAACATTTAATGAGTGCTAATAACATTCTAAGACTGTACAAATTACTTTATACGCATTACTTCATTTAATCTTTACAACTCAGTGAGGTAGGTACCCTTACTACCCACATTTTGAGAGACCCAACATCATAGCTATTAACTGCTAGAGCTGGGATTCAAGTGCAGACTGTCTCATAGCAGAGTAGGCAGAAGGTACATTGTTAAAGATAATCACTGTTTTCCTTTAGCTCAATGTGAAGATATTCAAGATCATGACATGCTGAGCCCCTTCATGTCTTTTGGCCAACTTTAATCATTCCTTCAACTGGTATTTACTAATAGCTTAATATGTGTCAGGTATCTGATTAATTAAAAAACATGAACATGGTGTCCAACAAAATGTCAAGCGATGAAAAAATTTTTTTAAATATATGCATAGTTCTTTGTTAGACATTTTAAGTGGGAAATGTAAAGGTCATATAGGATTTAGCTCTGAAATATTTTTGAAACTAGAGAAATCACCAGCCAATCTTACAGAATACAATATAAGGCAGCATATAATTATACGCTCTACTGTGTGGTCCATCAAATGTATACTATGAGCATTAAGAAAATAAAAAATAGTTAAAATGGATTTCACACACCTTCAGAGATCGGTATGATTATAAAGCTCTCCATTTTAGTAAATGCCTTGACCAGCAGTGAAGAAATCTGATGGTAAGAAAGGTGGAATCTTTTTTACATTGAGAACAATTATATGGTCTATAGAACTCATAAAAGAATCTCAAAAACTGTTTCTGCCTGCCTTTGAATTGCAGAATTATGGAATAGTAAGGTAATTCATAAGATAGATAACAACCTTGAGATATGAGAAAAGAAGAATATATAGAAACTATTTCCAAAGGTATGCATGGATATCCCAAATACTAGTAGCAATAGAGAAAACATTCTCACATGCTTGTACTAATAGTGACACTTTGGTAATGCAAGGCTTTTTAAAGGTCTATAATTAGAAGCTGGGCATTCTGTTGTTTTAAAGTTGTGAGAAGAAATATCAGTGCACTGAAAACCCAGCCATCTGGACCCATAGTGACATGCCCAGCTGACTTTGAGATCATCCATACCATACCTATGATATGTTAGTCCAATGTGATAGCATTTTTACACCTGTACCCATTACATGTTCCCTCCTATAACACCCCAAATTACTCATTGTCCCGTCTAGATAAACTCACTGCCCTATATTCTCACCCTCCTTGATAGATTCCTCCCTTCATATGACATGTTTTCGTTAAGACAATATAATCTCTTCATTATTCCCCTGAACTAATCTGACTTTCCAAGCAGAAAAAAAAAGGCAAGTCTGTATCTTATACCTCTCAGGTACTTCCAGTAGAGCCCAACACAAATGTGGACACAGGACAGATGGGCAAAATTAGGACGAATAATTTATGTTCCAACTAATAGGTTACCCTATCCAATTGAATTTGTACAACAACTAATGCAGTTTCTGAGAAAACAAAGATTGAGCCATTTAAGTGATGTGCTTAAGATCTCACAGGTATCAAGCAGCATGAGTTCTTCTCCCCCCAAACCCAAGCCTGATGTGATTAGGTTGTCCAGTTACATGATCTCCTAGTACTCTGGACTTCTATTTCCCCTTGATGGACTAAATCTATTAGCAATTATTTGTTGTTTTTAAAATTTCTTTCTTCCCCACTAAGTCTGTGAACTCCATAGGTGTAGGGCTCTGGTTCACTTGAGTGCTTTCTCCAGTCTCTGGTACACATAGGCACCAACAAAGTATGTGTGGAAAAAAGGGAAGACGGGAGAGAAGAAGTGGGGTTGTTGATGTCAGACTAGAACCAGAGTCAAAATCTGGTTTTTAAGTTGTTCTCTATCTTATATGCATTTAGGCATATTCAGTTAGAGTCATTCTAGGGTGGTGGGGAAAAGTGTTAAGTTAGAAGATGAGAGAAAGTGAGACCAGGAGAGTATGATTCCATACACCGTTCCCCTCAGTGGGGACTTAAAGTGACTGTTCCCTCAGTAGGTCCCCTCCTTACCTGCACTCCACCTTCCCCAAGTGAGCATCTTACAAGGCTGTGATTTGTCTTTAAAGACACACTGCACTATTTTCCATATAACACAACCTTGATAATACTTTTTTGTCTGTGTTCATGCAAATAAATAGGTTCTGTCATTGGAGGTGAAACTGGCAAATAAGTATATCTTCCATCTGGAGGAAAAACTGGCAGAAGTCCTGGTTGGACATCTCAGGTATTATGCCATCTGTATAGGTATTTCCAAGGGTAGTTTTAACTAGACTCTATTTTTGCCTCACATACTGACTTGAGAGCCTAACTCTTCTCTGAGATGAGGCTTGGCTGCCTTGTTAGTCTTTATTGATCCACTAGATCTACTAAACTTTCCTTTTATATAACACCTTGAAATTATATAATTTTAGAACAGAATTTTCTTCTATTACCTTGCTTTTTCTTCTCTATAACTCACAAAATACTTATGAGTCTTAAAAAGAAACCACCCTTTCATTTAGAATACCTGTAAAATACCACTGGCTAAGAAGTTCAAATCAAACACACAAACGAAAACCTCTCACACACCTTGGAGAACTGCATAAAGTGTTCTGTATATCAATACGACAGCAATGAACTCAGTATTGAGGCGGCCTTGGAGAAACGGTACTCACCTGAGAGAATAAATATTCTCTCCTATTGAAGCAATAAAGGTGATTAATTGTTTTATGGGAAAGGATTTTCTTTCCTCAGAAACTGAGACTTGGTTTTCAAGCCCAACCCATCTATGGACTTCTATTGTGACCCTGCAACATTTACCACCTAGCCCCCATCTTTGAACTCTATGTCCTCATCAAATTAGAGAAAAGTCAAAGCAAGTAATATATATAGTTGTCTCCATTCTTGGCAAGATGACTTTCTATTCTAGGTACCTCAAATAAGTATATTAAAGTCAAATAATTTGTCAATATCAAGACAAGCTTTCCAGGCCATTTAAGACTCGCCAATAGAGAAATTCTGGTGTCACCACTATCTGTAACTCTGGTCCTGCTATGAAAAGATAGGACAGAAATGGCCAATTTTTGTCTGTCATGTATTTCAAGTCCAAGTAAAATTCCCAAGATAACTCTTGGGGCTAATTTCAACTACATAGTGAAAAATAAATGCCCATTTTGTTGGATTTTGGGGTATGTTCAGGTCAACTAACAATATCTTTCACAACCCCAGATACCCTTCAGAAGTTTCACCTTTAACAATTTATTTTTCTAAGCTAATGATTCTTCTAACTTCCCCTATTAGAAGGCAAATCCTATTGGTTGAACAACCCCTTAAGCCTATGTTTCTTAGTTAGAGGCTGGACATGAAAGCCACGTTTCACTTATTTCACAATTTGCCAAGGTTGCCTCCCACACATAGGCCTCTAGGTGTGACAGATGAATACTCCATATGGCTCTGCCTAAAAGACTACCCACTCTGCCACATTTCTGTGATCTAAAGCCTCACAGGAGACAAAGACCCTTCATTTTGCTTACTGAGAGACCCTTCAGTCCTGGAAATGTAAGAAGCATAAGAATTCAGAACAAGACCATAAAGCAGAGGCACAGTCGGATGAAGAGCAGGGGAAACTTTCTACCCCAGCTATGACTTTAAAGGAATCAACAGAAATAAAGACATGCATGGGATTGGCTTTTGTTAAGGCTCTAATGAAAAAATATCAGAGGAAACAGAGTTAGAACAAGACCCTGGGAATCACAGCCAACACAGGGAAGTGATGATAGCCTTTCATGTGAATATATCCTGATCAACCCACACAACAGGTAGGCTTAACCCACCAGCTCCTTCCCATGGTAATCCCCCATGACTGATCCTTTCTAGGGCTTTGCCTGAGAAACCACCACTTCTCACTCTCTCATTTACATTTGGGCTGACTGTGGCGTAGCATCAAACAAAACAAAAAACACAACAAGAACAAGAACAATAACTATTTTTGCATGGGCGCAAAACTAGTTTTAGTGGTAAAAACAGGAATAGAACTCTATCTTTCCTATATACAACTGTGTTGGTAGCTGTGTGTGTAACAGGGGCCTTAAATTATACTGATTTCCCCCTGAATAATTTTTCTTTTTTTTTTTTTTTCTACCAAAACATGCCATGCTGTGGGCAGTGATCAAATTCACAGGAGTCACTCATTTCATTCCCAGGACAGGCAAGGAATGAGGTACTTAAAATAAAAAAAAAAAAACAAAAAAAACCTTAGAATTATCTAGTCTTTTCCACCACAAGCAGATATTCACACTGACATATCAGTTCCCTTCCCACGGTCACATCTCCCATTTATAATTGCTAAGTATGCCAGGTTCACAATGTTTCCCCTTTTGAGTGCCCTATTTGAATTTGTGTATAAATACTCCTCCAAATGTTCTATTTGAATACACGAAATATCCATTTCAGCACAGAGTGCATACCTTTTCAGGGCCGGAGGCATGTGGCATACTGCAGAATGGCACTAATTCAGGAGTCAGCTTGTAGAGGTGTGGATAGGTCTCAGCCATACGCTTGCCATGGAACCTTGGGGACCTCAGTTTTAACTCTCTGAACCTGTTTCCTGATCGCTAAATGAGGGAAAACTAGACTTCTCATATTCCTTTCATGGATAACTGGGAGAACCATATGAAATCACAATAATGTTTTTTAAATTGTTCATGACCTTCACTTTGAGAATAAAGGAAAGAACTATAATCAAAGCCAGGTGCTTAAAGAAATTACAAGGAAACTTGGAGCCAGGTGAAATGGACTACAGTTCCAATATTTCCATCAACTTGTTCACATTTCTTCTCTAGGATGCCAGAACTCTATCAGTAAAATGAGAGACTGAAAGGTCTTTTATGTCTCCTCTAATTCTGTTTCTGAGTGATTGAATCTGTAACATTATTAAGAGTACTGTCACTGCAGCTTAAATTTAAGTACAGTCACACCAGTACTTGAATCAAGCCTTTCACTGCCTTTGGAACCAGGATTCAGCCAGTATAGTGTGGAACATGGGATTAGGATCTAGAGAAGTAAAACTTGGTATATGTAACAACTAAAAGCAATATGGGGCCCGAAGTTGGATCCTAGAACAACAAAAAGATAATTAATGAAAAAAATTGGTAAATGTGAATAAAGTCCATAGTTGGTTATTAGTAATGTTCCAATGGTAATTTTTTGGTTTTGATAGATGTATTATATAATTAGGTAAAATGTTAACATTAAAAGAAGCTGGATGAAATATTCATGGGAACTTTCTGCACTACCTTTGCAACTCTTCTGTAAGTCTAAAGTTATTTCAAAAGAAAAAAAAAAAAAACTATATTTAATAGGAATCACCTAAGGTGAATGTTGAAAATGCAAATTTCTCCAATTTCAGGGACATGAAAATAATAGTCCTGGAGTGGGGCTTAGGAATCTGCATTCTAACCGGCACCCAAGGAAGTTCTGATACAAATATCTCAAGGATCATACTTGGAGAAACTTTGATCTGAAAGAAACACTGATCCAGGGTAAAATAAGTAATGATTAGTGATGAGTAAATGGAAAATACAACCTGAGTCTGTAGAAAGGCTCTTCTGTGAAATCTCGATTTTCCCCCCTTTTTAACAGATTTTACCAAAGGTCTTTAGAGAGCAACATGCAGACTCCATATCCAACTGCCAAGGAGACCCTGTTCTGCCATGCATATTTTCTGGGGCAGAGCAGGCAGCTCTGGCTTGCTACCCTTCTGTTCTGACACAGAGGTGGTGGGTGGTATCTCATCTCTGGGTTCCATAATGCTCACATGGTCAGGCAGGGGCTTCTTAAGGCTGGTCTTACCACTTGGGTCCCAGGGCAGCATGATCTTCACTTTGATGCCCAGCGCACCCTGTCTGAGTGTCACATGGTACATGGTGGTAACAACATAGCTGTTAATAGGGTCCCCAATGTGGATTATCAGGCCATTCACAACCTTCATGGATTTAGTCCTCTGTCCTCAGAATTTCCCAGACACCGTGACCTCACAGGCCTTAGTCCCACTCTCCATGATGCACCGAGCACACCATAGCAGGCCCTCCTCACAGCAAGTCCTTCCAGGAGTTATGATGCAGAGACTTTGCCTGGGCAATGGCACGCAGACCTCCTGCACTCACCATTTTAGGATACTTCCATCAGCAGATGTATAAATTTAGGCAAGTTATTAATCTGCTGGGCCTCAGATTCCTCATTTATAAAGGAAGAAACTGTATCTATGGAATTCTGATGGTCATCCCCATATAGTACACAAAAGGAGAGTCCAGGATGGTGAATAGTTGTCTCTAAAACCTTCCGTGGGCAGCCGCAAATCTCTCCTGGCACCTCTTACAGCACTGAGTCAGACAAGGGTTTGTGCAGCGTGGCTCCCATATATGCAAGTGTCTGATCCTGCAGTGAGTTAAACACAGTCACAAAGGAGACACAACCGTGTTGAAAAAATAGTGACTGTGACAATGTCAGCTGTGGGGGACATTAGATTTTGAATTTGCTTTATTGAATCCAGAAGCAGACACTGTAGTTCTGATAGCATGCCCTTTTGCTTTGTGAAATGGAAATCCTTACTTCCATCTGTGAAGACTCTGGGGAAAGGAAATGAGGTCTCTGACTCCAGGCCTTTCATTAGAGAACAGTTTTGCACCAGATGTGGCCACAGACTCAGAACTACCACATCTCTACAGAGACCCTGCCCAAGAGATGAAGAAAGATGGATTTAAGTCAGCTCAGAGCAACTGAATTTAGAAATGGCACTGAGTCTTGGGATTGCCCCGGCTTCTTGCTGGACTGGCCATTTCTGCTACGTATGTGCACACACACATTAGCATAAGTGTGATGTATAGACTTCCCAGATCAGAGGCGAATAAGGCATATATCCACACAAAGATTCCTGTAGCACAGGGAATATGCCAACTTCACCTCATTCCAGTTATGTGGATGTGACTCAACAGTTTAGGCAGATGAATGTTTTTGATGGTATCTATGAATCAAGTGTAAATTTTGTTTTCCCATGCAGAAAGGATATCAGAAGAGCATATGACACTAACACATTCTGAGTGCAAAAGTGGTACTTGTTATTATAGAACGTGATTGTACAGCACATTTAACTTCATTTACCCTTGGTTTTCTCATCTCTGAAAAGAGTTAATAACACCTACAAAATTTTATTTGAATCTTGACAACGATTCTGCGGGTTTTAATTTATGTTAAATTATCCACATATATATGGAAAAGGAAAGTGAGCTTAAACATCTAAATTTCTCAGTTTAGACATTAAGCGCAGTTAAGTGCAAGAGCTGACATTTGAATCTAGATCCAGCAACTCCAAAGCCCACACAACTATTAGGATGACTCCAGGCAAACAACTGTTAACTTCAGTCTCTTCATGAAAGCCAAAATGAATTTATGTCTCTAAAGCATAAAAAGAAGAGAAACTTGGGTGGGTGGGGGATGGTATATCTCTTTCACATCTGGTTTGTCAGTGTGATAGTTTGTGATTAAGCATGGCTTCCTAGGAATGCAATGTGTTTGCTAAGTAGAAAGAGTTCCCATGACACCTGGAAACCAAGAGCTACCCCAAGGTGAAGTATAATGAACTGAAAGCATTTCTATTTATTCCACATATGCTGGTCTTCTGGGTTAAGAATTAGAGACGACAAAGTGGGAAGAATTAAGCAGAGTGAACAAATTGCAGGACAGTGGTATAGCTAAATCAGGAGTTTGGTTTTCCTTTAGGTTTGTTCTGTTTTATCTTGTGTATGTCAGGGAGAGAGCATGTTATTTGTTTTGCCAGGACCACTGCTTATTACTGTGCAAGTTTTCTGTCTCCCAACTCTAGAGGGCACATTCCTAATCCCCATGTGTATGTTGAGGTATTACAGTAATTTTCAGGCAGGTGACAATAAAATAACTTGAGGAAGTCTACCTTAAAGATACTTCCTCAAGTTACTTTATGGTCATCTGCCCTCAAATTACTATATTACCATGCTATTATTTGTGATGATAGATTTTTACATATAGACACTTCTCGGTTTCAAGCTGTATTACACAGCTATAGTAATCAAAACAATATGGTCCAGGCAAAAAACAGACACACAGATCTTTGGATCAAAATAGAGAGCCAAGATATAAATCCTCACATACACAGTCAATTAACTTTTAACAATGGTGCCAAGAACACACAATAGGAGGACAGTTCCTTCAATAAATGCTGTTGAGAAAACTGGATAGCCACATGCAAATAAATAAAACTGGACACTTTATACCACTCTCAAAACTTAATTCAAAATGGATCAAAGACTTAAATATAAGATCTGAAATCATAAAGCTTCTAGAAGAAAACAGAATAAAAGGTTCCTTGGCAATGATTTCTTGGATAAGACACCAAAAGCATAGGCAACAATTAAAATGAACAAATGAGACTGTATCAAACTAAAAAATCTTCTGCACAGCAAAGTAAACAACAAATCAAAAAGGCAACTACAAGGACTTCCCTGGTGGTGCAGTGGTTAAGAATCTGCCTCCCAGTGCATGAGACTGGAGTTCCATCCCTGGTCCAGGAAGATCCCACATACCACGGAACAACTAAGCCCGTGTGCCACAAGGGCTGAGTCTGCGCTCTAGAGCCCAAGTACCGTAACTACTGAAGCCTGCATGTCTAGAGCCCATGCTCACAAGAGAAGCCACCACAATGAGAAGCCAGTGCACTGCAATGAAGAGTAGCCCCTGCTCGCTGCAACTAGAGAAAGCCCATACACAGCAAAGCAGACCAAATGTAGCCAAATAAATAAATAAATAAATAAATATTGTGGTAAGAAAAGGTTTGTTAAAAAAAAAAAAAGGCAACCTACTTTTTTGGGGAGAAGACACTTGCAAATCATATATTATTACCTAAAAGGGTTTAATATCCAACATATGTAAAGAACTCATACAACTCAATAGCAAAAACAATTAAAAAATGGGCAAAGGACCCAAAAAGACATCTTTCCAAAGACATTCAAATGGCTATGGTATATGAATAGGTATATGAAAAGGTGCTCAACATCACTAATCATCAGGGAAATGCACTCAAAAGCATAATAAGATCACCTCACACCTGTTAAGATGACTATCAAATAGACAAGATATAACAAATATTGGTGAGGATGTGGAGAAAAGGGGAACTTATACACTGTTATAGTAATGTAAATTGGTACAGCCATTATAGAAAACAGCATGGCTGCTCCTCAAAGAATTAAAAAGTGAACCACCATATGATCCATCAATCTTCTTCCTGGGTATATATATGACAGAAGTGAAATCAGTATCTTAGATATCTGCACATCCATGGTCATTAGAGCGTTGTTCACAATTGCTAAGATATGAAAACCTAAATGTCCTCCAAAAGATGAACAGATAAAAAAAGATGTGAGATGTATACATACACACAGTACCCAAATTATGATGGTTCAATTTAGATTTTTCAACTTTACAATAGTGTGAAAGCAATATGCATTCACTGGAAACAGTACTCTCTTGTGATATTGGGCAGTGGCAGCAAGTCAGCCATGGGATCACAAGGGTAAACACCCAATGTATTTACAATGATTCTGTCCCTCACAGCTATTCTGTTTTCTCCTTTATTACAGTATTCAACAGACTACATGAGATATTCAACACTTCTTTATAGAATAGGCTTTGTGTTACATGACTTTGCCCAACTGTAGGCTAATGTGAGTGTTCTGAGCACTAAGGTAGGCTACACTAAGCTGCAATGTTTGATAGGTTAGTTGTAGCAAATGCATTTTGACTTATGACACTTTCAACTGATGATGGGTTTATTGGAATATAAACCAATCATAAGTGGAGGAAGACGTGTATATATGTGTATATAATATATACACATTAATATATACACATATGTATGGTATATATAATACCTATATATATGGCATATATACAGGTATATATACCTGTATATATGATATATATAATATCCTATAGCTTATCTTATGTTATCTTATATTTTATACATCTTATATATCATATATATAATGGAATTTTATTCAGCCATAAAAAAAGTAAATTCTGTCACTTGCAACATGGATGGATCCAGCACACGTTATGCTAAGCTAAATAAGCCAAACAGAGAAGGACAAATATCTTATGATATCACTTACATGTGGAATCAAAAAGTGTCATTTACATGTGGAATCTTAAAAAAAAAAAAGAAAGAAAGAAAGAAAAAAGAAAGCCAGTTTCATAGAAGCAGAGCATACAATGGTTGCCAGGGACTGTGGAAGATGAAGAAATGTGGTGATGTTGTCAAAGGTCCAAACTTTCAGTTATAAGAATAAGTTCTGAGGATCTAATGTACAGCATAGTAAGTATAGTTAATAATATGGTATTTTATACTTGAAAGTTGCTGAGAGTGATTTGAGGCTATCTTAACATACATACACAGAGTTAACTATGTGAGGTGATGGATGTATTAATTATCTTGCTCTTGGCAATTATTCCACAATGTATATGTATATCAAATCATCACATTGTATACTTTAAATATATATGATTATATTTGTAAATTATTCCTCACTAAAGTTGGAAAAATATTTACCTTCAGATGATACTGGAGTTATGCTTTGTTTTAGAATCACAAAGGAAAGAAAAAGCAAGAATCATCTGAAGGTTGTCTTAAGTCACAGCACAAAATTCAGTGTCTTTGTAGGCAAGATAAGAAAAACATCCAGTGATCAACAGGGAAATGATGAAGTGCTCAGCAACTGTGGTGCACTCCTTTCTTGCCTTCCACTCCCCTTCACTGTGTTCCGTTTCACTGAGTTCCACATACACTTAGAAAGTGTATTTATATAAAATGAAAACCTGAACACATTGATGCTTTGCCTAAGACCCTTCCCTGGATACTGACTGATCAGCTTTTCCAAACTCATCTCTCATTTGAGCATCACATGGGCTTAGAAAGACTCTTGGCCTTCTCTTTTAAGCTTCAGAAACTCCAAATCTATGGGTAACTCCTTACACATACCTCCATACCTTTGCTCACATTAATTCCTCTTAATAAAATGTACTTGAACCTCATCTTTTTCTCTCTGATAATTCTTCACCTAACTTTACTTTTACTTCAGAACTTACCTCACACATCACCTTTTCCAGGAAGACTCCTGTAAGCATCATTTTTGGCAGACTAGGTTAGATGACTCGTATTCTGTTCTCTCATAGTACCTAGGAAAACTAGAGCCGAAGTTCAGTGTGCCACTTGCTTTATTTAAATAAATTTTTATTGAAAGACAGATATGCCCATTCATATACATTTTGTCTGTACATGTTGTCTATGTGTTCTGCACTACAACAGCAGAGTTGAGTGGTTGTGACAGAGACCATACAGCCTGAAAAGCCTAAAATAGTTACTATGTGACCCTTTGCAGAAAGTCTGTCAACCTTGATCATGGAGGAAAGTAACTATTCCATTCATTTTTGCATCCCAGCACATTCTCAAGAGCTTTTCATAGTGTAGGAGCTTGCTATTTGTTAAATAAATGTTGTCAAATTAATAAAGGTAGTTCTGAAATTGCTCAGCCTATCCATTAATTATTGATCTGCCAATAAAAACTGTTTGAGGCAAATCATGAGGTTGAAATATTTAATGTAACTCTAATGACAGAAGGGCCCTATGTAGGCATTTTAGCAGTTTCTCCTTAGGAAATCAATTTTGAACATAATTTTTAAAGACATTAAGCACCTTCTAACAATTAGGTATGTAGGTTTTATTCTCTCTCTCTCTTTCTCCCTCTCTCCCTATTAGAACAGGATTTTACTTAGGTGCAGGTCTTTTTCTTGATTTTATGATAAAGAGATGAGTGCTTAATGGCTATTTTATTCTATTAATTACTGTATTCAAAACATCTGGATTTCCCCTACATTGTCTTAATCGGAATGATCCAGAGGGAAAGTTAATTCATTTTATGCAATCACTGATTCAACGAATAGTTTCTGTGAACAATGAATGATGTACACATCATTCTCCTAAGCACTGTGGGTCACACAACTCTGGGTAAGATACTGTATCCTACTATCATAAAGACTCTCAACCAGTGATGAAACTGATTCAAACATAAGAGGCCATAATATGGCCTTAAAAAATATACTATGTGTGTCTCAACAAACAAAAGACCATATGGCCATTGGGAGGTTCTCATTCTGAGTAAAAAAGTAATCACACACTACTCTATCTTTCCTGCTAAATGTGGCTAGAAAGTCTGGGCAAAATGCATACAGCAGCTATTTTTAACAGCTTTATTGAGGTGTAATTGATATACAAAAACACTGCATATATTTCAGTCCATAATTAAATGAGTTTGAATATAAGTATACATCCCTGAAACCACCTCTATTATCAAAGTAATAGACATATCCTCTACCTCCTAAAGTTTGTGTCTCCCCTCCTTTTCAGGAACACTTCACATGAGATCCACCCTTTCAACAAATTTTAAGTGGACCATACAGCACTGTTAACTGTAGGGGCTATGTCATACAGCAGATCTCAAGAACTTAATTCATCTTGCATAACCGAAAATTTATATCAATTGGACCTCCCTCCACTTCCACAGCTCCTCAACCCTTGGTGACCACTGTTCTACTCTGTTTCATGCAGTGGTTACTGAAGAAGCTAACAAGTAAATAGTACCAGGCCGACTGAGGAAGACGACCAGGATTTCAAGCACCACCCAACTGGAAGTGAAATTGCCACATTCATTTTTCTCCTGCATTATCCCCATACCTAAATTCAACACAGCTCAAACCTGGGAAGTGAAAAAAGTGGACAAAAAGAGATTCAAGGGAAGACCTCTAGGAATGACTTACAGAGTGGGAAAGGAGAGTAGAAAGCCACTGTTTGTTCTTTTTTTCCATTCTCTGTTCTCTTGCGCCCTGACCCCCAAACACTGCCGGCAATTGGCAGCAGGGGCAATAACAGGAGCCACAGGATCCAAAACTCTGGGGGGAGACCATCTTCTTCCCTGGTTAAAGGAGCCGGGGTCCTAAGGTGAAGTGACTTTCTTCCCCTTTATTCTCCCACGGCCTGGCCCTGGACTTTGACAATTTTGCAGGAAATACATGGCAGAGTGGGATAAGCACAATCTCAGCTTTCTGGCCAGATGATTGAGAAGAAGACCCCTGGAAAATAGGAAATACTGGGGAGACTGCAGATAGAGAAAAGCTCAAAAAGAGACCTCATCTGGTTGTCTTTGAACTCCTGGACTCAACCCCAGGCTGAACATGTATGGATCTAACCCTAAACAGTGTACAAAGACTTTGAGAACTAAATTATAGTGGGATAGACCACTAGGCAGCTCACATGAAGGATAGATTCAAGTAACATTGCAGAGGCTTTGACAACAGAATTGACACTGCGACTACTGTCAGGACTTGTGGCCTAAACCCAAGCAGATAGAATACATGCTAAAACGAAAATGCTGAAATTTCCTGTAGGATTTAAATAAGAACTAGATTCATAAAATAAAATTCAAAAAGTCTAGGATACAATCCAAAATTACATGGCATTTAAAGAATTAGGAAAACCTCAATTCACATGGAAAAAGACAATTGAGAGACACCAGTCCCAGATGACACAGATACTGAAATTGTCTGACAAACTTTAAAGTAACTCTGAGTAACTGTGAACACTCTTGAAATGACTGGAAAGTTTAAGAGTCTCAGAAAAGAAATAGAAGATGTAAAGAAGAACTAAATGGAAATGTTAACTAGAACTGAAAACTATCAATGGAATAACTAAATTATCACTAAGCTCACTAAATGGGCAAAAAGCAGAATGGAGATGACAGAAGACACAATTCCAAAATGTAAAGATAGCTCAATAGAAATTATCCAATGTGAAAAATAGAGAAAAATGACTGGAAAAAAAGTTGAGAGACTCAGTTACTTGTGGAACAATTCCAAAAAGTCTAATATTCATGTTAACAAAGGACCAGAATAAGATGAGAAAATGTACAACCTAATAAAAATATTTGAAGAAATAATCACTGAAAAATTCCTAAATTTGAGGAAAAATATAAACCTACAAATTCAATAATCTCAGAAAACCCAGAACAGGGTAAACATGAAGAAATACATGCCAGGACAAATCACAATCAAACTACTGCAAACTAAACACAAAAAAAAACATGGAAAGTGACCAGAGTAAAATGATGCATTACTTATAGATGAACAAAAATTCAAATGGCTGCACATTTCGCATTAGAAACCGTGGAGCCAAGAATAAAGCACAACAGTATGTTTCAAGTGCTAAAAGAAAACAACTGCAAAACCTGGATTACATATTCAGGAAAAAAAAAATCCTCCATGAATGAAAATAAAGACATTCTGAGACGAAAGAAAATTAAGAAAAACTCTTGCTCTAAAATAATTGCTAAAGGAAGATCTTCAGACATAAGGTAAATTATACAAGAAGGAAACTTGGAATATCAGGAATGAACAGAGAGCAACAGAAGTGGTAAATATATGATAAATATATTACTCTTCTATTGATTTTTCTTTTAAATCTGTGTCCTCAGCCACTTTATTTTTTTAATCAAAGTATAGTTGATGTTCAATGTTGTTAGTTTCAGGTGTACAACATAGTTATTTTATAATCAAATAAAATGTGACATGATCACAATAAATCTAGTAGCCATCTGTCACCATACAAAAGTATCATTGACTATATTACATATGCTATGACTACACACCCCTGTGACTTATTTTATCACTGAAAGTATGTACCTCTTAATTCTCTTCAGTCATTTTGCCCACCATACCCCCACTCCTCTGGCAATCCCTAGTTTGTTCTGTGTATCTACAAGTCTGTTTGTTTTGTTTTTTGCTTTGTTTTGTTTTTCAGATTCCACATATAATTGAGATCATACATTATTTGTCTTTCTCTGTCTGATTTATTTCATTTAGCATAATACCCTTTAAGTCAGCAATTCCATTTCTGAGTATTTCCCTGAAGAAAACAAAGACATTAGTTCAAAAAGCTGTATTCACCTTTATGTTCATTGCAACATTATTTGCAACAGTCAAAATGTGGAAGCAATGTAAATGTCTATCGATAGATGAATGAACAAGGATGTGAGATATTTATATATAACTCAGGCATAAAAAAAGAATGAAATCTTGCTATTTGCAACAATACAGATGGACCTAGAGAGTACTGACTTTTAAATAATATGTTGTACTGCTAGACATTAAAATTATGGTCTAATGTGGCTTTCATTGGATGTATATGTAATAGGTAAGAAAACTGCAATATAAGGAGGTAGGAAAAATAAATCTATATGGTTTGAACATTTTACTTGGGGTGGTAAAATGTTGATTCTACAGGAGTCAATTGTTATCTCAAGGGAATTCACTACCAAAATTGTAGGAGGAGGTAAAGTTTAAAAATACAGTAGATAGAGTATTTTTTAAATATTCAAATAACACCAGAGAAAACAGGGAAGAGAGAACACAAAGAAACCAAAAACAGAACAGAAAACAAATAATAAAATAGTCCTAAATCCAAACATGTCAATAATTACATTAAATTTAAATGGCCTAACCAAAGAAATTGAAAAATTGAAGATTTTCAGAATGTATATAAATGAACCAACTATATCTCTGAGAAACTTACTTCTAATGTAACGATATAGGTAGGTTAAAAAAGGCTGAAAAAAGAACTATGCCATATATATATTAACCAAAATAGTCTTTAGTAGCTATATTAATGTAAGACAAATTAGACATTGGAGCAAAGAAAATTAACAAGCAAAAAAAAAAGAGCAATAATGATAATAGGATCAAAACATCCACAAAAAATAAAAATAACAGTCTTAATTGCATGTACATCTAATAGAGCTTAAAAAAATAAAGCAAAAGCTGACAGTATAAACAGACAAAATCCGTAATTATAGGTGGAGACTTCAACATTGCTTTTTCAGTAATAAAACAGACAATAAATCATTAAAAATATAGAATAATTGGACTGTATCATCAAACAATTGGATCTAATTGACAATTTTAGAACCCTTGACCAACAGCAGAATATATATTCTTTCCAAATGCATAGAATATTCACCAAGATAGACCATATCTCTGTTTATAAAACAAACCTTAGCAAATTTTATTTTATTTTATTTTATTTATTATTTTTTCTTTTTCTTTTTCGCACACGGGCTTAGTTGCTCTGCGGCATGTGGGATCTTCCTGGAGCTAGGATCGAACCCATGACCTCTGCATTGGCAGGCGGATTCTTAACCACTGCGCCACCTAGGAAGCCCCATTAGCAAATTTTAAAGAAGTTAAATCATTCAAAGCAATTTCTATGCCTGTATGAAAGTAAACTAGAACTAAATTACAGAAGGGCAGTAATAAAATCTCCAAACACTTGAAAATTAAACAACACACTTCTCAATAATCCACAGATCAAACAGGAAGTCTCCAAGAAAATTAGAAAATATTGTGAACTAAACAAAAATGAGAATAGAACATTGCAAAATTTCTGGAATTCAGCTAAAGTACTGCCAGCAGCTACATGCTTACATTAGAAAAGTAAGTAAGTAATCCAAACTTTCATCTTAAGAAACTAGAAAAATAACAGCAAGCAGAAGGAAGGAAATAATGAAGATTAGTCAATAAAATATAAAGCATGTGTAACAGAGAAAAATCAATGACACCAAAGCTAGTTGTTTGGAAAGATTTTCAAAATTGATAAACCTCCAACAAAACTGAAACCAAAGAGAGACAGAGAGAAAAACTACCATAACAAGAATGAAAGAGGGGATTCCTGGACAGATTCTGCAGACATTAAAATAAGGTTATATTACAAAGAATTCCATGTAAGTAAATTTAACAACTTGAATAAAATTGACAACTTGCTAAAAAAAAAAACCCACAAACTGCAAAAAGAGATGAAATAGATAACATGAATATTTCTATAGTTATTAAAGAAATTGAGTTTGTAGTTTAAAATCCTTAGAAAAAAAAATTCCCAAGCCCAAATGGTTTCTCTGGTGAATTCTACCAAATATTAAAAGAACAAATAACATCGATTCTACCAAATATTTCTAGAAAACTAAAGATAAGGAAACAATTCTCTATTCATTTTATAAGATTGTGTTACCCTAATATCAAAAGTAAACAATAACATTGATTACCTCCCACCATGAACTCCTCAATACTTAGGATCTGTACTATTCAAAATTATAGAAATCATATTTTCTGCCCATTTGTATTAATTAACTTATTAACAAATAAAATTAAAAATTAAAAAAACATGACAGCCCAAAAAATTAAACCTAAAAACCAATTTCCATCATAAATGTGAATCTTTTATGAATATTAGTAAATATAATCCAACACTATATATAAAGAATGACAACAACATAAAGTAGGGTTTATCACAGGAATGCACTGTTGGTTCAATATTTGAAAAGCAATCAGTTAATACAGTATACTAACAGTCTAAAGAATAAAAGCTACAGGATAATATAAATTGACACAGAAAGAGCATTTTAACAAAACAAATCCATTCATGATAATACCCTAAGCAAAGTAGGAATGGATGGGAACTTCCTTGACTTAAAGAGGGAATATTTTTAAGAAGACTAGAGTTTACAGTCTTACATTTAAGTCTATTATCCATTTTGAGTTTATTTTTGTATATGGTGTTAAAGACCTAAATGTAAGACTGGAAACCATAAAACTCCTAGAGGAAAACATAGGCAGAACACTCTTTGACATAGCAACATTTTTTTGAATCTGTCTCCTAAAGCAAAGAAATAAAAGCAAAAGTGAAAAAAAAAAAAAAAGGGGGGACCTAATTAAACTTAAAAGCTTTTACACAGTAAAGGAAACCATTGACAAAATGAAAAGACAATCTACTGAATGGGAGAAATATTTGCAAATGTTACAACCAAAAAAGGGTTATATCCAACACACCTAAAGAGCTGATACAACTCAACATCAAAAAAATAACCCAATTAAAAATGGGCAGAACTGAATAGACATTTTTCCAAAGAAATGCAGATGGCCAACAGGCACATGAAATGATGCTCAACATCGCAAAGCATCAGGGAAATGCAAATCAAAACCACAATGAGAAACTCTCACACCTGTCAGAATGACTATTATCCAAAAGGACACAGATAAGAAAATGTTGGTGAGGATGTGGAGAAAAGGGAACGCTCATACACTGTTGGTGTGAATGCAAATTGGTATAGCTACTGTGGAAAACAGTGTGGAGGTTTCTCAAAAAAACTAAAAAGAGAACTACCATATGACCCAGCAATTCCACTCCTGGGTATAAATCAGAGAAAAACAAAAACACTAATTCAAAAAGGTACATGCATCCCAATGTTCAAAGCAGCTTTATTTACAATAGCCAAGACAGGGAAGCAACCTAAGTGTCTATCAGCAGATGAATGAATAAAGAATAAAGTGGTATATATTATACATACAATGGAATATTACTCAGCCATAAAAAAGAATGAAATTTTGCCATTTGCAGCAACATGGATGGACTTGGAGGGTATTATGCTAAGTGAAAGAAGTCAGAGAAAGGCAAATACTGTATGATATCATTATATGTGGAATCTAAAAAATACAACAAACTAGTGAATATAACAAAAAAGCAGATTCACAGATATAGAGAACAAACTAGTAGTTACCCATGGGCAGAGGGAAGAGAGTAGGGGCAATATAGGGGAAGGACTAAGAGGTACAAACTATTATGTATAAAATAAACTAAGAATATATTGTACAACATGGGGAATATAGTCTATATATTATAATAATTGTAAATAGAGTATAAGCTTTAAAAATTCTGAATCACTACATTGTACACCTATAACATATAATATTGTACATAAACTATACTTCAATTAAAAAAAAAGACTATAGCTAAAATCATATTTAAAAGTGAAAGACAGAATGCTTTCCCACCCTAAGACTGTGAATATGGCATGGCTACATACTCTCCCCACTCCCAATCAACATCATACTGGAAGTTCCTGCCAGTGAAGTAAGCTTAAAACAAGAAATACAAGTGATAGAGACTGAAAATGAAAATGATGGTAGAAAATCCCAACAAGCCACGAAAAGTTCTTAACTAATCATTGATTTCAGTTAGGTCATAGAATACAATGTTAACAAACAAAAATCAACTGTATTTCTGCATATTCACAATGAACAACTGGAAACAGTTTTTTAAAAATGTGTAAGAGTTACAAAATAATGAAATACTTAAATATAAATCTAACAAAACATGTACAGTATCTGTATACTGAACAGTACAAAATGTTGATGACATAAATCAAAAAAAGACTTAGATAAATGGAGAGAGAGAGGATATTCATAGATTGAAAGGCTAATCCTTTAAAAAAAAATGTTAATCCTCCCCAAACTGATCAATAGATTTAACACAATTCCAAACAAAATCCCAGCAGAATTTTTTGTAGATATAGACAGGCTTGTTCTAAAATTTATGTGGAACAGTATAGAAATAAGACTAGCCAAAAGAAATGTGAATCAGTAAAATAAAGCTGAGAAATACTACTACTAGATGTCAGGGTTACTACAGAGCTAAAGTGATCAAGCCAGACCAATGCAACAGAAGAGAGTCCTGAAATACACCAGCACAAATGTGGCTAAGCGATTCTTAACAAAGGTACAAAGGCAAACCAAAAGAGAAAGCACAGTCTTTTCAACAAATGGTGTTGGAAAAACTAGGCAATCATCTAACAATAACAGCAAAAATAATTACCTCAATTTAATGTTTACACCTTACACAGCAATAACCGAAAATGGATTATTGCTATAAATGTATATTATAAAACTCTCTCTATATATATATATTTAGAAGAAAACATAGGAGAAAATTTTTATGACCTTGGGTTAGACAAAGAGTTATGTTTAAGATAGTGTTATTTTATCAGTTTAATGAATTGACTTATTTTAATTTAATCAAGTATAGCACATTATTGATACAATAATTCTTTATTATAAATTAATTCATTTAAATAGCATTTTTGAGATGCGATGAGGTATAATAAAATACAAATTTATGACAATTTACATAACATAAAATTCAGCCAAGGTATACAATTCAACGGTTCTTAATACATTCACCGAGTTGTGAGACTATCACCATGAATTAATTTTAGGACATTTTCACCACCCTGAAAAGAAATTTTGTACCTACTCACAGACCTCATTCTTCTCCACCTTCCAGTGCTAGGCATCCACTAATCTATCTTATACAAAAAATTCCTACATGACTCTAAAAGCATAATCCATAAGAGAAAATATAGACAAATTGGACATCATCAAAATTAAAAACTACTGCTCTGCATAGGACAGTATGAGAAAAATGAAAAGATCAGGAGAAAACAGTTGCAAGTTACATCTCTAACAAAGAACTTCAATTCAGGATATGCAGAGAACCCCAAACTCAACAGTAAGAAAACAACACAATTTTTAAAATGGGCAAAAGACTTGGATACGTCACCAAAAACGATGTATGGATTACAAATATTCACATGAAAAGATTGTTGTCATTAGAGAAATGCAAATTAAAGCCACAATAGATACCACTTCCTACCTATTTGAATGGATAAAATAAAAAATACTGACAACACCAAGTATTGGTAAGGATGCATAACAACTTCAACTCTCCAATATCACTAGAGGGAGGCAAAATGATATAGCTACTCTAGAAATCAACTTTGCAGTGTTTTATTAAGTTAAGCATATACTTACCATCTGCCCCAGACATCCAACTTCTGAGTACTTAGCCTAGAGAAATGAAAACTAACATTCACACAAAAATCTGTACACAAATGTTTATAGCAGTTCTGTTCATAAGCATGTAAGAATAGAAGCAACCTCAATAACCTTCAATAACTGAATGGATAAGTTGTGGATTATCCATATGAAGGACAACTACTTAAACAAAAACAAAACAAAATGCCAATGCAAAACAAACAGCAAAACTGTTGATATACTTAACAACTTGGATAAATCTCAAAAGGCATTATGCTGAGAGCAAGAGGCCAGTCTCAAAAACGTACATTCTATATAATTCCATTTGCACTATGGCATTCTTTTAAAGACAAACTACAGTGACAGAGAACAGATCAATGGTTGCCAGGGATTAGGGGTGTAGGAAGGGTACAAATACAAAGGGATGATATGAGGGAGTTTTATGGGGCGATAGAATTGTTCTATATCCTGACTTTGGCAGCAGTTACATGAATATATAGATTCATAGAACTATACACATATAAAAAGTCAAATTTACAGTAAGTTAAAGATTAAAATATAACATAAAAATAGAAAATAAAGTTAAGCAAATATAGAAACCTTTCACTAGCTTTTCCCACTTATCTGTGTACTTCCGCCTTGCCAAAAAAAAAAACAAAAACAAAAACAAAACAAAACCCACACATTATTCCCTCCACAATGCAAGACTTTATTTATTTAATGAATACCTATGTAGCTCTTACTGTGTGAAGATGAAGGAGCTTGGGGAAAGGTTAGAAAGAAAAATTCTATGGAAAAAGTGACATATTACTGAATACTGAGAAACATAATTTTAGTGAGAAGAGCTGGAGGGAAAAACTTAAACATTTCCCTGCTTGAAGCTAGAAAACAACTTGCCTCATTTCAGGAAGTTCCAGTTTGTTTGGAATCTTGAATAGAGATAATTTGGGGATGGAGCAAAAACTTAGATTGGGGACTGATCTTGAAAACCTTAAACCCCAGTCAAAAGAGTTTGTCCTTAATTTATATTCTATGTACCTAACAATAAAGATCATTTCATACCCCATCCCTTGGCCTTATCAATTGGATCTTATTTAAAGGAGAATTTGCATCGCTAAAGTCAATGCCAAGAATTAGAAGATGGATTCCAGTACTCAATTCATCACTGATTTACCATATGAATAACATTGGCAAATTCACTTCAGCATCTGCTTTTTCCATGCATAACATACAAAAAATTACTCCAGGCTTTCCTATTTTTTTAAAGCTTAATGACAAATGAATCTAATGATAATGTGAAACAAATTTTTAAAGAATAGTGCACAGCATTTTCTCTAAGTGTGGTTCTTGGGTCAGCAACATTAGGACAACCTGGGAACTCATTAGAAATGCGAATTCTTACACCCCACCCCAGACTTACTGAATCCCCAGAAATGCTGGGGAGGAAGGTCAGCAACACTCATTTAACAAGCCTTCTTGTTTACTCTGGTGGCTGCTCAAGCTTGAGAACCACTGATGTAAAACATTATACAAATATACTCAAGTGCTATAAAACTAGAGTTCTAACTATACATGCCTCAGTCCACTCTGAACATCACACTCTCACAAAGGGACAGTGTCTTATTTGAAGCCAGAAAATCAGATATTTTTCATTGGCATTTTGCTTTTCACAACTCATGAAGCTATCGAAATCTGATTTTCCTAGAGGAATAATCACTTTCAGAAATATTCAACACTCTATATCAGAAGGTCCAGGAATGATTTCTTTGAGGGAAATAAAATAGATAAGGAATTTTTCTTCACTGATTTGTATTTTGATGAAGCAATTTTGCTTGAGAGAATTGATGTCAGCACAGTGACCCGCAGTCACAATAAATTTGTGTCAATTTACTCAATGAATCACCTCTCTAATGTCAACATTTTCCCCTACACCCAAGTGCTCTTAAGCATTATAAATCCCTGCTGCAAAAGGGATAAACAATAAAGACATTATTAGTCGGAGGACAGAGCACGAATGACAAGGAGATAATGAGGACACTTTTCTCTCTCAGTTGATACGAAATAATAAACAAAAATATATTTCTATGTAACATATTTCAACAAAATATTATCAGAATAAATAATTGAAATAAATAACCTAGTGCTTTACTCAACTGAACAATTAGGAAACACTGAAATTGCTAATGTCTTTTAATCTGTATCCTCTCTTTCACTGATTCAGGTCCTATTTTTCTACGGTTTGTTGGTCCAAGTTATCATCATCATCATCATCAGTTTTGTCCCTGAATCTGAGATGTATGTTCCTGTAGGCCAATACTGTCAGGATTAGCCATATGCAATATTTAAAATTAGAAAGTATTGGTCTTTGAATTCAGCATCTATGAGGGTATAAGAAAAACAACAGGTAGAGAGTCTACTGAACAAGGTCCAAGTTTATTCATGAGCTGAATATGTACCTTTAATTATATCCCCGAGCTTCAGCTTTCTATGTAATAAAAAAGATGCTAACAACTTTTATAGAAAGGGCTTTCATATTTTCCTTTCTATAACTTTCACTTTCTTTTAATGCCCCCTATTTTCCACAAAGCATTCAATTCCCCATTCTGCCCACATTAATCTTGTCTCCAGAAGAAATAAATCTGATACGCTTACTACTATTTAAGCCAAAGGTCACAAATTCAAATGCCTGCAGGTTATTAAAGTTATCATAATGCTTGCTGGGTATATAAAAATGTGTACTAAGCAGCTCATCCTGTAACCAAAGCAAAACACTACCTGGTTATGTTGCCTTTGAAAATCTACATAAGGATATATGTAACAAAATGCTCAGACAAAACACCTGCAACTGTTGTAAAACTTTGAAGCTACCAGTTGGCATTCCTTGGTTTCACCCTTGGGTATTTTACACCCTAGCACCTCTCAAATTAAGCCCCTCTCTTCTCTTTTACAATTAAAGTAGAATATTGTTAGGTAAAATGATGTGGCCTTGACTCATCACTAATTATTTAAACACGATATTCTTGTCAAAGACCCTCTCAAATGCCATCTCTACATCTAATCTGTTATTTTTCCTACCATAATATATGATTTCTTTGGTTTACATTTCTATTATACTTTCTGTATAGTAAAGGGTTTAGTTTATTTCACCTTGTAGTGAAAGTGTATTAGGTAATAAGGCACTTGTTACACCTTATATCATTTTATATTCTGACATCAAGGATTGTGCATTTTTGCTCTTTAGCTGCTACATAATTTAGAACTGTGCCTGGAATATTTCTAAATCTGCCCCAAATAAGAGACTGCTAAAATTGGACTTTTATTCATTGAATTAAAATAATCACGCATACGTGACTATCTATTCTTGCCCTAGCATAAGCACTAACCATAGTCCCCTCCACAGTAATAGACTCCTACTCACACATCTGTGAAATAAACATTCTTGTTTCCTACAGAGTCTAGTATTCTTTATCCTTTCAATTTTACTATGAAAAAAGGCAGACATTGGATAGAAAAAAGGCTGCCTGGGTTGGGAGACTAAAGAGGAAGCAAAGCACAAAACTTTTTCAAAACTATAGAACACTGATTCATTTCTAAAATATTTTTCCCTTTCTTAAAATCTTATTTACTAGAAGTTGCTGTCAGGCTGTGATTAAATACACTGATCACTAACTCCTCCCTGTTAACAAAACTAGCAATCAGTCCTCGTAGAGGAAGTCTGATTGCCCCCATTGTGAAGGCCTAAATATTCCAGATGGCTTTGCACAGATTCTTGGTTTTTGTCCAGTACCCTGGACAGCTCCACTTATTCTTACACAATAGCCTGTGTACAAGTCCTCCCCAGAAGTGTTATTATGCATCCTTTGTCTAGCAGTTGTCACAATCCCAAGTATATATTTTTCTCTTTCACTAAGAGATACAGTGACATTTTAAGATGCAGCATCCAACATTTCATGTGCATTAGACTTTTCTCTGAGCTGTCACCAAGCTTTACAGCAATTTCTTTGATGAAGCACATAAATTGATGACCAAAAAAATAATTTCTGCCAAATCTCAAGAGAACCTTAAACCTGCCATCTTTTTTTTTTTTTTGTCTAGTGACTGAGAGTTTTTATGAGTCATTATTACTGTTCTTTTTTTCCCTTTAAGTATTATTACCATTATTAGGGTGTCCTTGCAAAGGAAAAGAAAAGAAAGAATAAAAAAAGAAAGAAAAACAGATCTCAAAACTATCATTGGTGAGGCATAAGATTTCAGTGGAGGAAAGAACTGTTAGAGTTTTAGTGAAAACAAGTGTTCTGCTGATGACTGATTTGCTTCAATAGGGGAAAAAATAATCCCAGAAACCATAGTTACAGATAGAATGTTGGCTTCCCATTGTCAGATCACAAAGGCTTAGCACTCCAGTCACTCCCAAGAAACTCAGATCAGTAAGGTCAATGAGACTCTATCTCCCTCTAGTGTCTCTAGTTTCAAAGTGGAATCCGTTTCCCTGCTGGCCTCTACAAATCAATTTTTTCAAGTATCCTTGCAAAAGAACCCATTTGCGTTGCACTTCTCATTCAAAGTGTTAATAAAGAATTTTGATAAATCCTTAAATATCTTCCTATAATACAATCTAAAGTTGCTCACAGCGAAAATAATAGCAAGGATTTCCTTTGGTAACCAACCAATTGCCATATTTGCATACAATCAAAGAGTTAAGATGAATTAGAAGATGTTAGTCACTATAAAATTGTGTGCATCAATTAATATCATATGATATGTAACTATAAATAATGTCCCTTACCTAGTCAATTTGTTCATAAATGTGATTAAAAGATAGTATGTTTTATCCCTGATGCTTTTACTAGTGCAATATATAACAATGAATAAATGATGCCTTCTCCCTGCAAAAATCTCCTCTTTAAAATGACAAGTTTAAACAAGATGAGCTCAAGAATTCTAGAATTCTGTGAAATAGCACAGTTCCTTTTCAAATCATTTTAGGCCTATAATCCTCAGTTTCTTCTCTTATCAAAAGAATAAAATATATCTTCTCTACCTCACAGATCAAAGGCAGATTATTAACATAAAATTCTAGAATTATTTCAGCTAGACAACTCCATTATATTTTCTTTTGGCAGAGTTACATTTCATCAAGAGCCAATACTTCATAGCCAAGAAGTGTAGGTACTCTTGACTCTGTTCAAGTTTAAAACTCAGCATCAATACCTATACGCTATGCTAGTTTAAGGAAGTTACTTTATAACCTCTCTTAGTATAAATTCCCTCAATTGTAAAATAAAAAGGAAAAGAAAAAGAGGAGGAGGATGAGGAGAAAGAAGGTGGTATTAAAAGCATTAAATGAGAAATCTATCCAAAGCACTCAAACATGATATCTATAAACGATATCTTCATGGTAGGGGTAAAGTCAAGAAAATAGGCTACAACAACCAAAACAATAACAGCAGCAACTACTTCAGCTGCACTGAGCATTGCCATGAATTGGGGACTGTGCTGAGTGCTTTCTACATGTTGTGTCTGCCATTTCTTTACCTGTGCCCCATACTCCACTTCATTTTACTAATGGCCAGTTTTCAAAGTGAGATCATTTCAGAGTTCTTTTGTGAATAACATCTTATGGTTAGGGAATATTCTCATGCGGCCTTTCTCATTTGATTCTAGAAACAACCCAGGGGTTATTTATTGAAGTAATTTTTTATTCCCATTTTGCAGAGTCAGATATATTCAGAGAGAGGGCAAAGTTAGTAAATATCCAACCACATCTCCTAATTTCAAGTCTGGTAATTCCTGTTGTCCTACCTCACTGCCTCCCACTGCAAAGACTCTCCAGGTGAGCAAGTAGCATAGGCCTAATTACTGATGGGCATTGAAGTGGAATGGTGCCCCATGGAGAAGAAAATCTGAGTATATGGATAGCTCAGTGTCTTTTGAGGCCTTCTCATGCCAAAGTATATTCTGGCCAAGGAGTTATTTTATTCATCAGGTGCCAGAGGGTTGAATTTTTATGCAAGTTTAGGATTGGGATGGCTGGCCAGAAGAAGGCAAATAAAAATTGCATGAAGTTTGGAGTAGGCTGGGGGTGGATGGCAGGAGTCTCCCCACTGATTTCGCCCTTGCTGTATGAAAGAGAAAGTTGAACCTCAGCAAGCCTGTGTGCATCTTAGAAAAACTCATTTGACAAAAATCTAATCCTTCCATATAAAGGGAAATTTTCGAGGCTAGAAAAAAAGAAAAGCTGACCATCCATGTTTTTAGAAGGAAATGTGAAAAATAACAGCTTTTTTTCTTTTTGTTCATTTAAGATATAATGTCCACTTTGTATCTAGACTTATGCTAGGCACTGGAAAGCCGATATAAAACACATCATATCCTTATGCTCAAAGAATTAAATATATTAAAGACCAGTGCAGGCTTTGAGGAATAGAAAGAGAAGGACCCAGTCTCAAGGAGCACACATCTAATAAGAAAGCAGACATTAACAACAAAGTACAATGTGACCAGTATGACAGTGCTAGTACCATCACAGATATGGTTATATGCCATGAGAGGAGAAAGGTAGGAGAGAGAAATTCTGATGAAGTAGTCATGGAAGGCTTCACAAAGGAGATGATATTTTAGGTGGATCAGTGATAATATTTGAGTATCAGCATTTCAAGAAAAAATAAGAGAAATGCTGAGGCATTCAAGGACGGCTGAATAGTGGAGGCAGTCCTCCCACTCTAGAAACATCTTTTTTTTTTTAAGATAGCATCTTAATGGAAGCTAATGGAAGCAGTAGAGTGGGAAGAAAGTGATTATTGCTAATGTGATACAGCAAAAGCAGAATAGCGAAGCATTTAAGAGCTGGCACTAGCAGTCAAGTACTTCCAACTTCCAATATCAGCATCACCATTTTTGAGATTTGAGATCTTGATTAATTCAATGGAAGTCTCTGAACCTCTGTTTCCTCAACTGTAAGAAGGTGTAATACGACTAACCTAGGGTTAATGTGAACATATTAGTAAGGTTGTTAATAATACTTAAAGTGTGAAAGCACAAAGTATTTAGAGGAAGAGAGAATCCCGACTGATGTCCAGGAATTGTGCCAGGAAATAGTGGATGATTAGGTTTATGGGAATAAAAAGTGGGAAAGAAAAAGAGAAATAATTCTATCGGAGTTGAATTATTTTACTTGAGATTCAATCTTTTTGGGGAAATGTCCCTTCCTGTGGGCACATGTTGTACCTCATTACAGCTAAAGACCAAGTAGAGAAGAACAATAGTCAAAGGTAAGCATTATCCCCTGCTAATTTTGAGCTCTTTAATGGAGGATTTTGCCATTGGAACAAAAGTAGTCGGTCACTGTCCAAATGCATTTGCATAAAGAGGCATGAATTTTAACTGGCCTTTGTTACCTGAAGAATAAATGATATCAGGGTGCTCTATGGAAGAAGTCCTGCATGTAGGGAAAGTATGAAAGACTTAACAAAGATGAAAATCTCAGTAAATTGAAACTTTAAATTATTCCTTATGCTCTTCCCATTCCTGAAAAGCATGGAATTATCATTGAGTCTTTACTCTCTCTCTTAATGCCATCTGCTCTACTTTAAAATGTGTCCAGAATCTGACCTCTAAAGCTAACCCATTAGTCCAAGCCACCATCATCTCTCACTGTACCATGACAATGGTCTCTGAACTGCCCTCCCTTTTTCTACTCCCCACCCGCCCACCCCCGCAATCTCTTTTCCATGTGATAGCTAGACAGCTGGTTCAAAATCATATAAGATCATGTCATTCCTTTGCTCATTCCCCCTCAGATCTTCCCATTCACTCAGTTTTTAAAAAAAAAAAAAAAGCAAAAAGCCTATATGACCTGACCCCATAACCTAAGTTCTCTCCTTCTTGCTCAGCCTTTGCCAGCTATTGTGGCTTTTTTGCTCTTCCACAAACATACCAAGCACCCACCTCAAGACTTTTCCATGTCTCTCTCGCTGGGTTGCTCTTCTCCTAAGTAACATCATGGCTTACTACTTCACCTTATTCAGGTTCTAGTAAAATAGCAATGTACTAAGATTAACACGTCCCAGATTAATACCTCTGAAAGCGTAACCAGTCCATACTATCAATCTCTTCCTACCTTGCTTTTTATTTCATAGCATTTATCACCATTTGATAGATTAAAAAAATTAGTCTCCATTACTTGTTTCCCCCTACCAGCATGAAGCTTTATAAGGACTAACACTGCTATTTTGTTCTCTGCTGTATCTTCAATGCTTATTATATCCACTCAGAACAGTTTTGTTGAATAAATACCACCAGAGTCAGCATTAGGAAATGAAATGTAATAGACCCACCAACTATGTAATACAAAAATCCATTTTAAGATATTGCTGTTCATTGACTTAACACTAAAATGAGATGCTAAAAATCTGGAATGTTTATTAATGCACACATCAATATGGAATGAAAGCCACGATATGAAACACATCCTAAGTTATTGGATCTTACAGATTCTATGTTGCTTTTTATTAAAGGTAGAAGAAGAATTACAAACCCCAAGTTAAAATGAGAAAAAAAAAAAAAGTGAAACCAAGCTCTCCTAGTTTAAATAGCTACTTCATAAATATAAAATTTATTTTTTCCTCATTAAAAGTAATAGTCAAAATTTACTCTAGAGTTATGTTGGAGCTATTAAACCCACTAATCTATTTTATTTAATTGTATTTTATAACAAATGTGTTAGCCTTACGAAAGCCTCAAAGATTGCAGAAGTGTGAAGTGGCACACAGCCAAACTGCTTTAAAATTTTTTCATATTTAATTTATCATATGATTGGGTGGGGCGAGGGGCGAACCTATGACTTGAATTCATGTTTCTACAGATATTATTGCTTTGACTAAGAGCAATGTAGATATCTTAGATTTTTAAAAATGAGCCAAAAGAAACATCTTTAGTAAATAACAGTAGCAGTGTTACTTAGATACGGCAAAAATTGTCAAAGTTGTTTGTGAATTACTCAAGTTTGGAAAATGCTGACACAGAGTATTTCAATTTAGCCTTGCAGAAATTCTGTAAAGAAGGTACCATTAATCCCATCTCTCCTTTCAGATAAAATATTGATACTCAGAGAGATGAGGCAGACAACTCAAGGTCTCATAGCTAATGAACTGCAGAACTGAAACTAAAACCCTGTCTCCCTGACCATGTAGTTGATATCCTTTCCCCTAATCTACCAGAATCAAAGACCTCCTCTGTCTCAAAGCCAAAAACGGCTGTCAAGGACCAGACCAGGATTGCAGACTGGCAACCCATTATCTGGATCTAGCCCACAGAGGGACTTTGCTTATCCCACGTGGTATTTTCGATAAATTTGAACTCAAAGGAAATGTTGTTTACAAACCAAGAAATTCCACATTAAAAATATATATATTTTTTTCTGGCTTCATTTGAAAACTCCAGACAGACAACAAATGGTTGCACAAGGCAAAAGTCAGCTGGAATTGAGTCCCATGGATGTGTACACATTCTCTAGAGAGAGGTAGTGTCCCCAGATAGCCAGTACAGTTTGGTACCTGGCTGGCTGTCATTAGAGGCATTTTTGAGCTTTGAGACCGCTGGATTATAGAAGAGGTTTTTCATAATCAATGGGGTTCTGGTTCTCCCGAAAGTTGAACAGAGAGAGACACTGGATGAAATTTAATCAAGTGCAATAACAGGACCACACACACTTAGCTCAGTATCTGAGGCAGAATTAGTACTAAATAATTACTGGTATACTTCCATCCAGTCTACTATTTTTATTCCCCTGCCTTACTGTAAGGGATATTTTAGGAAAGACACTATTTCCCAAAGAATGGTCCATTGATCACTTGCTTCAAAATGATCTGGAATGCTTGTTAAAATGAGAATTTTCTGGGCCCCAGTTTAAGATACATCTGCTTAAATCTTGCAAGATAATAAATAGGGCCTCATCTTTGGACCATCACTGGATTCCAGTTACTTCCAGTTGGAACTGTTCTTCAAGGGATGGCACTTACATAGGAGGCAGTATGAATGGTGTCTCTGAAATTACACAATATGCCAGCCCTAATTCCCAAATGACTGGGTTTCCAGGATGCCAGAAGAAGACTGGAACAAAAGTAAAAACATTTTCAGAAAAGTAAGAGAACTTCAGAAACACACAGAGATTTCTGCAGAGACAGGGCAGATAAGTCAAACTAAGTAGGCTCCAGCAGCCACAGATAGCAATTTATCATATACACTGTAAGCAAAGTCTTGGTCCATCAGGTCTAATGATCTCATCCCAAGGTTAATACTTAGCATCACTTCAAAATCCCGCCTATGGAAGTCAATTCCCCAAACACTTTTGTCACATAAGCAGAATTATTCTCTTTTCAGAAAGGATGGAAATAATTCCAAGGTGACTAGATGTCAACTTCAAAATGGATAGCCAATCCTTCACCAGCAAGAGAGGAGGCTCCTCCTCCACCATACCTCAAAAGCCCATGAAATGGGCCATGGTAGAGCCCAGGAACCACAGGAAAGCATTTTGAGATTGGTTGCTAGAAGAGCTGCTATAGGACCATGAAATTAGATATACACTAAAGTTCCTTCATATCCCTGATATTCTAGCCTTCCATTTTCTATTTGAAAAATAATAGAGGTCATAACTCCTAGAATTGGGTGCTGCCCATGTGCTAGCCATGGAATAAAGCCTGAGCCGGCCTTTCATATACAGATGAAATTCACCCCAGCAAGACTACAGGAGTTGTAAAATGGGTAAGGCAGGTCACTTACTGCCTTTCTACCACATGGTGTTATGTCAGTGTCAGCCCTACAAAAGCACTGAACCTGCTTCTTACCTTCACTACTTAAATATTAAACAATAACAACCACACAATTTGTTTGCAGTGCAGGGAGTGAGAAAGCAATCTTGTTCCACACTTGTAAGCACAATGAAGACATCTCAGAGGAATAAGACCAGGTGGCATCAGACACAACAAATTCAGCTTCCGGCTTGAGTGAACATGCACTGCCCCCTTGTGGTCACAAGAGGCCACAAGAGATTGTCTGCAACAGACACCACCACCCAGGGAGCCTTGGAAATGGGGTTCAAAGTAGCCCGTTTGGCATGATTGATGGTGCTGATTTACGAAGCCATGTTTTCCCTGCTCATGCGGCAATTGCAGTAACTTGCAGCAGTGAATTTGTCTGACAACGCACAAATCCCCAAAACATACATTGCTGCATTAAGACACGGAATAATCTTCTATGTTACTAAATTTTTCATGGGTTTATCAGCATTTATTCAATAAATATTTATTGTCTACTGAGAGTAAAGATTTTTTTCTGGATACTGGGGATAACTATGGGAAAAAATAGTCTCTGCTCTCACTATGCTTGCTGTTGCATGAGTAGTGTATGTATACACATTAATAATAATCATGACCTTGAGTTTTCTGAATACAAAGAATACCAGGTTCATAATGAATCCTCCTCCCTCAGATGTGGAAAAGAAGGCAAGAAGGCATGGTCTTGCCCTATGCCACTGTGTCATTCTAAATTACAGACTGGCTGTGTTGGAAGGGCGTCAAAAGATCATTCAGTGAACCCTTTGATTTGCAAAATAGAATTGTGATTGAGAGTGTGGACTTTGGGTTCCAATGTCAAGGATCCACATTCTGGATCTACGACCCATCCAAGTCACACAGATGTCCATACCTTCCTCTGTTTAATGGAGATCATAAAATTGATTTGTAGGTTGTAGTGAAATTAAAAGGATCAAGAAGTAAAGAACCCAACTGGCAGGGGTATTTCAGGGAGGTGATGCGGGGCCATCATTCAGAGGGGGCATAGAAAGTTGTTCTATCAATGACTGCTCCTTGTACCTCTGCTTTTCATTTTTATCTGGAGGGGAAAAAAAGGGGATTTTCACACTGTTGCAGAACAAACAGAACTGTGACTTTTGTTTCACATTGTACATTTGTGTTCTTTGGGAAGGTTTGGCACATTCCAAAGGATCACATCTTTCCCTCCTTTTGCATTATCATGGGAGTATGTTTAGATGTTATGCCAGGTCGTTAGGAAAGAGCACATAGGATGCCAGCCATGTGATACTGATGTTGTCCTTAAGGTGACTTACTCTTAATTGCATTCAATAAGTGTTTAAAAATCATTCATGTTTAGTAACATTATAGACAATAATTGTTTTATTAATAATTTATAATATTTAATTATTATTATTACTATTACTACTTTGAGTAGATCTGCCTAAAAGGGCCCTCAGGCAAAAATAGCAGTCCAAAAATCTATGAGCTTAGTGCAAAGCATGTTATATTCATACAATTTTGGACACTGTCCCTGAGATGCCCTATGGAGTCAGGACACAAAACAGAAGTGAAACGGCCAGGTCACAATGAATAGCAGAATCAGGGCCACCACAGATGCACAGTTTCTCTCATATGCCTTCTCAGTCTTTAAGGTGGGTGTTTCCATGGTGATAGAGAAACAAGTCATCAAATCATGGAATCAGAGTTGAAAGCAGCCTGAGGATCACCTGTTCTAGGGGTCTCTCATTCATGGGCTAGGCAGATAGGACACACGAGTGAACTGGCATGGTGGGGAGGTCAGGAGACTTGATCAACCGGGGAGCAATGAACGCTCCATCATGGGAGAATAGCCACAACTCAGAACAGGCCAATTGTTTTTATGCAAGAATGTGGACCCACTCTCACTACATCTGCAGATATTCTAAGAGAAGCCAGAACTCTAGAATTTATATAATATGTCCCATTTTTTCAAAACACTTTGTAGGCCAAACAAAGCAGTTTAAAGAGGAGGATTCATTCTGAAGACTTCCATTTGCCACTCCCTTCTAGTTGGGTTTCCATATTTTAAAGAGAGGAACCTGAAGACCAGAGTGGGGAAGAGCCTCTTCAAAGACCACGTGGTTTCTATTTACAATAGCCAGGAGATGGAAGCAACCTAAATGCCCATCAACAGATGAATGGATAAAGAAGATGTGGCACATATATACAATGGAATATTACTCAGCCATAAAAAGGAATGAAAATGAGCTATATGTAATGAGGTAGATAGACCTAGAGACTGTCATACAGAGTGAAGTAAGCCAGAAAGAGAAAAACAAATACCATATGCTAACTCATATATATGGAATCTAAAAAAATGGTACTGATAGACCCAGTGACAGGGCAAGAGTAAAGATGCAGATGTAGAGAATGGACTTGAGGACATGGGGTTGGGGGGGTGGGTGCAGCAAAGGGGAAGCTGGAATGAAGTCAGAGAGTAACATAGACATAGATACACTACCAAATGTAAAATAGATAGCTAGTGGGAAGTTGCTGTATAACAAAGGGAGGTCAACTCAATGATGGGTGATGCCTTAGAGGGCCAGGACAGGGAGGGTGGGGATATGGGGATATATGTATAAATACAGCTGATTGACTCTGGTGTACCTCAAAAACTGGTACAAGAGTGTAAAGCAATTATATTCCAATAAAGAGCTTAAAAAAAAAAAAGACCACCTGGTTATCAACAGTAAAGACAGGAGGAGTGGTCATCTGCACCTCAAATTACAAGGGTACCAGTGATATATTTCTCATATGCTGTCTTTTCTCTCACACACATCTTGCGACATCAGGCATTTGGGAAAAGTCTCAACTATGATAATACAAGCAGAAAACTTCTCATCTATGGTTGGCCATTATGGTTTTCCAGAAATCAAATGATAAGTTCAGCAGGGGAGGAAAAAAAAATCAGCCTACTGTTTGGGTAAGAAATGCAACCCAGATGGATAGAAAGCACTTGGAGAAAAGAAGCGTGTATTTAAGCTGAATTATTCTTATTTTTTGTGCCTCTACAAGTAGTTTGCATCTGGAAAGAGTTATCCAGTTAATGTAATGAGATTTGGGGCCATAATCATCTTTAAATAGGAGAAAGGAATTATGGAGTAGCTTAATTATCAATCTAAAATTCCTACTGGGATTCAGTAAGTTTTGGTTACAGCCTTATTTTGAGATCTAACTAGCTAGTGACTTGGAAAAGTCACTTTCCCTCCTACAGCTCCCCTGCAGTGATTAATCTCCCCCACCTTCAATTCTGAAGTTGTTCAACTTTTTCTTTTTTTAATGATTATAACAAATATCTAGGAATTTGGAACTTAGGAAAAACTACAGAAGCTCAATCCCACATTGGAGGGATCCATGAAGGAGGTAACAATGGGCCCTTGACCTTGGGTATTGGAATCTCTCTTCACTGCTGTCAAGAGTGGCCCCAGGGCTGAAGTGGAGCCCACCATTACTGCTAGAGAGATGTGGAGGGAAGGAGACAATTTGACAAGTGAGAACTGTGTGTAAAAACCCTCAGGGCTTCCCTGGTGGCACAGTGGTTGGGAGTCTACCTGCCAATGCAGGGGACACAAGTTTTGAGTCCTGGTCTGGGAAGATCCCATACACCGTGGACCAACTGAGCCCACGTGCCACAACTACTGAAGCTCGTGTGCCTAGGGCTGGTGCTCCCCCACAAAAGAAGCCACTACAATGAGAAGCCCATGTACCACAACGAAGAGTAGTCCCCGCTCGCCACAACTAGAGAAAAGCCCGTGAGCAGCGACAAAGACCCAACACAGCCAGTAAATTAATTAATTAAAACAAAAAACAAACAAACAAAAACTTACCCTCACAATTAAATACATTGCTTAAGAAGTCAGCATCCTCTATATTTCTGGGTCCTAGGTCTCCAAGTCTAGTTCAGGGCTTTATTTAAAGCAAGCATTTATTCAGGAGTTGTAACCCGAATTGTATCCCTCCAAAATTCATGTTAAAGCTTCAGTATGATGGTATTTGGAGATAGGGCTTTTAGGAAGTAATTAAAGTTAAATATGTCATAAGGGTGAGGTCCTAATCCAATTAAAAAATTGTGTAGCTTTCTCAGAAGAGAAAGAGAGAAATCTCTGTCTATACCCACATGCACCCACAGAGAAAAGGCCTGTAAGGACATATGGAGAAGGCAGCCGAGTCCTTGATCTTGGATATCCTAGCCTCCAGAGCTGTGAAAAATAAATGCCGTTGTTTAAGCCACCCAGTCTGTGGTATTTTGCTATGGCAGCCAAGCTGATAAAGACATCAGGTCTCCATCTCATACATTGGGATGATGCTTTTACTACTCTAAGCATGTTTGCTTTTATTTTATGCTCTCATAGACACTGGGCAAGAGAAAAGTTGGGAGTCCTTGACTTTGAGAAGTGGAGACATACACAGATATGTCAAGGGACTTGCTCAAGTTGTGGTGCAGGGGAGTGGCAAAGAAGCATCGGACCTTGGGACCAGCTCCACACCCAGCTCTTCTTCCCCAAAGCAGATGCTCCTGTGTTGGGGATCAGCCTCCTTTAACTGTGAGCTCTCTCTCCTAACAAAGAGGCTTTGGTGACACCGTGCTGGCTTCACACTGGTCACCTATCACCCTACAGCATGTTTCTAATTAGTACGAGACAGAGAAGGGAAAAGAAATGACACCTTGAAGCTGGGCAGAGGAAGGGGGAGTACGAGAAGGATTAATTGCTTCCCAACTGTCAGGACAGTAATTAAATTCAGGTTGTTGACTCCAACCTAGCTTTGATTATGTGAAATGAATCTATGAATACATGCACATTTCTGTTGCCTTTTGCTTCTGTGTGGAAGGCAGGGTGGCTTGAACAACCTACAACAGAGAGTGACTCATCCTTGGCCAGCATCCAGCTGATGCAGCCTCCTGGCATTGAGCTGGGTTAGGGCTCTCTAACTTTCAGCACTCTTTATGAAAGAAAACCACTCAACTTGTGCATGCATATAGGACCACCTATGGGGGAATGATACCTAAGCATTAAGAAGTAGCTTCCTACTCACAGGCTCAGGGAGTTTAAACCATTCCAAAGGGAAGTTGGGGTTTTGATCAGTGATATTGACCTGCAGGTCTAGAATCCCAGGCTCTTGGACTAGGAATCCTGGGTCCTAGAGCAGGTTCTGACATTCAGTCTCTGACTCTGAGTACAATGCACAGTTTTACCTCTGGACCTCTGGACCCTATCCAATCCCTTCTGGAAGAATGAGAAGAGTAGAATGATTCTCTCTCCCAGTGCTTATAGTCTGTGATTCTAAGATATGACCTTCTCACTTTCCATGAAAATCTACTCCTGTCTAAATATTCTAGGCTTCTTCCCTAATAAAATTGTAACTGTTGAGTAGCCAGAATTTTCCACTGGCCTCCAGATACCTAGGAAAAGGGGATATCAGCCAACGTAGGTAGAAGGCATTAGCTGCCCAAATATTGTGAACTTTAACGACCCTAGATTCTACTTGCACCTGCTCCCTGATATTTGGAATTCATCTTGGTGAGAAAGTCTTAGTGCCCTCGGAGTCAAAGTATTAAAACCCCCAATAGAGGGACTTCCCTGGTGGCGTAGTAGTTAAGAATCTGCCTGCCAACGTAGGGGACACGGGTTTGATTCCTGGTCCGGGAGGATCCCACATGCCATGGAGCAACTAAGCCCATGTGTCACAACTACTGAGCCTGTGCTCTAGAGGCTGAGAACCACAACCATTGAGCCCAAGTGCCACAACTACTGAAGCCTGTGTGCCTAGAGCCTGTGCTCCACAACAAAGAGGAGCCACCACAATGAGAAGCCTGTGCATCACAATGAACAGTAGCCCCACTCGCCACAGCTACAGAAAGCCCATGAGCAGCAATGGAGACCCAATGAAGCCAATAAATAAATAAATAAATAAATAAATAAATAAATAAATAAATAAATAAATAAAAACAGTAGAGGGGACTCAAAGGCCATCTTCTCAAGGTGCAATGTCCGATGGCAGAGTCTTTCCTTTAGCAGGTGAAGATGCTGAGAAATATCTTACAGTTACTTGACATCTAGGGATGGCTGTGCCATAAATAGGAGCAAGGGGACAAGAAACAGATGATATATGCACTATTTTGTCCAAGACCAGATTTATCTAGCAAGCCTTGCTACCGAGGTGAAATTTCATTTCTTGTCTGTAAGAGAAAGAGAAAGCACATAGAGACATTAGCTTCTCATTGGAAGACTAACAGCAATGATGATTCCTACCAGAACTATTGCAAATATCTTAGGAGATAAGGATGCAAAATACTTTCAACGGTGCTATTTCAATAGAAATATAATGTGGGACATTTGTAGGATTGACTGAAACATTAATAACTTTTACTGAGGATGGAATGAATGCTTTTCTTGCATTACCTCATTTTAATCCCCCATCAGCCTTACGATGTCAATACTATCTCCTCCCCACCATCAGCATTTTTCAGACTGAGGTTTAGAGACACTGTCACTTATTCAAGGAAAGCACTACTGATAAATTATGAGTCTGGGATTCAAGTAAGCTTTTTTGATTTCAGAAACTTCATTCTTAATTAACTCAATTACCCTGTAATGTGAGAGTGTTCCCTATCACTGGACATGTCCAAGAGGATGGAGAAACAAGTGTCATGAACACCAAGTATGACATTTCTCTTTAAGGTTGGAGCCAAGCTATGGAGACTTCTAAGGCTATTCTTAGAGGAGGTAGATTCTACAGACATAGCCAGTGGTTTAAGTGGCTGCTGAACTTGACTTCCAGGGCATTCCTTAACATCTGACGTGTTAAGCAGTCACAGATGAGTTGAGTTCTCCAACAAGAAGACTGTCTTTCTTCCAGCAAGAACTTATCTTCTCTCTACTTGGTTGCAAACTGCATAAGGATCCCTTGGTTTTCCAGGAGGTGCTTTGCTTTCCCTCGTCCTATTACTGACTGTATAATCCCCTTATTTGGTGTGCTCCACCGTGGCTTATGGTTCTCAACCCCCATGCCCTCTCATTAACCCAATTTTCTCTCCCATGATCTGCAACAAAACCATGAATAATATCATTTCCTTGGCCCTGTGCTATGTGCCCTGCATACCTGCCACTAGTTAATGAGAACAAAAAGGTAATTAATCCACCCAGGTACCATTACTTCTGTGAAAAAGGCTATTGTTCATATTTTTAGAAGCTGTAAGTTTAACCTTTACGGAATAGGAAATTTGCCTTCAAATAGAATGAGAACATTCACATCCCCCTAGCTTCTGCTCGTGGCCTGATTTTAATAAGCAGTCATTTACCCAGAACCTACTATACGTGCAGGCCTGTCCTTAAAAGAATAAACTTTAAAAATAAAAAGTTTAAAAAACTTTAAACTTTTTAAAAATTTTTTGAAAAATTTAAAAAATTGCAGAGAAGACATTTTTTTCCTGATATGTATGGGAAAAAAACTACTATCCATAAGTGAATTTCCCATAATTAAAACTTATCCCTTTGACTTCCAAAACTTAAAAAAATAGGGCTTTTTTTCCTGCAAAACTTCTGTGATGAATTAAACATTTCTTCACCTACTGTAACAGAGTGTACATGTAATTAGATATTCCTGTTACTTGTTAACTTAGAGTCAGACACATCAATCACTAAGCAATGCTATGACCCACGAATACTCTTAGGGATCCAACAGGCTTTTTGCCTCTGTGTTAAATGTCCCACAAAGAGCTATGATTTTGGAAATCTTGAGCCTTTTACATATTTACATGCTTTCCACCACTACCATCCCTCATCTACACACACATGCTCACACCAACACATAACATGTGTTGGCCATTTAATTGGCCAAAGTCTCTGCAACTGTTTGAGTCTCTGCCTTTAGCTGTACATTCTAAATTGCCCTCCTAGTCTTTTAAGTTCTGAGAACAAGGTGTGGTCATTTACCTGCAACTGTGGCTGCCTACAACTCCTCCCATCAATAGGCACATCTATTGGAATCTGGGTCAGCCCTATTCTGCTTTGACAAACACAATTCTCCAGAGGTGATGCTATGCTGGTTTGGACCCCAGGCCTGACAGTTTCACTATCACTCTAGGAAGCTAGTCTCCATGCTGTAAAGAAACTCAAAACAGACTCCCCAATAATGAGAGGCCAAGAGAAGAGAGAGGCCCTGGAAGGTGGGAGGCCTTCGGGACACAGCCACATTATGTGACCTAAGCTGACATGAAGCAGATCCACTCAGCTGAGCTCAGGAAACCTCAGATTCATGAAAAACAATTCTTGTTGACTCAAGTCACTAAGTTTGGGGCAATAAGAAATATTTTGAAATCAGGTATAATGAGAATGAAGAAGCTCTAAGTATACATTTGGGTCACCCTATAAATTAAATATATCACATGTAGTAATAGACTCTGATATCTATTTAGAATGATCAGAAAACTAATTTTCTCACCTTTATAGTTATGACTATACTCTGTAAAGGTGATGTTTCTTGATGAATGAGGAACTATTAAAACGTTAAGGGAAGTCTTTTCTCAAAAGGTATCTAAGGAAAAGATGCAAAGGTAGGGCTGAACATAGTATGAGGCAAAATGGGAAGATAAGACTGGTTAATGACATCAAAAAGTTCACGTTAGGAACTAACATAAAGGGTTAAAAGGGGTGAATAAGAAGATGATAAATAACAAAGGAGTATAGGAGGTTTTACAAGGTAGCTGAGAACTTTCTCTCTGAGATGTTTTTGAAATAACAGAATGTCAATTCTAAACATGAGGTGAATAATACAAGAATACCTGCTACATCCTTAGCCGGGACTAAATGGAAGTTTACAATTTGGCTTAAAGGGTTTTATAAACTCTCAAAAAGCTTATAGAGAAGTTGGTAAAAGTGTAAAGTAGGCAATGTTCCATTAATTTATTCAAGCAATATTTACTGAGTTCTTGTTCTAGATGGCAGAGATATAGTGAAACAACACAGCGAAACAACCCTGTGTTTTTGAAGACTGCATTCTATGTGGGAGAGAGAGATAATAAGTCTAATAAGTAGGTGAATTTTAGATAAGAGCTGTGAAAAAAACAGAATAGTGAAAGACTGAAAGAGCTGTGGGAAAGTGATAATTTTAAGTAGGGTGATCAAGGCAGACTCATTGAGAAAGGGGCATGTGAGCACAGACTTGAAAGAGAGGAAGGAGGGAACCATGTGGAAATTGAGTATGAGAGTGCAGTGTGTCAAGCCAAGAAAATAGCTCTTGAAAAACTCATGAAGTGGGAGCAGGCCTGGCGTGTATGAGGAACACAGACGACAGCATGGCCAAAGCAGGATGGATGAAAGGGAAACAGCGGTAAGACAAACCAGCATGGTAATAGGAGACAGATCCTGGAGAACTTTGGACCATCCTAAGCACTTTGGCTTTTACTCAGTAAAATAAACAGCCTTTGGAAGCTTGAAAAGAGGACTGATAGGACTACTTTTTCCAAAATATCATTCCAGCTAGTATGTTGAGAACCAATCACAGAAGAACAGGGTTAAAGTAGTAAACTTGTTTAAGAGGTTATTTACCTGATCTAGTAGAGAATTAATAGTCACTTAGGTCACGGTGTACACACACGTACACACACACACACACACACACACACACACACACAGAGAGAAATGACTGGAGTTTAAAAAGACTTTGGGGGAAGAACTAGTCATGGGGTCATAACTATGCAACTTCTTTCTAACCCTGACCCTCCAGGAACTTGGACAGATACCTGCAAGGTGAGATTCTAGGGGACTCAAGAGCCCTGCTCGCCCCAACAGCCTAGGCCTCCTTAGAATCCCTCCTGAAACTTTACCACCAGATGTAAATAATTTTTTTAAGAATTCAATTCCAATTTGGATGTGAATTACCCTGGGGACCTGAACTCTACAGAGGACTGTCACTTACATATATATTTGAATGAAGAAACTGAGAAAACTGCTGCTATAGATGAAGGGGTCAGGGCTTGCTCTACACATGTCCTAAGAGAAACACTTCCTTTTATGTGGAAGCTAGGAAAAAGTGATTATAAACAAAAAGAAAGCATGATTGATAATTATAATTGCCTTTGGCAGATATTGGGTTTGTTACAAAGAAGTCTCTACGTATTGGTAAACCACAATATCGTGAGGAGAGGAAAGGCAGGGCCTGTGAGGGAGGACCCCATTCTGCAGGGTGCTCCTCTTACACAGCTTCCAAGTCCTCAGTTAATACACCAAACTCACAAAACACTTACAGTGAAGGGTGTGTGTGTGTGGTGTGTGCATATGTGTGTATGTGTACGTAAAAGGATGGGGGGGGGGAGTTGTGCAAAGAGGCTGATGTGACAGAAAATACATGAGTAGGGTTAAAATACTATAGGATGTTATGGAGACAAGTAGTAGAAGCAGCTAAGCTAGACTGAGAGATGAAGAAGAGATTGTCAGAATGAGAGACCTCTAAACTGACATCTAAAGAATGAGTAGACATTTATAGGTGGCAGTGGAAATGGGAAGGAATATAACACTCCAAGTAAGGGCAAGGCCCTTGAGGTGAAAAAGGGGAGAGCTTGCTGTTTCAAAGAAACAGAAAAGATCACCGCGCCATGGTGGGTCTGAGAATTGAGCAAGAGAAGTAGTGTTAAAGTTGAGGCAAAGGCAATGGGACCCACTGAGAAGTTTTCTATAGGGGACTGCCAGGACTAGATTTGTCTGCTGCTGTGAGCAGAGAATCCACTACAGATACTGACCAGTTGCCCAGGAGAAAGATGATGGTGGCCTAGAGAGTGAAGATCCAAAAAAGTCAAGATATTTAGAAGTACTTAAGAGATAAAATAAGTAGAATATACTCACAGACTGCATATGGCAGAGAAGTGGGAGAGGGAACTAGAGATGGTGGCCAAATTTCTTTTTGTAATAAATACACACACTTTATCAAACTTTACTCAATTCTTATTTTTAAAATGACATTTCAGATTTTAAAAATTAAGCAGTATACAGTGGGAAGAGCACAACACACAGACTCAGGCAACCTGGATTCTATTCTCAATTCTGCCATTGGCTGTGTAACCTTTCCCTGCTACACAGGGTAGGAAATACACTGATCTTTGAAAATAGGAGGCTTTAGCTCGGTGATGGGAGCTAGGCCAGTGCTGCAGACAGAGGAGCCATCTCTCTCTCTCTCTCTCTCTCTCACATCCTGGCAGGGGACCATATAATACACTGATTCCATTTGGCAGCAGCAAAGTAGTTAATGAAAACTCCTCTTTCAAGATGTGACATGTTCCGCGTGAGCTGTCAGAAGGAAAGTTTACATAATGAAGAGTACTGGCATGGATCAAAGCCATCTGGAATAGCCCGATTTCCCTTGGGGCATCTTGTGACTGGGGAGTCCTTCTGAGAGGAAAGCAGAGAGATGAATTCTGGTTCCCTGAACAGCTAGCCAAGGGGATTAGCTCATAGGACTGAAAAAGTTGAGATCAGAGGTTTGATGTTTTTTTCAGGGGCTCAGTGAATGTAATGTTGCATGGTGTGTGTTTTTTGGATAGAGGACCACCCAGAATGCAATCACTGTACTTCCAGCAATATACAGTCCCCTATTTCAAGGTGCCATCTCCTCTGCTTGTTCGGCTCAGGTAACACAGGCACAGGGGTGGCGCTGCATTGCTCAAGCCCCCACAAGTGGTTCTGGGGTGGACATGGGAAACATGCCAGTCCAAACAGAGAAAACCTCTTTTCTGGAAATTCTGTGGCCAAGGTGCTCTCCCCTCCAACTACCCTCCCTACCGCCCTCCACACACACCTCACTCTAGATTTGCATCTGGAAAGATATCATTCTGGGGGCCTGCGTGCACCTCTCCGACTACCCTGATAGGTGAAGTTCATGCAGACGGCGGCGGAATTGAGACTATTTCCTGACTGCCACTCCTGTGCCCTTTCCACTGTGTGTTACTTCGTCTTCAAAATATGGAATGCTCTCAGGTACATATGACTTGAGTAACAAAATGAGGAGAGGGCTTATCCAACAGTGGAACCAATCAAGAGAACAAGAATAGGAGTGACAGGTCGTCATTTCCTTATTTGAGCCATGAAGCCAGCCCTCTCTGGACTTCTTAGCTGTAGGAGTTAATAAATTCCATTGATCTTTAGACCGTGACATATTACAGTTTGGTTGCTTGTAATACAAAGATTCCTAACTGATACATATACTTTTCTTTCTCTAAATCCAGAGGCTTTTCTCAAATCTACTTCATGG